>NC_133324.1:961830319-962157599 GCF_042186555.1 Aquarana catesbeiana
CCACTGATACTTCAGTTCAAAAAACAAAACAAAAAAAAAAACAAAAAAAACAAAGTTATGTTGCTACCCCTAAAAATGATATGATAGCAGCATTAGCAAAGTATAGGCAAACACAGCACATACAACCACAATGGATCGGAGTAAATTCAAATGTATTCAATATATTCAAAGAGCAGAATGACGCTCATGAGACAAGTAGTAGACCGGGAGTGCACTGCTATAGTATACCCAGAGCATCCAAAAAGAAGTCAGGGTCAAAAGTCAATGATACTTTTTCCACCTATATCTTGCAACCAGCTGCTATTTCAGCTTCAGTTTCTGATGCTCCTCCAACATTCTCCTATATGCGGTATATATACGATACGATATATAGTATATTGCAAGCCTTTACACAAAAAATCAGAGAAAAAAAAATACCTGGTATCCAGAAGTAAGTAATCTGTTATGAACCTCAATATAGGATCTAAGACATGAAAAAGCAGATGCAGTGCCAAAGCCAAAGGATGAGCTGTATAATAAAGATCTGGAGGCAGTTAAACGCAGGAGTCTACAAAGGATTAATCACTCTGCAATGAGTGTCTGAATGACTTGATGTCACAAACCACAAATTTCAGCGCTTGAAGGCAGGGAACTGAGATCCGTCAGCTGGATAACAAGAGCCTGGAGCCGTACGCCATACATCGGGGTCCGTGGAGCTGTGAAGCAATAGTACGGGTGCCAGAACCCAGGAGCAATATGCAAGGTGAACCCAGATCAGGATCAGCAATCCAAAAGCCGGGGGGCCGGGTGCCGCGAATCTACAGAGTGGACGCCGGGATCGGCAAAAGGCAAGCAGCAGCGTCTGGGGAACCGAGAACGGTGAGCCAGGAGCCACGGATCCGTGGAGCGGGAGCCAGGAACTGAGCGCCTGGATCGGTGAGTTGGATACCGGAAGCTGTGTACTTCACAGATCATAAGCCAGGAGTCAGCCAGAGTGTCAGAGCTGCACGCATGGATGAGAGGAAGCAGGGAGCAGAGAGATTCAATTAAAGACTCAAATGGATCAGCTGTAATTCAGGTGAAATTAGGTATTAGCTGTATTAGCTGTACTAGGTTTTCAACCATCAGCTATAGCAGCCATAATTCAGCCATAGTATCAAAATATTAGCGTAATTCCAAGCCAGTTCCTTTTCTTTTTTTTTTTTGTTTCCAGAGGGGAATATTAAAGAATATTAAAAAAAAATAGTAGCCATCAGTTGTCAAACACAGCAGCAAAGTAACAAGGCCAGCAGTGCCGCTGATTCCGCTAATGTCTTCCCCCAGATCAGCCAAAACGCAGATACCGACATAAGTCTCCAAATAAGTCTCCAAAAAAAAAAAAACTTTTCTGGTCAACAGCATAGCTCCATCTCCTGAGCCCTCTCACATCTCACGTCCTCTCACACAGACGTGCCACACCCATTTTTCACTTTACGCATCATTAAAATCACTGCTCCCGAAAAGACGGCCTTTTTAAAACTTTTTTTTGCATTGATACATGTTCCCTGGGGCAAGACCCGGGTCCCCAAACCCTTTTTAGCACAATAACTTGCATATTAGCCTTTAAAATTAGCACTTTTGATTTCGAACGTTCGAGTCCCATAGACTTTAACAGAGTTCTAAAGTTCGCGCAAACTTTCGGTCCGTTCGCAGGTTCTGGTGAGAACCGGGGGGTGTTCGGCTCATCCCTATATGTAACTATGGAACAAAAGTGAGTACACCCCCCTTGGGCGTGGAGTTCACCAGAGCTTTACAGGTTGCCACTGGAGTCCTCTTCCACTCCTCCATGACGACATCACAGAGCTGGTGGATGTTAGAGACCTTGCGCTCCTTCACCTTCCATTTGAGGATGCCCCACAGATGCTCAATAGGGTTTAGGTCTGGAGACATGCTTGGCCAGTCCATCACCTTCACCCTCAGCTTCTTTAGCAAGGCAGTGGTTGTCTTGGAGGTGTGTTTGGGGTCGTTATCATTATGGAATACTGCCCTGCGGCCCAGTCTCCAAAGAGAGGGGATCATGCTCTGCTTCAGTATGTCACAGTACATGTTGGCATTCATGGTTCCCTCAATGAACTGTAGCTCCCTGGTGTCGGCAGCACTCATACAGCCCCAGACCATGACACTCCCACCACCATGCTTGACTGTAGGCAAGACACACTTGTCTGTGTACTCCTCACCTGGTTGCCGCCACACACGCTTGACACCATCTGAACCAAATAAATCTATCTTGGTCTCATCAGACCACAGGACATGGTTCCAGTAATCCATGTCCTTAGTCTGCTTGTCTTCAGCAAACTGTTTGCAGGCTTACTTGTGCATCATCTTTAGAAGAGGCTTCCTTCTGGGACGACAGCCATGTAGACCAATTTGATGCAGTGTGCGGCGTATGGTCTGAGCACTGACAGGCTGACCCCCCACCCCTTCAACCTCTGCAATAATGTTGGTAGCACTCATACTTCTCCCAAAGACAACCTCTGGATATAATGCTGAGCACATGCACTCAACTTGTTTGGTCGACCATGGTGAGGCCTGTTCTGAGTGGAACCTGTCATGTTAAACCGCTGTATGGTCTAGTCCACTATGCTGCAGCTCAGTTTCAGGGTCTTGGCAATCTTCTTATAGCCTAGGCCATCTTTATGTAGAGCAAGAATTCTTTTTTTTTCAGATCCTCAGAGAGTTCTTTGCCATGAGGTGCCATGTTGAACTTCCAGTGACCAGTATGAGAAAGTGAGAGCGATAACACCAAATTTAACACACCGGCTCCACATTCACACTCGAGCCCTTGTAACACTAACTAGTCACATGACACCGGGGAGGGAAAATGGCTAATTGGACCCAATTCGGACATTTTCACTTAGGGGTGTACTCACTTGTATTGCCAGCGGTTTAGACATTAATGGCTGTGTGTTAAGTTATTTTGAGGTGACAGCAAATTTACACTGTTATACAAGCTGTACACTCACTACTTTACATTGTAGCAAAGTGTCATTTCTTCAGTGTTGTCACATGAAAAGATATAATAAAATATTTACAAAAATGTGAGGGGTGTACTCACTTTTGTGAGATACTGTACATAATATTTAAAGGGATACATTTTTCTTGAGCTTTTCTTGCGCTAAAGGTGCCAATAATGCCCAACAATATAATAATATAGTGAAGCCCAATTGGTCTTTGTGAATTAATTTTGGCAAAAGATATCAATTAATCTATTCACTATAAGTTTGACGCATATTTTTATGTCGTTATTGAGTAGGGAGATTGGGCAGAAGTTTTGTGGGGAAGTAGGGTCTTTACCTGGCTTGGGTATTGTTACTACCAAAGCAGATAGCATTTCATCTGGGAAAGATGAAGAGGAGGCAGTGCTTTTGTAGAGAGAGCACAAGTGAGGTAATAGGATATTTTGGAATTGTTTATAGTATTCGCCTGGGAGGCTATCGGGACTGGGGAATTTATTATTGGGCAATTCTGATATCACTTTCGAGATTTCTGCATGTGTAAATGGTGCATTCAGAGTTGTCAAGCATTTGAAAGTCAAGGTGGGAAGAATAATGTGGGATAGGAACTCGCCTATTTCTGTTGTTTTGAGTTGATGTGTTGTGGGGTCATTTTTGATGTTGTAGAGATTACCATAAGATAAACACACAATGGGTCCTTAAGCACTAAAACTGACACATATTAAAAACTGTTGTCATGTCATGATGATAAGTAAGAAGATGGCTAGAACCCAGTGCGGCTGGTGACTCCTGGAAAGAAGTGGGCAAGAAGACAGACAAAAATGCAGCGCTCAATGGGACCGGCAATAAAAATGATGGTGCGTAAAGTGAACAGTCAAGTTCATTTATTGGATGCACATAAAATTAAAAACAACAGCTGGCAATGAAAAATAAAATCACACAGCTGGGCGGTGCATTTGCCTCCTCCTCACTTAACAAACGCTTTAATAGCTTTTGATAAGGCTTCAAATTGCCGTGTCCTCTTTTTCTTAGTCCTTAGTTCTTTGGATAAGCAAACCTCTGATTACTGCTTTGTGCACATTCCGGACTATCTCTTGGCCAGGTCCTGAGCCTGAATTAATAGAAGATAAGTCTTCTAGATGTTTTGCTAGGTAATTTCCATATGAGGGATTTTGTATCAAGAAAGTGTTAGCCCTCCACAGGTAGGTGTGTGGGTGAGATACAGTATCAGCTAGGGTTATGGTCATAGGCGCATGGTCTGACCAAGTCGTAGTGTGGATGCTTGAGGATTGTATTCTCTGAAGTAACCATTTGTCGGTCAGGAAGAGGTCTATGCAAGAGTAAGTATTGTGACATGGAGACAGGTAGGTGTAGTCCCTCTCGCTGGCATGATAACATCTCCGCACATCATAGAGATTATTGCTGTAAATACATTTATTCATGGAAGGCTCAAAACATTTGGGGCTTGAGGTGGAGTCCAGGCGGTGGTCTGGGACCAGGTTGAAATCACCACACATAAGCAAGTGTCCTTTCCATATTTGTTTCATCCTTTTTGAGAGTGGCATTGAGAAAGTGGATCTGCCGCTGGTTAGGGGCATTAATGTTCAAGATCGTATATTGGGTATTATTATTGGTGCATATCAAGATGATGTATGGGCCATTCGTGTCACAGATACTGTGCTGGAGATGAAAAGTTACTGAATCTTTAAGGGCGACAAGTACTCCACATTTTTTCTGTGGGCAGCAGGCCTTGAATATATAAGGGAATAATTTATTTTGGCATATAGGTTGTGCATGCTGAACGGAATGTGTCTCTTGGTCACACAGAACATCACAGTTGTGGTCTAAGGCAGTTTTCCATAATGAGGCACGTTTGGCAGGATGGTTAAGGCCTTTGGCGTTTAGGGAAAGTATTGTGATAGTCACTGTAGTAAAAATAAAGGAGTGGTGGTGGATGGTATTCAGTACTCACTGCTAGAAGCAGGTTGAGGATGATCCACGGTAGATCCCGAAATATAGAGGTGAGGAGTGTCTCACTCGGGTTTCGGTGTAGCTGACAATCTGCGTGTAACTCAAAAGTTGTAGTAAGAGGGTAAAAAAAATCAAGAAAGAAAACAGTCAACAAGAATGGTGTTATTTTAAATGGACAGTGAATGATTTACAAACAATAAACGAGCAGCTTATAAAGATGGTTAAAGCTACTAAGTATTTCAAGGGTACAGAGTTCACTCAGTAAAGTAACAGAGCTGAAAACCGAAAACAGAACCGATTCGAAGATCTGTAGGTGCATTGTGGAACCTTTCACTCATGTCTTGAACCTTGGAAGCTGGAGCGCACCTGGTTGTTCTGAGGAGGTCTAGGGCCATGGCAATTGATTCCAGGTTCTGTAGGATGTTCCGGCACAATGCCCCAGGTGCGTAGGCGCTTTATGCTGCTTCCTACAGAAAGAATGGTATGATTAATGCCTTTGTGGGTGATCAGGGGTAGCGGAATCTGTAGGTGAAGTGGTGGTTGGAGAGGGCTTTAGTAATTGCATTTAGTTGTCTGCGCATTTGCAGGGTGTATTTTGATAAATCTGTAAAGAGCTGAACCCCTGCATAGGGTTGTGGTAGGGTGTTGAGTGCCCTTGCTTTGGCAAGCAGTTGTTCTTTGACCAGATAGAAATGGATGTGCATAAACACATCCCTGGGTATCACATCAGCTAAGTGCTGGGGTTTTGAATCCTGTGGATTAGGGATGAGCTTCGACTCGAACATTGGCTGTTCGCAAGTTCACCGAACAGCGAACAATTTGGGGTGTTCGCGGCAAATTCGAATGCCGCGGAACACCCTTTAAAAGTCTATGGGAGAAATCAAAAGTGCTAATTTTAAAGGCTAATATGCAAGTTATTGTCATAAAAAGTGTTTGGGGACCTGGGTCCTGCCCCAGGGGACATGGATCAATGCAAAAAAAAGTTTTAAAAACGGCCGTTTTTTCAGGAGCAGTGATTTTAATAATACTTAAAGTCAATCAATAAAAGTGTAATATCCCTTTAAATTTCGTACCTGGGGGGTGTCTATAGTGTGCCTGTAAAGGGGCGCATGTTTCCTGTGTTTAGAACAGTCTGACAGCAAAATGACATTTTGAAGGAAAAAACTCATTTAAAACTACCCGCGGCTATTGCATTGCCGACAATACACATAGAAGTTCATTGATAAAAACGGCATGGGAATTCCCCAAAGGGGAACCCCGAACCAAAATTAAAAAAAAAAAAATGACGTGGGGGTCCCCCTAAATTCCATACAAGGCCCTTCAGGTCTGGTATGGATTTTAAGGGGAACCCCGCGCCAAAAAAAAAAAAAAAAACGGCGTGGGGTCCCCCTAAAAATCCATACCAGACCCTTATCCGAGCACGCAACCTGGCAGGCCGCAGGAAAAGAGGGGGGGACAAGAGTGCGGCCCCCCCTCCCTCCTGAACCGTACCAGGCCACATGCCCTCAACATTGGGAGGGTGCTTTGGGGTAGCCCCCCAAAACACCTTGTCCCCATGTTGATGAGGACAAGGGCCTCATCCCCACAACCCTGGCCGGTGGTTGTGGGGGTCTGCGGGCGGGGGGCTTATCGGAATCTGGAAGCCCCCTTTAACAAGGTGACCCTCAGATCCCGCCCCCCCCCCCCTGTGTGAAATGGTAAGGGGGTACATAAGTACCCCTACCATTTCACGAAAAAAGTGTCAAAAATGTTAAAAATGACAAGAGACAGTTTTTGACAATTCCTTTATTTAAATGCTTCTTCTTTCTTCTATCTTGCTTCATCTTCTGGTTCTTCTGGCTCTTCTGGTTCTTCTGGTTCTTCCTCCGGCGTTCTCGTCCAGCATCTCCTCCGTGGCGTCTTCTGTCTTCTTCTCCTCGGGCCGCTCCGCACCCATGGCATGGGGGGGAGGCTCCCGCTCTTCTCTTCTTCTCTTCTTCTTTTCTTCTTTTCTTCTTTTCTTCTCTTCTTCTCTTCTTCTTCATTTTCTTCTCCGGGCCGCTCCGCAATCCATGCTGGCATGGAGGGAGGCTCCCGCTGTGTGACGGCGCTCCTCGTCTGACAGTTCTTAAATAACGGGGGGGCGGGGCCACCCGGTGACCCCGCCCCCCTCTGACGCACGGTGACTTGACGGGACTTCCCTGTGGCATTCCCCGTGACGTCACAGGGAAGTCCCGTCAAGTCACCGTGCGTCAGAGGGGGGCGGGGTCACCGGGTGGCCCCGCCCCCTCCGTTATTTAAGAACTGTCAGACGAGGAGCGCCGTCACACAGCGGGAGCCTCCCTCCATGCCAGCATGGATTGCGGAGCGGCCCGGAGAAGAAAATGAAGAAGAAGAGAAGAAGAGAAGAAAAGAAGAAAAGAAGAAAAGAAGAAGAGAAGAAGAGAAGAGCGGGAGCCTCCCCCCCATGCCATGGGTGCGGAGCGGCCCGAGGAGAAGAAGACAGAAGACGCCGCGGAGGAGATGCTGGACGAGAACGCCGGAGGAAGAACCAGAAGAACCAGAAGAGCCAGAAGAACCAGAAGATGAAGCAAGATAGAAGAAAGAAGAAGCATTTAAATAAAGGAATTGTCAAAAACTGTCTCTTGTCATTTTTAACATTTTTGACACTTTTTTCGTGAAATGGTAGGGGTACTTATGTACCCCCTTACCATTTCACACAGGGGGGGGCCGGGATCTGGGGGTCACCTTGTTAAAGGGGGCTTCCAGATTCCGATAAGCCCCCCGCCCGCAGACCCCCACAACCACCGGCCAGGGTTGTGGGGATGAGGCCCTTGTCCTCATCAACATGGGGACAAGGTGTTTTGGGGGGCTACCCCAAAGCACCCTCCCAATGTTGAGGGCATGTGGCCTGGTACGGTTCAGGAGGGAGGGGGGGCCGCACTCTCATCCCCCCTCTTTTCCTGCGGCCTGCCAGGTTGCGTGCTCGGATAAGGGTCTGGTATGGATTTTTGGGGGGACCCCACGCCGTTTTTTTTTTTTTTTTTGGCGCGGGGTTCCCCTTAAAATCCATACCAGACCTGAAGGGTCTGGTATGGAATTTAGGGGGAACCCCACGTCATTTTTTTTTTTAATTTTGGCCGGGGTTCCCCTTAATATCCATACCAGACCTGAAGGGCCTGGTATGGAATTTAGGGGGACCCCCACGTCATTTTTTTTTTTTAATTTTGGTTCGGGGTTCCCCTTTGGGGAATTCCCATGCCGTTTTTATCAATGAACTTCTATGTGTATTGTCGGCAATGCAATAGCCGCGGGTAGTTTTAAATGAGTTTTTTCCTTCAAAATGTCATTTTGCTGTCAGACTGTTCTAAACACAGGAAACATGCGCCCCTTTACAGGCACACTATAGACACCCCCCAGGTACGAAATTTAAAGGGATATTACACTTTTATTGTTTGACTTTAAGCATTATTAAAATCACTGCTCCTGAAAAAACGGCCGTTTTTAAAACTTTTTTTTGCATTGATCCATGTCCCCTGGGGCAGGACCCAGGTCCCCAAACACTTTTTATGACAATAACTTGCATATAAGCCTTGAAAATTAGCACTTTTGATTATTCATGTTCGTGTCCCATAGACTTTAACGGTGTTCGCATGTTCGAACGAACTTTTTTCCTGTTCGCATGTTCTGGTGCGAACCGAACAGGGGGGTGTTCGGCTCATCCCTACTGTGGATGCCTTCAATTGTTAGTTCGAATGGTAACAGGTCTGGGAGTAGAGTAGATATCACATCTTTAGCATATTTTTTGCAGATCCTGAGATGGGATTGGTTCAGGCACTCCACATAATTTTACGTTATTGTGTCGGGAGCGGCCTTTGGTCTGCCAGTTTTGCTTATATCTTCATGTGATCATCTTTGTTTTCCTTATATGCGTCAATGAGGTTGTTAACTGCAGCAGATCATTCCTCCATTTTATGTTCTATATACTGTACTCTATCCCCAAAAATTTGCATGTCAGAGGTAAATTTATGAATTAGTGATGAGAGATCTGCTAGGAGGGAAGTTTGTAGTGACATGAGCATGTCCTACATTGTGGTGTCCAGGACTGTTTGTCCTGAGGTAGGGAATGCAGCAATGGAGGACTGTAGTGTGGTATCTGTAAGTACTGGATTGAGGGTTTCACTCACCCCTGTGTCAGATACATGAGGAAAGTCCATTCTCATCTGTGCTTTGGCTGGACTTCCTGAGACAAGGCTGTGATATGCTGATCGGTGGTGAGAGAGAGAGAGGAGCTGTCCCGCTGCTGGTGTCTGTTGCATCGGCATCTGGCAGGTCAGTGTATGCTGAGGCTGGCTGCGAGGTCTGAGCGGCGGCACCATCTTGTCTCTTCCTGCTTG
Source organism: Aquarana catesbeiana (assembly GCF_042186555.1). Classification (NCBI taxonomy): domain Eukaryota; kingdom Metazoa; phylum Chordata; class Amphibia; order Anura; family Ranidae; genus Aquarana; species Aquarana catesbeiana. The sequence continues at coordinate 961,839,639 of NC_133324.1, forward strand.
TTGGCACTGGCTGCAGAAAGAAATTCATGAGCTACTGTGGCCACTGATTGTCCTTTCTTTTGCAGTACATCGTGGCCACGGGATGTTTGGAGGTAGAGGTGCTGGCTGGTGGCTGGGTAGGGTAAGGTTCCCCGCTATGTGGAGTTGTATCTCCGGTCGGTCCATGGGGGTCAAGAAAATTGACTTTTAAGGCACCAATATTTCGAACTGTTAAATTTTTTAATACTTTACATTTTTGGGGTGTGGAGTTATACTTTGGGACACCAGTACTATGAGATATATAATGTAATATACTACTTAAGTTATATATATACTAGGAAAGCCCCATTTCCAATTTCAGTGTTGGACATTCTATTTTTATGTTCCTTTTGTTAAGGTTATGTTTTTATTATGAGTCGACTTTAATAAACTTTACTGATTTTATTTTATACGGTCTCTGCCTCATGTTGTGCCTGTAGAGTCTGCCTGTTTTAGAATTTTTTTTCTGTTTTTCTTGCTAATATTTGTTTAAAATTGTTAATTTGCTTTCAATATTTTTATTGAATTTAATCTACAATACCAGACCATGTATTACTATTATTATTGTTTAGTTAATTTAAATTATAATTTTATTCTTTTTATGATTATTATTAGTAGTAGTATTATTTAATTGTTCACAAAAAAACAATACTTCCTTTATCACTTTCCTTTTATGTACTCTTTACTTAGAATCAGATACATTTTGCTCCCCCTAATTCATTACTTTAAATATATACTTCTTCATTTGTCTCTTTTAAATCCATGTAAACTGAGATAAATATTCAACCTGTATTTAATATTTGCTATGAAGTCATATTGCCATGTGTTATAAGCTTTCAATAAATTTTGATTGTGAAAAAAAGTAAAAAACAGTGACTACGTGACAACTCTCTTAATGTCCTGGAGTGGCCCAGCCAGAGCCCAGACTTGAACCCAATTGAACATCTCTAGAGAGATCTGAAAATGGCTGTGCACCTACGCTCCCCATCCAACCTGATGGAGCTTGAGAGGTCCTCCAAAGAATGGGGGAAACTGCCACATAAAATAGGTATGCCAAGCTTGTAACATCATGCTCAAAAAGACTTCAGGCTGCCCCCTCATCTCTCGCTTCTGGGATCAGTTGGAAAATCTTGCTGCTACGATCACAGGGTACCAGCCACGCAATTACCCTCTTCTTCTTCTATTTGGCCATCTAGAAAGGCCCTCTTTAGGCCTTTTGAAACTACAATGTCTGGTTATCCAACGCAACAAACCTTGGCTTACTACTTGCTTCATGGCTGCTAGGAGAACTGTGACAAACCTAGCCGGGACAGAGGCTGTTGGAGAGGACTGAATGCTAGCCTCTTGCCTTTTGATTATGGGCCCTGGATTTTCAAGGGAGCAATACTCTTTGGAGTTGAATTAGAAATCCAGTCTGAACTGTACTAATTGGACTCAGTCATGTATATAAGTATATATTGTATGTTGTTTGATTCTTTTGTGGACTCTTTGATGTGGTCATTTGGGATGTGTGTCCCTGTAGAGGGACGGGGGGATATCTCCAGTAGCCCCCAGCTGATAAGACTGATTCATACTGTTGGGACACATACTGTGAGGAGATGCTGGTGTCATCAACCCCAACTACCTGTCTTGTTCTCTGCTATTATGTGTTTAATGTAAATGAGTTTAGTCTGGCTTACCACAGGTTCTAAGGATATTCCACACATAGTTGTTTGTTCTAATTAACCCTGTGCTGATGTTTATGGTAATGTGTATTCAATAGTCACCTAGTCTGGGTAAATGATTTAGTAAACTAGCTCATGTTAATTAGGTTACAGTTGTATTGTTAGAGGAGGTTCCAACGGCATATAAAGTCTTGTAATAGTCCATGTTAGCAGTGAAGCAAGTCTCGCCTTGTTTTGTGCTCAGAGCGGTTGGAATATCTGATATCTGTATCCAGACTACAAGGAAGTGGTATAATGACAGAAACACTCAAGCGGAGTGAGGGACGTTCTGTGACATTGGTGACAAGCAGCGGGACGCTTTCTGCAGTCTGGGACATCCAAACTTCCACCTGGATCCAAGGTCTGGATAGCAGGAGAGGAGAGGAGAGGTACAGACAGATACCAGCCACCATGGAGGAGGAATTCAGAAGGAGGTTGCGAGAAATGCAGATACAGCACAGAGGACCAGTATCAGAGCAGGTACTGCTGGGATGGTGTGATTCTATTCACTGCAAACTCTGGAAAGAAGCGCTAGCCCGTGAGCAGCGACACCAGGGAAAAGTTCTCCCCTCCATCCAGCAAAGGTACTGGTGGCAGTACGGATTGCGGGTCCGGTTTTTGGGAGAAAAACCGAACAAGGAGCAGACAGCTGAATTAAGCAGGCTGGTCTGGGCAAAGATGAAGCTGGATGAGAGCTACAGAGCCCTCCGGTGGCATGTATCCCAAGCATGTCCCTGGATAGCGGATGACAGCCCAATGGAAGGCTTAAGCTACGGCGGCTTAGGACTGTTGTATGTGAAGCTGACAGGGGACCCTAACTTTGGGAGTGATTTGGAGTGGCGGGTGGACGAAATCATGGATTTCAGAGAAGGGCTACTGAACATTTCGGAAGTGCACTGGGCACAGGAAGATTTGGAGTTTCTGGCCATTCAGGAATGGGAGCTGGAGATCGCCTACAGACGGCTGCTAGGCGTTGCTCAGTGCCAGGACTGGTCTCCCTTTGCCTGGGACCATCAGGAAATACCAATCGACAACCCTGAAATCCTGGCTGAAGATTCGGCAATGTGGCAGAGTAATGCCCCGTACACACGGTCGGATTTTCCGATGGAAAACGTCCGATCAGAGCGTGTTGTCGGACATTCCGACCGTGTGTGGCCTCCATCGGACATTTTCCATCGGATTTTCCGACACACAAAGTTTGAGAGCAGGCTATAAAATTTTCCGACAACAAAATCCGTTGTCGGAATTTTCGATCGTGTGTACACAAATCCGATGCACAAAGTGCCACGCATTCTCAGGATAAATAAAGAGATGAAAGCTATTGGCTACTGCCCCGTTTATAGTCCCGACGTACGTGTTTTACGTCACCGCATTCAGAATGATCGGATTTTCCGACAACTTTGTGTGACCATGTGTATGCAAGACAAGTTTGAGCCAACATCCGTCGGAAAAAATCCTAGGATTTTGTTGTCAGAATGTCCGATCAATGTCCGACCGTGTGTACGGGGCATAATAGTGAGCCTTGCCAACCTGCCTCCACAGCTATGGAGGCAGAGGTCTTATGGAGGATGCAGCAACTGCTGACTGACCTTGATGATCCTGTTTCTGTATGGGATGATCTTGGATGGAGGAATGTGCCTGTCCAGCAGCATGCCAGAGAATCAGCAGTGGAAAATCTGGAGATTGCCATCCCCAAAGCTGAAGTTCTGACAACAGGGCAGAGCTCTGCTAACCTCTGCTCAGCACCGATAGCATCTTCTGGGTTCCATGGACAGGAGATGGTGAACCTCTATCCCCAGACACCAGTTGCAGAGACAGGGGATTTGATAGACTTTTCTGCTGAGAAAGAAAAATCGGGTGAGCCCCCAGCAGAAGAGTTGGTATTAGGGCCAAACTTCACTGTGCTCTGCCCTTCACCGATAGCATCTTCTGAGTTCCACGGACAGGAGATGGTGAACCTCTATCCCCAGACATCAGTTGCAGAGACAGGGGATTTGATAGACTTTTCTGCTGAGGAAGAACAACCTGATGAGCCTCCAGCAGAAGAGCTGCTATCAGGGCCAAAGTTCACTGTGCTCTGCTCAGCACCAACAGTGGCTTCGGCCTTCTTGAAAGAAGAGGTAGTCGGCCTTTCTCCCACAACACTGACAGGGACATATGATTTTCTGCCAGCAGCATCTATGGAGCTACAACAAACTTCTCCAGCTGAAGATCTGGTATCTGAACAGAGGGTCCAAGACCTTTGTCCCACACTTTTAGCAATTCCAGAGACTGAGGATTTGATAGACATTTCTGTAGAGGAGGAACCACCTAGCAAACCCCCAGGAGAAGTGCTGGCAACCGGAGAGAGGGTCCAAGACCTCTGCCCCACACCTGCAGCAATTGTGGAGGCCCAAGGTGAGGAGGTGGCAGTCTATCGCGAGCTGCAGATCAGGATCCAAGGAGAGAATGCAGTCATCACCTCACAACTGCAGCTTGATCTGGTGTCGGTGGATGGGGCTTCATTTCCCACCTGTATACCCCAGGGATGCTAGGCAGTCGGCCCAGATCCCCAACAGCAGGATGGAGTGAGCCCAGTCCCCCTGTCTTCCATCCAGCGGTAGAAAAAAACTCCAGGGAGAAGGGCCAGTCCGGGCCTCTCCCCAGCGGCAGATATGTTCTCTGAGAGAGGCAGAGGTTGGCTGGGTGAGTAATACTCTGTTTGGAACAATTTGTTTGGGGTACTGTGTGGGTACAGGCAGTAGAGGACTGGAACTATGCACTAACTTTGGAGTCAACCCGTCTGGGGTCTCCTCCTGTGTTAGTCTCCTGCCGAAAGGGGAGAAATGTGACAGACCTAGCCGGGACAGAGGCTGTTGGAGAGGACTGAATGCCTCTTGCCTTTTGATTATGGGCCCTGGATTTTCAAGGGAACAATACTCTTTGTGAGGTGAATTAGAAATCCAGTCTGAACTGTACTAATCGGACTCAGTCATGTATATATGTATATATTGTATGTTGTTTGATTCTGTTGTGGACTCTTTGCTGTGGTCATTTGGGATGTGTGTCCCTGTAGAGGGAGGGGGGATTCCTCCAGCAGCCCCCTGCTGATAAGACTGATTCATACTGTTGGGACACATACTGTGAGGAGATGCTGGTGTCATCAACCCCAACTACCTGTCTTGTTCTCTGCTATAATGTGTTTAATGTAAATGAGTTTAGTCTGGCTTACCACAGGTTCTAAGGGTATTCCACACATTGTTGTTTGTTCTAATTAACCCTGTGTTGATGTTTATGGTAATGTGTATTGAATAGTCACCTAGTCTGGGTAAATGATTTAGTAAACTAGCTCATGTTAATAATGAGAATGGCCTCATCAGGTGCTCGCCCAGACCGAATGCTTCATGAGCAATAAAGATGAACGGGAGTCCTTCAACGTTGTCTGCAGCACGTGGCAATGCCAGGCCACCAGTCTGGAGACGTTGGGAAAATTCTGTCTGGGCGAAGACTCCTCCATCCTACCATTCTTCCCCACGTCCACACAAAGGAACTCATATTGTGCCGACACCACCACCATCAACACTATACTATTAAAACCCTTATAATTGTAATAGTAAGACCCCGAATGGGATGGTAGCATGATGTGGACATGCTTCCCATCTATAGCCCCTCCACAGTTGGGAAAGTCCCAACGGTCGGCAAAATGGGAGGCCACAGTCTGCTATTCCTGTGGCGTTGAAGGAAACTGTGGAGTCAAACCAGAAAAAAAAAAATATTAGTACTTTTGCACATAACATTGCAAGCAGACACAAAAACGTTCTTGCCCAACATCAGTATAACATTTATTTTAAGGAGTATTTAAAGACAAAAATATAAGGCCCACTTATCAGATTCCTCGCCCCCTCTGATGGCCCATTATAACATTTTTAGGGGGGGGGGTTGAGCTGAGTTTATGACCCCAAAAAAAAGCCTATGGCACTCTGCCTGAATTTAAGGACAACAATAACATTTGTACACATTTTAGGAGGTGTTTAGGGTAAAGCACTACAATGGAGCTGACAAAATACAATGTTAAGTGACTAGGCTAGGTGGGTATGGGCCCAGGATAGCATGCTGGGGAGGTTAGTGAAGACAAATATGCATGTAGACCAAAAAAGGAGCATTGAAAGCTTACAGCATGCATGGGGACAAAGGGGACATTCACAGCATATTACAATCATGGTAATTAGGGAATGATGAAAGAAATACAAAACATTAGCAAACATTAAATACATAGAATGTGATGTTAAATGAGAAATCTTACCTTAATATAGTCCTTCTGCAGAACCTGAATGACGGCAGAACAGGTCTCTGGAATAATGAGTCCCAGAGCCTGGTGGGAGATGCCTATCGAGAACTTGAGGTCCTGTAGACTTCTCCCCGTCGCCAAGTACCGCAATGTGACGACTAACCTCTGTTCAGGAGTGCTGGCTTGCCGCATGCAGGTGTCCTGCCTGCTAATATAAGGTGACAGCAAAGCCAACAGATGGTGAAAAACAGGGTCTGTCATCCTGAGAATGTTCCTGAAATCATCAGGGTTATTCCCCTGGATCTCACGAAGCAAAGGCATATGAGAGAATTGGTCACGCTGGAGTAACCAATTCTTGGTCCATGAACTCCTCCCCACCCTTTTCATGGACTGGGCTTGGGTCCAAGTAAGAACCCCAACACCAAGCCCCCACACAGCATGAACTCTACGACAAGTACGTAACTGCAACCTGGCTTCAAAACGGTTGGCTGCTCAGAACGAACTAACAGAACGCACATCAAGGCCTGTGAAGAGCGAGCTGAAAATCAGAAACGAGCGGACAAGAACGCACTGAGAAACAGATACGAACTGACTTCAAGCACTGAAAACGAGATACAAACCCACAAGCACAAACTGAAGAGCAGTAAAATTATCTGAAAAGCACGAATCGTCTCTCACCAAACTTCTACTAACACGAGATAAACACTAGATTAGCAGAATGGAGCCCAAAGGGTGGCGCAGTGGCTTTTGAACTTCCTTTTTATAGTGCCGTGAACGTCACCATGTTCTTGATGGTTGGAATTTGGTGTGACCGTGTGTATGCAAGACAGCTTGAGAGTTTATTCCGACGGGAAAACTGGTCGTGTGTACAGGGCTATTGTGTTCTGATCCATCACATATAATTCAGATTTTAAAAAATTAAACTAAAGGCTGTAATGTACTGTAACAAAATATGTAAAAATCCAAGGGGGTGAATACTTTTGCAAGGCACTGTAGGTCTAAAGCACTTGAGGACACAACCAGTGATCTTGGCTCATCCAAGTCTCATCCTCTCTTCTCCAAATGATTTCTCAACAAATCTCATTGTCTGCCCACTTTAAGGAGTTGGGGATCCGCTATGTATACACAGTGCCTCAAATGAAGATAAGTAATAATTCCCATAGTTTAGTATTAAAATTATAAGGTAAAATTTATTTAGTATGCACTCACATCAATCAAGATTAAAAATGGCATATCTCATGATATACAGTATGGATTAGGATTCAGGAAAATGGTGGCACCACAGCATCCGATCACAGTGTGTGATAACGTCACCCGGCTCCGCCCTACACGTTACGTCACAACAACATGGCTTCTTTAGGAGATCACATATTGCATTATGGCATCACATTCCTTGCTGTTTATGATCATCTTTTTGAATAGGTTAGGAATTACTGATAGTTTTCAGGTGCTACAAAGATGTATTGCACCTGCGCACCATGGGGTTGATTTGCTAAAATTGCAGAATGCTAAATCTGTTGTAGTTCAGCATTGTAGCCAATCAGCTTCTACTGTAACTTCAGCTTGTTCAATTAAGCTTTGGCAAAAAAAAAAGTGGAAGCTGATTGGTTTCTAGGCAGAGATGCACCAGATATTGCACTCTCCAGTTTTAGTAAAACAACCCCAATATCCTATTATAAAAAGAGACTTTTCATAAGATGTGAATGTGTAACACACCTGAAAAGTCCCAGCATTTCCTACCCTAGTCAATAATTTTGCTTCCTCTTTCAGTAAACCTTCCTTACAAGGTTCAGAACAGGTTTACAGTATAGCATGGTACGGTCTGCAAGACAGAGCAGGCCAGGACTCATGGGTGGGGAAGATGCAGTCTGCCATCCATTCTCTAACATCTTCAGTCTGCCTTAGAGAGAGCTCGGGTGTCTGCGGGGCAAGAAGCAATAATTGGGGCTGCACTTCAATGTTCTGTTCTTGCTCCACCCACCTGTACCAGAGCTTCTACTGTAATGTTCTCTTCTTGCTTCATCCACATGTACTGGAGCTCTTACTGTAAAAGCCCCAGTCCAGACAGCCAGACTAACAAGAATCCAAGGATGGGGCAAGTAGAAAGCAAGTTTTCTCGTTCTAAAAGGGGGCTTGACTGCTGCCTCAGAGAGGAGGCTGATAATGAGTAAAAGCTCATACTCAGCTCTGTTTTTGGGCGGGCTGTAGTGGCAACATGGGGCATAGGATGGTTACATTCTTCTGAGCGCTATCAACCTGCTGCCCCCTCCCAAGTTACGCCCAGGGCACCTGCCCTTTATGCCCCCCACCCTCCATCTTGTCCTGGCCCTGATGATGTGATTAATGAATGCAGAATTCAAATTTTTAAACTGACAAAAAGATATGTCTGCTTGGTTGAAAGGAAGATGTGGTAATGTCAAAATATCCTGACTCGGTTAAATTGATGATAGGCAACTCCTATCCTCATATTGATTAGTGGTTCCAAATTAATAATAACTACTGCAGTAGGGAACAGACACAAAAGATACGCTCAGCATCTTTCCAAATTACTGTTCTGCTTTATTATGACGCAATTGAAGGTTTTTATGCACATGATTACGTAGGTATCACATTAATATTACAATTGTAGGTTTATCGTAACAAAGGGCGTTACATAGGCAGGCTTATTCTAATCAGGAGTCGAAAGAATGTAAACATTTACTGAAAACATTATTAGTGCTGTTGCACAGTGAGGGCAGTGTGCGATACATACAAAATACAATACAATTATATACAGAACTTACACATTTCCATTACAGTCTCCCCTCTTTTGATCAATATTTTGATCACTAACCATACCTGCTATCACCTTTAACCTGGAACCTCCACACACTTAGGTAGAGGTAGTCCTGGCCAAAGAGGCAAAAAAAAAACTCCATTGTGGAGAAAATAATAGCTGAGCAACTTTTTCATTACAAAATGACTTTTCATTGTGAAAAACAAATGATTGATAAGACATATTTACAGAGTACTGGCTGTACACTCCTGTGGCCAGAATGGCCTTCTAGCTGAATTGTTGGCATGCTGACTTATCAGCATATGTAAACACAGACAATTCTACATAAAATGGAAGACGTACAAAAGACAAAGTATGGTTTCAACATGGCTAAACTACTTTTCAAATTGTATATATATCCCTTACAATTAAAGTAATTGAATAAAAAAGTACCCTAGACTGTGATCACAAGAGGGAAACAAATCAAACACAGAGATTTCTTTAATTTAGTCATTTTTGTAGTGTCTGGTGTGGATCCAGGTGACTTTTCCTTCAAGTTTTGCAAAAACTGTACATGAAATAGATGCTGTATTGAGTCTCCAAACATTTCCTTATATATAAATGTCTCTTAACAATCCACAAGTCACCTGGCTTTAGTTTTAGATCCTTCCAAACTTTTAGGATCTGGAATTGGGGAGAAAACACATAAATGAGTTTGTCAAAAAACCTTAAAAGATCAGCAACTTTCTCTGTGAGATCCGAATGGAGGACTTCAGCTGCTGAGACAAAATATAAGCAAGTGAGTAACACACTCCCAAACCAAATCCCATAGGGAGAGAGTCCAACATCCCCCTTAGGGGCTTCATAAAATATAAGAAAACATTCAGGCAAAAGTTTTCTAGTTTCTTACTCTACTTTGTCCGCTACATTGTAGACAGTAAGGGGTGTAAAAATAAAACCTCAAAACTTCTATTAAGGACTCTCCTATAAAAAATGATTTCCTCTGTTACTCTCTGTACTTTCTGGCACTCTGTACTTACAAACTACTTCTGATAACACTTTTTACTGTGGCCTTTGCAGTAGCATTTGCCACTGGACATCCAAAAAACATGTCCATACAGACAAAATGCATACTCGTAAGATCCTGACTTGGGCATCTGGATATATGTTTTTGTAATCTCTGGAAGGGATGTTCAGCTTTTGGTAACACCTTTGGTAACAGGTAAAACAAGAAGTGGTATGTTATAAAAACAACTGTGGAGAACCCTGGCTCTATCCCATGCTCATTTACTAAGGCAGCCATAACTTCTTGTGACTGATGACACGGCCCATGTGTCAAGCTGGAGGGAAAAGAGTGGCTGGCAGACATAAATGATCACCTTTTCCAAAGTCCTGTTTCATAAGAAGTTGCCCCCTGTGGACCACTTGTTCTTCTCGTTCTGGGTTCCTTAAAGTTGAATTATTAATCCCAGCTATACTGGGCCAGAACTAGGGTGGAATCTGTGAGTTGCACAGACCCATCAAGTGTCCGGGGCTGTAAATGCGGCATCCTTAGTCACCTGGTCTGCTTCCATGTGTGAGTTTTAAAGTTAATATGGCTACCTCAGCAAGAACCTGGAAGGCTGAAAACAGCCGATCAAATTAACTTGGCATGCTTGGTTGGTTTACCTGCCGAAGTAAAAACAAACTTCTGGCCCTTTAAATGGAACCAAAAGCTCTCTATATCTCGACTATCTATATAAATATACACTCTTTTTATAGCTCACAGGCTTTGCTAAAACATGGAGCTCTGCTTCTTGAGCTGGGCAAAAAGGATCCAATGACTTTGAATACAGAGTATCCTTCTGGGTGGTAAACTACATACTCAAATCTACAAAAAATGTAATATCTGGGTCTTCAGGGAGTGTGTCCCGCACTGGGCTCACAGCAGCTGATTCCTACACCATCAATTTAACACATGTGTCTTTTCCTTTCTTTTGAATAAATGTACGCATTTTTCATTGTTAGATTTGTACATAAACAAACTCATATTTTAAACCTTTCATTAGACAGACATGTAGTTAGCTGTATATTTGCTGCACAGAATGTCGGACCATTAAAAATTAAATTTTTGACCAAAACAATATCTAACTTTGTCTAATAGCACCTTTGCATAAAAGCTGCAGCTCTGATATATCGGGGTGAACCCTTCATTACTGGGTCCAGCTTACATAAATATATTACAATAGCTTGTTTTCTATCATGCTGTTTGTGTGAGAACTCCAGTTTCATGTTTCAAAACACAACTTTTTCCTGGCAATATTATAATAAATGATAACAATACCCTGCGGTCATGCAGAGATGCCCATAAATCCAAAATATTCTTCTGCTTATACCACTGTACTTACAAGGAAAAGGGGCAAATCATTTCATAATCCACACATTCTGCTTTGGATTTCAAAAATAAAAATAAATAAAAACAAAAGGATCAACAATCTGTATGATGGACCAGAAAGCATCAAAAACTATAAAACAACTGGCTGCAGGTGGCATCTATCCTAACAGGGTGTGTGGACTTGATGTGATGGGTCTGTTATATTTAAATTTTATTTATTATTACTCTCACATCATGGACCGCACATCAAGTTATTATCAAAAACCTTAAAATTTCATTTTTGTAGAAGAACTTCTTATGTATCCCATCCATCTTGGCTTTGTTAAATATTATGGCAGCTTTATTCCAAATAACAACCTCATCTTAATCTTTTTTTTCTCTCAATAAGGGCTTATTGTATAAATGTAAAATTACAAAATTGTTATCTTAATCTAAACTAATCTCATTCATCACAAATTTCCCCATTAACCTGAATTTCATTTCCAACCAAAGGTTGTCTAAACCAGTTTCAATATATCTATATTATTAATAAAATTGTTAAACTCATATTAGAAATGAATACTCATTATTACTTAATTTTACTTAATTTCCCTTTTTTACATAGAGTGTTTCCACTATCAAAGGATATTCAATGTGTGCAATACACGGTTAAATGTAACCTTCATTTTACCATGTTTGGAAAACAGATTCAAAATAATTGTGATCACATTGTTTACCATTAGATTCGTTAACCTGGCACATGTTTTGTCTAAAAAACTGGAATTGGCATGGTGTCCTTCCAGCTTATCACTGACCTCTCTGGGACATTCTTTCATGAGAGCACAAAGGAGGGGGTCACATCTGCGTACATGACACACACAAGCAATAGAACTAAAGGTCCCAGCAATCGCACACACACCAATATCTCTCTAAAATCATTTACTTTTTCCCATTTGTACACAACACATGCATATCACATTCTCTCACTTTCTTTTAACTCTCATTAATATTTTCCTGCCTAAATTCTGCATTCCTTATTTTGTTCAGATATCTTTTATATCTAGCTTCTATGATCAGATGGGCAGCCAGAGTGCTCATCCCATCTTCTCTCTCTGACAACATATAAAGTATTCTGTTTTAAAGGGGTTGTAAAGGTAATTTTATTAAAAAAAATAACTAACATGTCATACTTACCTTCACTGTGCAGCTCGTTCTGCACAGCGTGGCCCTGAACCTGCTCTTCTGGGGTCCCTCGGCGGCTGTTTCAGCTCCTCCTCGCAAGAAATAACCACCTTAATGCAAGCTCCCTTGCATGGTGGTTAGTTGTTGCGGGCGCGCTCCCGTGATACAGCCGGCGGCTATAGCCGCTCGCTGTATCACTCGGCACCGCCCCCCGGTGCGCCGCGTCATCGGATGTGATTGACAGCAGCGCGAGCCAATGGCTGCGCTGCTTTCAATCCATCCACTGCAGCCAATCAGCGACCAGGCTGAGCTGCAATAGAGATGACGAGAACGAGCAGCGGAGATTCGAGGCGTCAGGCAAGTAAAACGGGGGGGCTGGGGGCGGCGGTATTGTCAAAAGTTTTTTCACCTTAATGCATATAATGCATTAAGGTGAAAAAATGTTTACCTTTACAACCCCTTTAATTCTCATTTCTCTGTTTCTGACTTTTAATAGTTGTAGTGCCTGACCCCAAATTCATCCCACAACTTAACATGAAAATGTCCCTTTCTGTCTAGTGTTAATGTCACCCTTGATCTATCCTGCTCACATAGATAGCTGTTTCTTTAGCTATTTACTCTGCATTATTCTTGGTCCCTGTGGACCTTGGTAACCCAGTTACCCATTGTGGATCCATGTCCACTCTAACCATTAATCTAGGGGCTCAGTATAGGCGGAACCGCACCTTTGGTTCATATATAGCGCTCCTCTTGCGCTGGGCATTTTTGAGGGTCTCTTACCCTTCATTCCCTTACTTAATTCAATGCCCATAATGACTGGCCAGTCTTCTCTCTTCTCTACGTGTGCCTATACCCTCTTGCCTCTAAACTACTTTATCTAGCAGATTTACTACATATACCTGTGAACAGTACTATTCTTCCCTTTCTTATCTATAACACTCCGATGGACAATAGACAGTGACAACATAACATATAATCACCAATCAATACAGTTCGATTAAAGGGAGTAAAATAGGTACCCTTTGTCCCGAAAATGCCTTACCGATCAAGGAAGTCTGATAACTCAAATGTAAGCAAAAGGCTTACCTTAGCCGGCTGATTATCAGAAATTACCGGATCGTCTCAAGCTCCTCGTTTCGGATACTCAGGGTCACCTGGAATCCCCTCCTAAGGCAAAGCTCGCCATGCTGACTCGGTTAAATTGATGATAGGCAACTCCTAACCTCATATTGATTAGTGGTTCCAAATTAATAATAACTACTGCAGTAGGGAACAGACACAAAAGATACGCTCAGCATCTTTCAAAATTACTGTTCTGCTTTATTATGACGCAATTGAAGGTTTTTATGCACATGATTACATAGGTATCACATTAATATTACAATTGTAGGTTTATCGTAACAAAGGGCGTTACATAGGCAGGCTAATTCTAATCAGGACTCGAAAGAATGTAAACATTTACTGAAAACATTATTAGCGCTGTTGCACAGTGAGGGCAGTGTGCGATACATACAAAATACAATACAATTATATACAGAACTTACACATTTCCATTACAATCCTATCCCCTCTTCTTGTTAAATATATTTATTGAGTTTTCACAGAAGAAGAAATAAAATGATACAATACATGGATACATATCAATCGTTAGAAGATCTTTGCAGTATGATAAAAAAGATAAATAAATAAGTTAATAAAATAAAGTAATTTTAGAGATATCTTACAACCATATTTACTATACACTAGTTGGGATTCTAGATGTAAGATTAGAGAAATAAATCAAGTTATTAGACTAAGTATCCACAGGAATATGTTAGGTAATAATAAAAGAAAAGGAGAGGAACGAGAGATAAAGATGGAAAGAAGGAAAGAAGAGAACAAAAAAAAAAGAGTTTCCCAGGATGATGATCCAGCTCTCATTAGGTATACAAATATAATATATATTTCAGTAATAATATGATATATATCTTAGTATGGTAACAACAGAGATTGGTCAAAATCTGTAGGGAGGTAGTTTTTAACCCATGGTTGCCAAATTTTGCGAAATTTATTTATTTTATTTTCTTCAATAGCTGTCATTTTGGCTTATAAAAGTGCTCTGTTCATTCTGTGTTTAGCTTCAGCAAGAATTAGATTTTGGGACTTCCACGCCTTGGCAATCGTTTGTTTAGCTGCAGTGCTAAGTTGGATAAACAATTGGAATTGAGTATGGGTGAGTATTGTGGGTTTAAGGTTTAGGAGTGCCGTTGCAGGATCTGGAGGAATCGTGATTTCCAGGGCTTTAGAAGCCATAAGAAATATATTCTTCCAGAATTCTTCAACTACGGGGCATTGCCACCATATGTGAAAATGTGTTCCTGCTGTGTCACATCCTCTAAAGCAATTAGGTGAATATGTGGGGACAAATTTAGCTATTCTAGCTGGTACAAGGTACCAGCGTGCTAGAACCTTGTAATTAGTTTCTACAGCAAAACAATTTGGAGAGGAAGTTTTGGTGGCTGACCATATATTTGACCAATCTTGTTTATTAAACGCTCGATTCATATCTTGTGCCCATTTAGTTGTGTATGAGGGTAGAAACTCACTAGATATCATATTAAGTTGGAAATATAATATTGAGATAAGTCCTCTAATGTGTGGATCACTTATACAAATCCGCTCAAATTGAGTCATTTGATTAAGAGTTGAGCCTGTACTAAGAAGTGGTTCATAAAAATTTTTAATTTGTAAATATCGAAATATTTCAGTTTTAGGTAACCCAAAGGTTTCACATAGTACAGGAAATGTATAAATAGCTTTAGTCGAGGAAAGATTGTATAAACGGGTCAGGTTCGTAGAGGTCCATGCAGAGAATGATTTGGGGAATTTCCAGGCAGGATAAAAGGCTGGATTAGTAAGAAATGAAAGCAAGCGATTATGTGTTGATTGAAGATTATGTGCAAATTTACATTTATCCCATACTGCTAGGGTCTGTTTCGTGATAGGATTAGAAAGATGTATTCTATCAGCAGGACAGAGCCAAAACATATTAGCCACTGAGATAGGGTCACTTTCCACTGATTCAATAGCTACCCATAGGGGAGCTTCTACAGAAGTATGATACTTGGGTATAAGTGCTAGCTGTGCAGCGTAGAAATAGGAGGAAAAGTTGGGCAATCCCAAACCACCACTCAATTTATTAAGGTAAAGCGTAGATTTAGGTATACAAGGTTTGGTGGTACCCCAAATGAAGGACATAACTCTACGTTGAGTAAGTCTAAGAAAGTAAGATGGTAAAGAAATAGGGAGTACCCTAAATAAATATAAGAATTTCGGCAGGATTGACATCTTTACCGCATTAATCCTTCCCAACCATGACAATGATAGAAGAGCCCATTGTTTCAGGAAGCCAGAAGTTTGTTTAAGGAGGGGTAAGTAATTTGCAGCAAAAAGGTCTTTAAGAGAGATTGTGAGTTTTATTCCTAGGTATGGAAGCTGCTTTGGAACCCAAGTAAAGGGTAAGGAAGTTTGTGCCTGCCGAAGTTCTAATTGAGATAAGGAAATATTTAATGCATTTGATTTTGTTGGATTAACATGTAGTCCTGATATTTGGGCAAAATTATCTAGTGTTTTTAGTAGATTAGGGGTGGATATATGGCGATGAGACAAAAATATGAGAATGTCATCCGCAAAGAGACATAGTTTATGGTGATAACCACCTAGTTCGATACCTTTAATGTCAGGATTGGTTCTAATAAGGTGTGCCAGGGGTTCTATTATTAGGGCAAAAGCTGTGCTGACTGTGAGGTAAAGATTTTCCAGTGTATTCACCATTGTGCTGACTGTGAGGTAAAGATTTTCCAGTGTATTCACCGCTGTGCTGACTGTGAGGTAAAGATTTTTTAGTGTATTCACCGCTGTGCTGTGGGGGAGAGGATGCCGCCGCCATTCCAGCCGCCAGCCTGTGTGCTGTTTCCTTCATTTTTCCTGCTTTAATTTTCGTTTTAGGAGCTCTCAAGACCATTGTCAGTGAAGCTGACAGTATTAGGTAGGATTTTCTGCAGTTTTGGGATATTTGCTGGTTCACTGGGACCTGTAGTCCTCCGATGAAAACTCCCGAGGAGCGGAGCTCTAAGGTAACATTACCTTCACCTCAGGCTGCCGCACATGCGCCTCCTATCCCCTCTTCTAATCTTTTTCAGACATTCTGCACGAAACTGTTTATTATTAAATGCATATACCAGTGGGCTCACCAAGGGGGTCCAGAAAAAGAATAGGAATGTGAAAGTGTTGGTGAGCTGCGGTGTTACCACTTTAGCTGGCAATGCATAGATACCAAGAGAGAGACTGTTCTGCATGGAGAACACAATGAGGTGGGAGCTACATGTAGAGAAGGTCTTCTTCCTCCCGGAGGATGAGGGAATTTTAAGAATTGCATGAATTATAAAAACATATGTTACAAAAACAGACAAAGCTGTGATCAATAGCATGAAGAAACTTATTACAACAATAAAGAGGCGGATGTGTGTTGTATCTGAGGTGGCTAGGTCCATGAATGGAGAAGAATCACAGAAGAAATGGTGAATTGTGTTATGGCCACAAAATTGTAACTGACTCTGTAAACCAGATATTACACTTGTAATAGAGGCTGAAATAATCCAAAATGCAATGACCACTTGAACATAGATTCTATTATTCACAAAGGAAGAATAGCGCAATGGATGGCAAACAGCCAAGTATCGATCATAGGACATTAAAATATAGTGAAAGCACAAAACATCTCCTGTGGTCCCGTACACCTGACATTGTACAATGCAGCCAGTTACAGTGACAGTCGGCCTCTCATCAAGAACATCATTTAGGAATTTTGGAATAATATTTGAGATGTTCAGCAGATCACATGTGCACATGCTCTGAATTATCAAAAACATCAACGCCTTGAGATGAACACTACTAAAAATGATATAGATGATCAATACATTTTCCAAGTAAATCAAAAGGTAAATGATCAGAAACAGAACAAACATTGGGATCCTGAAGCCATCAAAAGCATTAAATCTGGTGAGTAGAATTTCAGCAATGACTGTGCAATTCTCAGGATATGCCATCTGTGGAGGAGACAATCGCACATCACATACAATATTCTATGGATCAATAAATAAACCTGCTCTATGACTTCTGATTTTTATGTTAAAACTAACGTTTCATATTGAAAAAGTAGGTTGACCCAGGTGTCTCTACTCTTGTTTTCTTAACATATTATTACACATGTAGTGCTAGCCACAAAGGAGCTGCAGGTTGAGTTGAGTCCTTATGCTTCCTGAGGTAATGACCTAGTACCTCAATTCACTGATACACATGGGGAATACATAGGCTTTAAAAAGCAGGAAAGATCTTCAAAGTGTACACATACAGTATATACTATACTGTATATATATATATATATATATATATATATATATATATATATATATATATATATATATATATATATGTTTATGCAAAATGGTAGAGTTTAAATCTACTATTAAATAGACCAACAGACAGAGCAGCCTAACTGAATATAAAGGTGATACTACATAAACCACTGACCAGTCTATCTCGGGGGCGAACTGTGGTCTGGCTGCTCCATACCCAAGTGGGAGAGGTTACCAGGAAAGATGGCATGTCTCTGCTCTTTCCCTAGTCATCTGGAACCTCTCCTTGATACTAAGCGATGTCCCTATTAGGCTGGTGACCTGTCCCTACTCTAGCTACACGCGAAATACACACCAAACCCTGGAACCAGGGTTTTAAATAGACTCTGCCTGAGCCAAGATAGCACCCAAAGTCACATGGGATGCCAGAATTCAATTGTATGCTGCCTCTCTGTGACCAAGGAAACCATAGTGGAACCAAGTTCCTCTTGACTTTCCCCTCTACCTGCATTGCCACTGCAGATGAGTGCCACCTGCAGTGAAGATAATAGACTGCACCTGCCTGCACTCCCACCCTGTTTGACAGATGCTGTTCTTGGCATTGCAACACAGTAAAGAATAACATGAAACTGCAATAAACATGCTTATGGTAATGGCAACAACATTTCAAACAATATAATGAAATTACTTTGCAGGAAACAGCCCGTGGTTAGACCGCATGGGGCGCAGGCTTCACTGTCCTCTGTGGAGTCACCTTTTACATACTTATCTAGAGCCTCAGGTAGATGAGGGTCATTAGGACCAACCACACCACTCACCTCCAGGCTTGAAGCTGACTCCTCAGGAGAGTTTAGACGGCCAGTTGGGCCTGCACGGGCTTTTGGTCTGTCTACAGATGCTGCACTGGGGCTTCCTTCTTCTGAGTCTGCAGGGGCCGGAGGCTTCAGCACGAGAGGATACCATTAGTCAGGAACTTCTTGTGCTGGTGGGACATCCATGGAGTCCTCTCTATCTCTAGCCGGTTGAAAAGAGCAATCGCCACTTAGCACACAGGGTCTCAACAAGTTGCGGTGGAGCCATCTCTTGATTTGGTTGGGACCCTCCGAGATCACGTCATATACTGGATTTGTAGAGAAGTGCTGTTTCTCAGTGCCATAAGTGATTCCTCTACCTGGGTAATGGGTAGGCTTCCTGGTGGATACAGACATTTAACTTGTGATAGTTCACACAGAATTGCAGACTTTCATTCTTCTTTCGCACCAGGACCACAGGGGTCACACGTGGATTATGGCTTTCCTAAATTACCACACACTGTAGCATGTTACGGAGCAAGTCCTTGACCTCCTGGCACAGGCCGGAGGAATATGAGGGTACCGCTCCCAGATTGGCGGGGTGTCCTCCATATGAATTGGGTGGTCACCTTCCCCTGGGATGGTTGCAAATAGGTGTTTCTCTAGCAGTTGCTAAAGCAGCCACTGCTGAGGTAGAGGGTAGTCCCAGAAGGGGATGGCCAGCTGTTCAAGCAGAAGTTTGTGTTGTGACTCATCCCATGAAGACATGGCTGCCTGTAGTGGGGCTTCCACCCCTGGTTGGGCCTCTGACATACAGTGATGTGGTACCACGTGATGAGGTCTGCTGTTGTGCTATGGTTAGGGAGTGGGATCAGGGAGGTCCCCAGGTTGATGAGCTACACCGGCACCTTCCCTATGTGGACCTTGGATAAGGTGCAACTGTGCCACTGAGTCTTTGTTGGGTTCCACCATTAATGTAATGCTTGTAATTTCTTGTTAGCCCTGATGGGTAGAGACCAGACTACTTTTTGAAGGGGTACCAGCACTAGTTTTTGCTGAGGAGGGAGGGAGTGTAGAAAACCCCCACTTGTTGGGGCTGTTTTCTTGCTGCCCTCTGATAGGTCCCTGGATCATGTTTAGCCAGACAGCTCGCAGACCACAGCACTACGCACGCCAGCCTGAGTGCTCAAACTTGGCAGATAATTGGGATAAGTCCAAGTGCTTCAGCACGTTCATGCCCAGAACAATAGGTACTGCCAAACTTACTGGACCGCAGGACAGTACGACCCCTACTCTCTCCGCAACCTGGTTATCTATCTGAATCTTTACTCAGGTGACACCTTCCACCAGGATGTGCAATTTATTGGCTGCCTGGAGGGACAACCAAGAGGTATCTAGCTGGTCCTGCATCCCGAACCTCTGGGCATAGAAGCCATACTCTATTAGGGGCAATATAACATGCAGCGCTTAACTAGATGTTAAAAACACTAAAAAACTAAATATGTAAAACTCTCAACCATACCAGGAGGATCCAAGATAAGGGACTCAAAGTATTAATTATGTCTAAGCAATTAATATTCCACTATATTGTGCAACCAAAGGTCACAAAAAAAAACAATATTGCATCAAAAAATGAATTAATGATGAGCTAAGGTGAAGCCCCTAAATGATAATTAATCAGAGAGAAATGTTTCCAATCAATAAAAGTTTCTCAATATTGGTGGATAACAGGGGAATATGATAGTAAATGATCAATTATACATATGTAGCCAGAATCAAAAAAGCATCACAGGTCCAAATGTCATCTAAAAAATGTGTCAAAATAAACAAAATCCACCCATAGTGCAACATAGATGCTGATATGAATGTTCAAAGTACACCGCTCCAACAATAATGTAGCAAAAAAATATTGAAAGAAACAATTGCCTTAAAAATAAATAACGTGCAAATAACAAACAGTGCAGCCTCAATGAAGTCAGAAACTAGATAATACAGGTAAGTGTACCAAGTGAAGTACTACAATGAGTGCAGCATCAATTAAAGCTTATAATTATATATATATATATATATATATATATATATATATATATATATAACCTGACAAACAACTCTTAAAACAGGTGTGTATACGAAAAAATTTGAAAAAGTAATTAACAATAAATAGTCCCATAAAAGGTCCCATACATAATCAGATCACCATTGTGACAATTAGATAGAAATAATGTGTCAAAACAAGTTCCTCCAGGAGTGACCAATGGTGAAATAAAGGTGAAATGAAAGTGATGGTTCCCCAGCCTCTCACCTCACGGCTGAACGATAACAGCCCCATTCACATAGGAGGGGGGATGGGATCTGGGGGACCCCTTGTTAAAGGGTGCTTCCAGATTCCGATAAGCCCCTTGCCCGCAGACCTCGACAACCACAGCGCAGGGTTGTCAAGAAGAGGCTCTTGTCCCCATCAACATGGGGACAAGGTGCTTTGGGGTTGGGGGCACAGAACCCCCTGCCCCAAAGCACCCACCCCCCATGTTGAGGGCATGTGTGCAAAGATCAGGACTGTCCTATGTACTGAGTGCAGGATTCAGGAGTGCACTACATACAGAGTGAAGAGTTCAAAAGTGCAAATAGTTCAGGAGATTGCAGGGCTCAGGAATGCATGTCTCACAGGACAGTAACTCCCCTTCCAGTACAGAGCTCTCCTCCCACCCCCAAATCTTTTCTTCCCCACCTACAAAGTATCAGGAGAGGGGCTGCTACAGAAGTGCAGCTACAGCTTACAGTAGGAGTGCAATGTTGTTAGGTGGGGAGAGGGGGCATTAGTGCAATGAGGGGGTATAGGCAATGATATTGGTGCTAAGTTAATAGGGCATTGATGCTAAATGGGGGTGGGGGGTGGGAATGTGATAATTTCTAACTTGGGGGAGAGTTGGAACATTGGTGCTAAGTGGGGGGATGTTTGGGATAAGTGAAGAGAGAGGGGTTACTTGGGATAAGTGGAGGATATTGGGGATACATGGGAGGAGAGGAGAAACCTTTGGGATAAGTGTCGGGACAGGAGGGACATTGGGGATAAGTGGGGGGGGAGAGAGGAGGGGCATTGGGGATAAGTGGGGGGAGAGGAGGGGCATTTCGAATAAGTGGGAGGGGAGGGGGGACATTTAGGATAAGTGAGGATAAGTGGGATAATGTGGGGATAAGTGGGGGGACAGGAGGAACATTGGAGGGACAGGAGGGACATTGGGGGGAATGGGAGGGACCATGAGTATAAGTGGGAGGACAGGAGGGACACTGAGGATAAGTGGGAGGAGGGGAGGGACATTGAGGATAAGTGGGGGGAGAGGAGGAACATTTGAAATAAGTAAGAGGAGGGACATTGGGGATAAGTGGGGGGGCAGGAGGGACATTGGGGGACAGGAGGAACATTGGAGGGACATTGGGGGACAGGAGGAACATTGGGGGGACAGGAGGGACATTGGGGGGGCGGGAGAGAGATTGGGAGGATAAGTGGGAGGATAAGTGGGAGGACAGGAGGGACATTGGGGGAAATAAGGAACATTGGAGGGACATTGGGGGGACAGGAGGGACATTGAGGGGACAGGAGAGACACTGAGGATAAGTGGGGGGAGAGGAGGAACATTTGGGATAAGTGAGAGGAGAGGAGGGGCATTGGGGATAAGTGGGGGGACAGGAGGAACATTGGAGGAACAGGAGGGACATTGAGGATAAGTGGGGGGACAGGAGGGACATTGAGGATAAGTGGGGGTACTACAGGGACATTTGCTGGGACAGGAGGGACATTGGGGATAAGTGGGGGACAGGAGGGACATTGGGGGACAGGAGGAACATTGGGGGGGACGGGAAGGACATTGAGCATGAGTGGGAGGATAGGAGGGACATTGGGGGACAGGAGGAACATGGGGGGGAGGGACATTGAGGATAAGTGGAAGGACAGCAGGGGCATTGGGGGACAGGAGGAACATGGGGGGGCAGGAGGGATATTGAGGATAAGTGGGAGGACAGGAGGGACATGGGGCGGGGGGGGCGGGAGGGATATTGAGGATAAGTGGGAGGACAGGAGGGACATTAGGGGACAGGAGGAACATGGGGGGGCAGGAGGGATATTGAGGATAAGTGGGAGGACAGGAGGGACATTAGGGGACAGGAGGAACATGGGGGGGGGACGGGAGGGACATTGAGGATAAGTGGGAGGACAGGAGGGACATTGAGGATAAGTGGGGGACAGGAGGAACATTGGGGGGGACATTGAGGATAAGTGGGAGGACAGGAGGGACATTGGGGGACGAGAGGAATATTCGGGGGGAGGGAGGGACATTGGGGGACAGGAGGGACATTGGGGATAAGTGGGGGGCAGGAGGGACATTGGGGGACAAGAGGAATATTCGGGGGGCGGGAGGGACATTGGGGGACAGGAGGGACATTGGGGATAAGTGGGGGGGCAGGGGGGACATTGGGGGACAGGAGGAATATTGGGGGGGTGGGAGGGACATTGAGGATAAGTGGGAGGACAGGAGGGACATGGGGGAGGACAGGAGGGACATTGAGGATAAGTGGGGGATAGGAGGGACATTGGGGGGCAGGAGGAACATTGGGGGGGCAGGAGGGACATTGAGGATAAGTGGGAGGACAGGAGGGACATTAGGGGGGGACAGGAGGGACATTGGGGGACAGGAGGGACATTGGGGATAAGTGGGGAGCAGGAGGGACATTGGGGAACAAGAGGAATATTCAGGGGGGGCGGGAGGGACATTGGGGGACAGGAGGGACATTGGGGATAAGTGGGGGGCAGGAGGGACAATAGGAATATTCAGGGGGGGCAAGAGGAATATTCGGGGGGCGGGAGGGACATTGGGGGAGAGGAGGGACATTGGGGATAAGTGGGGGGCAGGAGGGACATTGGGGGACAGGAGGAATATTGGGGGGGCGGGAGGGACATTGAGGATAAGTGGGAGGACAGAAGGGACATTGGGGGGGCGGGCGGGCGATGCTCTGTGTATGTGAAGTGTACATCTGTTTCACATACCGCAGTTCACTTGGTCAGGAAGATCCGGTTCCCCGGAGATGTTATCATTGCATGTGGGGTAGAGCTGGACTGGCTCCCGCACTGTAGAAATGGGAGATCCAGTCCAGAGCGGCGGAGGAGAAGTCGGCGGCGGTTCACACAGTAAGGCGGAGGCGGGACTCCTGGTGCAATCCTGCCCTGCCACCGCACGTGAACCCGTTCATCCAATCACCGGGCACCCGCTGCCCATGCCGGAACCTGGTGGACGGAGCACAGCCAGTGACACCGTCCGTACATAGCATTTGGACGGAGTGTCACTGGCACCTGATGCTGCGCCCCCCCAAATTTTGCGCCCGGGGCCACGGCACCCCCCGCACCCCCCACGCTACGCCACTGCACTCCGGTATATACAGATCCCTCTTCCTCCAGCACAACTCTTACTGCAGACCATTACTTCTCAGCTCCTCCGGCACTCTACTTGTTTAAGCTCCCAGGCACAGCTAGTACCGCACGGTTAGGCCTGACACTCGCTCAGCCAGGCCTTAGCAACTGCCTTTTGCAGGCTGGGACCGTGGGCCCCTTTTTAGTGTAGTAATGAATTGTATTATATATACTATACGAACTGGACTATATACTCTGAACTGTATTATATATACAATACGAACTGCACTATATACTCTGAACTGTATTATATATACTATACGAACTGCACTATATACTCTGAACAGTATTATATATACTATACGGACTGCACTATATACTCTGAACTGTATTATATATACTATACGGACTGCACTATATACTCTGAACCGTACTATATATATATATACTATACGGACTGCACTATATACTTTGAACTGTACTATATATATACTATATGGACTGCACTTAATACTCTGAACTCTATTATATATACTACACTGACTGCAATATATACTCTGAACTGTATTATATATACTATATGGACTGCACTATATACTCTGAACTATATTATATATACTATATGGACTGCACTATATACTCTGGATTGTATTTTATATATATATTGTATTTTATATATATATATATATATATATATATATATATATATATATATATATATATATATATATATATATATATTACACTAACTGCACCATATACTACACCGACTTTCTGCACACTACAATAACTACCTGCCTAATCTCTATTCATTCACTATATACTGCCGCTGTGTAAGCAGCCCTATATAGTCTGAGGTGTGGACTTAGCCCCTGAGGCATGACTGGCCAAAGGCACCCTGCCTTTGGCCAATCATGGCTCTTACAGCGCATTGTGCTGTGATTGGCCAAAGCATACAGGTCAGGTGCATGCTTTGTCCATTTAGCAGCCTTCAATGCACTGCAATCCTGGGTGAACTTGCCACGAACGCCCCATATGTTCGATTATTCTACGAACAGCTGATGTTCGAGTCAAATTTACATTCGATTCGAACATCGAGCCCATCCCTAATAGCAAGTCCTCTGCCAAAGGAAAATAAATAAGAAGATTTCCTAATATTTAACTGACATATGTATCATTACAAGCTCGAAAGGCCTCAGAGGTCTCTAATATGATCACCCAAAGATTTGCAGGAAAGTCTTACTACCTACCTCCTAAGTGTAGCTGACCATCTTAGTCTCCCTTGCATCTGCACCATCCCTACTACCCAGATTAGAAGCCCCATGGCATCTAGGTAGTTGTCCTCAATTTCCACTCAACTGATGTGTCTTTTTTTTAGCTGCTGCCCTTGTTATTGAGCCACAACATGCAGAATAGTTGGTGGAGTGGATAACAAAGCCGTCCTCATCCTCTGTCACCCAGGCTCAGAGTAGTTTGCCTTCCAACGCAGCTGCCTTCCGTAGCCCCACCATCATGCACGGAGGAGTCCCCAGAATTATTTGACCACAGTGTCGGTTACTTGCTGCTGGAGGATGCGCAGCAATTTGAAGGCTCCGATGTTGGTTCACAGGTTGATGAAGGGAGTAACGTGAGCCTAGAGAGAGAGGATGCCACAAAAGGACAAGAAACTTGCAGTCATGTTTCCCCAGCTGCAGCATACTGCCAAGTTTGCTTCAGTGATGAGGAGGAAGGAGATGATGAGGTCACTGACTCTACTTGGGTGCCTGAGAGAAGAGAGGAGGAAAGTGAGGAGGAGGCACAACTCCAACGAGGCAGGATGTCCTCTAGGGGGCAGCTTAAGGGCAGCCACCCTACTGCATCACACCACAGAGCTCCATGGGTGCAGGGTGCTGCTGACTCCCCGCTGATTTTGAAATGTTACTTGGTGTGGTCCTTTTTTGACATGTGTGCAGCAGATCGCACCATTGCTGTTTGCAACCTATGTCTGAAGCGGATCAAGCATGGCCAGAACAGCAGCTGCTTGGACACCAGATGCTTGACCGGACATATGAGGACCTGCCATGCAGTTCGTTGGAAACAGCACTTGAAAGACCCACATCAAAGAAAAAGGCGGACTTCTCCTTGCTCCTCATCTAGGATCTCCAACCCTACTATACCTCCAGTCCTCTCAAAAACCTGCACTGAGAGGAATGAAGGTATAGCAATAGGTGTCCCAAGTACTTGCAGCCAATCTGCTAGCAGTACACACAATTGATTTTAGCAGGTAAATTTCCCTACCCCAGTTGCTGAACCATAAAAATACATTCGGTCCCAGCCATCCACATGGTCAGCGTCTAAATGCTAGCTTGGCCAAATTGCTATATTTTTTATATAATATTTCACAGCAGGGCCTGTTCCTGCGCCCAACAAGAGTAACTGTGAGGGGTTACAGTGTTCTGGCACCACCAAAACCAAAGGCCCAAATTTTCTGCCCCTGTTTAACCACTTGCCGACGGCCGCACAAACATTTATGTCGTCAGAATGGCACAGACAGACAAATGGGCGTACAGGTACGTCCCTTTAAATTTGCCACCGTGTGCTCGCGCACGTGCCGGCACGCATGATCCTACTGCGAGCTCCGTGAGTGTGATCGTGGGTCCCACAGACTCGATGTCCGCGGGGATTCCCGCGATCGTCTCATGGAGAGGAAGAATGGGTAAATGCTGATGTAAACAAGCATTTCCCCATTCTTCCTAGTGACAGGACACTGATCACAGCTCCCTGTGAGCGGGAGCATTGATCAGTGTCATGTCACTGGTAGCCCATCCCCCCCGACAGTCAGAACACATCCCTAGGACACACATAACCCCTGCAGCGCCACCTCCTGGTTAACCCCTTCACTGCCAGTCACATTTACACAGTAATCAATGCATTTTCAGTCGCACTGATCACTGTATAAATGTGAATGGTCCCAAAATAGCGCCAAAAGTGTCTGTCCGCCATAATGTCGCAGTCACGATAAAAATCGCTGATCACTGCCATTACTAGTAAAAAAAAAAAATATTAATAAAAATGCCATAAAACTATCCCCTATTTTGTTAACGCTATAACTTTTGCGCAAACCAACCAATAAACGCTTATTGCGATATTTTTTTACCAAAAATATGTAGAAGAATACTTATCAGGCTAAACTGAGGGAAAAAAAAATTATATATATTTTTGGGGATATTTATTATAGCAAAAAGTAAAAAATAATAGGTTTTTTCAAAATTGTCCCTCTTTTTTTGTTTATAGCGCAAAAAATAAAAAACGCAGAGGTGATCAAATACCACCAAAAGAAAGCTCTATTCGAGGGAAAAAAAGACGTCAATTTTGTTTGGGAGCCACGTTGTATGACCGCGCAATTGTCAGTTAAAGTGACGCAGTGCCGAATCGCAAAAAGTGCTCTGGTCTTTGGCCAGCCAAATGGTTTGGGGCTTAAGTGGTTAAAAGGGCCATGTAATTACAATTTTTGATATAATATTTAACAGCAAGGCCCGTTCCTGCGCCCAACAAGAGTAATTGTGAGGGGTTACAGTGTTCTGACGCCACCAACACCTAGGGACCAATTTTTTGCAGAGTATATACAGTGGGGACGGAAAGTATTCAGACCTCCTTACATTTTTCACTCTTTGTTATATTGCAGTCATTTGCTAAAATCATTTAAGTTCATTTTTTTTCTAATTAATGTACACACAGCAACCCATATTGACAGAAAAACACAGAATTGTTGACATTTTTGCAGATTTATTAAAAAAGAAAAACTGAAATATCAGATGGTCCTAAGTATTCAGACCCTTTGCTGTGACACTCATATATTTAACTCAGGTGCTGTCCATTTCTTCTGATCATCTTTGAGATGGTTCTACACCTTCATTTGAGTCCAGCTGTTTGATTATACTGATTGGACTTGATTAGGAAAGCCACACACCTGTCTATATAAGACCTTACAGCTCACAGTGCATGTCAGAGCTAGGGATGAGCCGAACAACCCCCTGCTCGGTTCGCACCAGAACATGCGAACAGGAAAAAAGTTCGCTCAAACACGCGAACACCGTTAAAGTCTATGGGACACGAACATGAATAATCAAAAGTGCTAATTTTAAAGGCTTATATGCAAGTTATTGTCATAAAAAGTGTTTGGGGACTCGGGTCCTGCCCCAGGGGACATGGATCAATGCAAAAAAAAGTTTTAAAAACGTCCGTTTTTTCAGGAGCAGTGATTTTAATAATGCTTAAAGTCAAACAATAAAAGTGTAATATCCCTTTAAATTTCGTACCTTGGGGGGTGTCTATAGTATGCCTGTAAAGGGGCGCATGTTTCCCGTGTTTAGAACAGTCTGACAGCAAAATGACATTTCGAAGGAAAAATTCCATTCAAAACTACCCGCAGCTATTGCATTGCCGACAATACACATAGAAGTTCATTGATAAAAACGGCATGGGAATTCAACACAGGGAAACCCCGAACCAAAATTTAAAAAAAAAACGGCGTGGGGTCCCCCCAAAAATCCATACCAGACCCTTATCCGAGCACGCAACCTGGCAGGCCGCAGGAAAAGAGTGGGGACGAGAGTGCGGCCCCCCCCCTGTACCGTACTAGGCCACATGCCCTCAACATTGGGAGGGTGCTTTGGGGTAGCCCCCCAAAACACCTTGTCCCCATGTTGATGAGGACAAGGGCCTCATCCCCACAACCCTGGCCGGTGGTTGTGGGGGTCTGCGGGCGGGGGGCTTATCGGAATCTGGAAGCCCCCTTTCACAAGGGGACCCCCAGATCCCACCCCCCCTGTGTGAAATGGTAAAGGGGTACTTACCCCTACCATTTCACTAAAAAATTGTCAAAAATGTTAAAAATGACAAGAGACAGTTTTTGACAATTCCTTTATTTAAATGCTTTTTCTTTCTTCTATCTTCCTTCATCTTCTTCTTCTTCTGGTTCTTCTGGCTCTTCTAGTTCTTCCTCCGGCGTTCTCGTCCAGCATCTCCTCTGCGGCTTCTTCTATCTTCTTCTCCTCGGGCCACTCCGCACCCATGGCATGGGGGGAGGCTCCCGCTCTTCTCTTTATCTTCTTCTTCATCCTGTTCTCTTCTTCCTTCTTCTCTTCTTCATTTTCTTCTCGGGGCCACTCCGCACCCATGCTGGCATGGAGGGAGGCTCCCGCTGTGTGACGGCGTCTCCTCGTCTGACAGTTCTTAAATAACGGGGGGCAGGGCCACCCAGTGACCCCGCCCCCCTCTGATGCACGGTGACTTGATGGGACTTCCCTGTGACATCATGGGGAATGCCACAGGGAAGTCCCGTCATGTCCCGTGCGTTGGAGGGGGCAGGGTCACCGGGTGGCCCCGCCCCCCGTTATTTAAGAACCGTCAGACGAGGAGACGCCGTCACACAGCGGGAGCCTCCCTCCATGCCAGCATGGATGCGGAGCGGCCCGGAAAAGAAAATGAAGAAGAGAAGAAGAGAAGAAGGAAGAAGAGAAGAGGATGAAGAAGAAGATGAAGAGAAGAGCGGGAGCCTCCCCCCATGCCATGGGTGCGGAGCGGCCTGAGGAGAAGAAGATAGAAGACGCCATGGAGGAGATGCTGGACGAGAATGCCGGAGGAAGAACCAGAAGAGCCAGAAGAACAAGAAGAAGATGAAGGAAGATAGAAGAAAGAAGAAGCATTTAAATAAAGGAATTGTCAAAAACTGTCTCTTGTCATTTTTAACATTTTTGACAGTTTTTAGTGAAATGGTAGGGGTAAGTACCCCCTTACCATTTCACACAGGGGGGGGCCGGGATCTGGGGGCTCCCTTGTTAAAGGGGGCTTCCAGATTCCGATAAGCCCCCCGCCCGCAGACCCCCAGGGTTGTGGGGATGAGGCCCTTGTCCTCATCAACATGGGGACAAGGTGTTTTGGGGGGCTACCCCAAAGCACCCTCCCAATGTTGAGGGCATGTGGCCTGGTACGGTTCAGGGGGGGGCCGCACTCTCGTCCCCCCCTCTTTTCCTGCGGCCTGCCAGGTTGCGTGCTCGGATAAGGGTCTGGTATGGATTTTTGGGGGGACCCCACGCCGTTTTTTTTTTTTTTTTTGGCGCGGGGTTCCCCTTAAAATCCATACCAGACCTGAAGGGCCTGGTATGGAATTTAGGGGGACTCCCACGTCATTTTTTTTTAAATTTTGGTTCAGGGTTTCCCTGTGGGGAATTCCCATGCCGTTTTTATCAATGAACTTCTATGTGTATTGTCGGCAATGCAATAGCCGCGGGTAGTTTTAAATGGAATTTTTCCTTCGAAATGTCATTTTGCTGTCAGACTGTTCTAAACACAGGAAACATGCGCCCCTTTACAGGCATACTATAGACACCCCCCCAGGTACGAAATTTAAAGGGATATTACACTTTTATTGTTTGACTTTAAGCATTATTAAAATCACTGCTCCTGAAAAAACGGACGTTTTTAAAACTTTTTTTGCATTGATCCATGTCCCCTGGGGCAGGACCCGGGTCCCCAAACACTTTTTATGACAATAACTTGCATATAAGCCTTTAAAATTAGCACTTTTGATTTCTCCCATAGACTTTTAAAGGGTGTTCTGCGGCATTCGAATTTGCCATGAACACCCCACATTGTTCGCTGTTCGGCGAACTTGTGAACAGCCAATGTTCGAGTCGAACATGAGTTTGACTCAAACTCGAAGCTCATCCCTAGTCAGAGCAAATGAGAATCATGAAGTCAAGGGAACTGCCTGAAGAGCTCAGAGACAGAATTGTGGCAAGGCACAGATCTGGCCAAGGTTACAAAAAAATTTCTGTTGCACTTAAGGTTCCTAAGAGCACAGTGGCCTCCATAATCCTTAAATGGAAGATGTTTGGGATGACCAGAACCCTTCCTAGAGCTGGCCGTCCAGCCAAACTGAGCTATCGGGGGAGAAGAGCCTAGGTGAGAGAGGTAAAGAAGAACCCAAAGATCACTGTGGCTGAGCTCCAGAGATGCAGTCAGGAGATGGGAGAAAGTTGTAAAAAGTCAACCATCACTGCAGCCATCCACCAGTCGGGGCTTTATGGCAGAGTGGCCCGATGGAAGCCTCTCCTCAGACACATGAAAGCCCGCATGGAGTTTGCTAAAAAACACCTGAAGGACTCCAAGATGGTGAGAAATAAGATTCTCTGGTCTAATGAGACCAAGATAGAACTTTTTGGCCTTAATTCTAAGCAGTATGTGTGGAGAAAACCAGGCACTGCTCATCACCTGTCCAATACAGCCCCAACAGTGAATCCTGGTGGTGGCAGCATCATGCTGTGGGGGTGTTTTTCAGCTGCAGGGACAGGACGACTGGTTGCAATCGAAGGAAAGATGAATGAGGCCAAGTTTAGGGATATCCTGGACAAAAACCTTCTCCAGAGTGCTCAGGACCTCAGACTGGGCCCAAGGTTTACCTTCCAACAAGACAATGACCCTAAGCACACAACTAAAATAATGAAGGAGTGGCTTTACAACAACTCAGTGACTGTTCTTGAATGGCCCAGCCAGAGCCCTGACTTAAACCCAATTGAGCATCTCTGGAGAGACCTAAAAATGGCTGTCCACCAATGTTTACCATCCAACCTAACAGAAATGAAGAGGATCTGCAAGGAGGAATGGCAGGGGATCCCCAAATCCAGGTGTGAAAAACTTGTTGCATCTTTCCCAAAAAGACTCATGGCTTTATTAGGTCAAAAGGGTGCTTCTACTAAATACTGAGCAAAGGGTCTGAATACTTAGGACCATGTGATATTTCAGTTTTTCTTTTTTTAATAAATCTGCAAAAATGTCAACAATTCTGTGTTTTTCTGTCAATATGGGGTGCTGTGTGTACATTAATGAGGAAAAAATTTACTCAAATGATTTTAGCAAATGGCTGCAATATAACAAAGAGTGAAAAATGTAAGGGGGTCTGAATACTTTCCATCCTCACTGTATATAGTCTAAGTGCTCACCCCCAGCTAGCTTCTTCTCCCAAACCTCTATCCCACTTATTTAGGAATCCCTCGTTTCCACCAGGGTTGGAAATCAAAGCTTTTAGATGGTGGTTGAACAAGGGGCTATACAGAATTGGTCATTTTCTTCGTCCCCTAGGCCCACTCACTAAGGCGTATTGCATTAGTAAATTAGACATGACTCCTTCAGAACTCTTCTGCTTTACGCAGATATCCAATTACATACACAAACTATGGTCTTCAACTTCCGAAGGGCATAATATGGTCTTTAACATCCGAAGGGCATAATATTACAGCTTTTAACAATGGTGTGGTCAGGCTATGGAGCAGAGGGGGGGCGCATCTCAGTAATCTACAGAGCTCTATCCTTGACACACTCAAAGACTCCTTATATGCTGGCATGGGAAACTGATCAAGAAAACTCACACTATACGTGGGATGGATAGCATGGAATGAGGGAGCTAAGATAAAAAACACCAGCTGCGTTCCAAGCTTGCTCTAACTTCCGGGTGTGACGTAAGTGCGTGGCTCCGCCTTATGCGTTTCGTCATCGACGTTATGAAAGGCGCCTGAGTGAGAATACCTCCACCACAGAAAACACTGCTGCTTACCGGAACTAGGTGGTCCCTTATTATAGGGGACCACACCAGGCGGATAACTGTAACCCCAGCCCAGGATCTCTCTGGCATATAGTGGGCTCCTCAATCTCAATAGAATTGGTCCTCAGGTGGGTCAGTTCAGGTTGGTGGTGTATTCCCCATAAAACAATAAAGGCTCACATAGCATAAAATCATTTACATTTATTGAATAGTATTTAAGACAAGTGAACACTTACAAAATAGTGGACGTAATAAGCATAAAAATCGAGCCGGCCAGCCCCCGAAAACAGCCCGTAGCTCCCTGGACTAGACGTGTAGTGGTGATGTAAGTGCGTCACTCCTCCTCCCTACGCGTTTCGTCATCAATAGTATGTCCTCACGGGGCATGATTTTTATGCTTATTACGTCCACTATTTTGTAAGTGTTCACTTGTCTTAAATACTATTCAATAAATGTAAATGATTTTATGCTATGTGAGCCTTTATTGTTTTAGGCTCATATGCCCCGTGACGACGTCCTATTGATAACGAAATGCGTAGGGAGGAGGAGCGACGCACTGACGTCACTGCTACACGTCTAGTCCCAGAAGCTACGGGCTGTTTTCGAGGCCGGCCAGCTCGATTTTTATGCTTATTACGTCCACTATTTTTATTGTAAGCAGCAGTGTTTTCTGTGGTGAAGGTATTCTCACTTGTCACTGTCTTTGGGAAATCCTACAGAATATCACTATTGAGGAATCACCATTTTCTACTCAGAGATCAGGGACTGCAGACACACTATGGAAAATTATCAGAGACTGCAGACATACTACAACAAATGATCAGAGATTGTAGACATATTACAACAAATGATCAGAGACTGCGGACACACTACAACAAATGATCAGAGACTGCAGACACACTACGAAAAATTATCAGAGACTGCAGACACACTACAACAAATGATCAGAGACTGTGGACACACTACAACAAATGATCAGAGACTGCGGACAAACTACAACAAATGATCAGAGACTGCAGACACACTACAACAAATGATCAGAGACTGCAGACACACTACAACAAATGATCAGAGACTGCAGACACACTACAACAAATGATCAGAGACTGCGGATTGAGTACAGAGGTGGTTGGAGACGTTACATGAGACTGCTAGAGGTCACTGCCATTACAGCCCCATTACAAATTAATACTTCCACTAATGACTTTCCAGATCTGACAGCTGCACAGGATCTACCAAAGATCCTGAGGTTGGACCCCGGGGTTCTATGGAGAATAATCTGTGTGTTTAATAATGAAGGTGATATATCAGAGAATAATATTTTCAATGTTTTCTATGATAAGAATCTCCTGAAGATGTTCCATATTCCTCCTCAGACATCATTACATCTCCTGTACATAAAGCACATTATGAAGATGATGTAAATGGTGTTTTGTGTCCCTGTAAGGACCTCCGTTATAACAAACTGATAACAAATGATAAAACATCAATCAGTAAAACATTCATTAATCATTCTGTATGTCAGATCTCAGCTGTCTATAGAATGTCATCATTAATGATACACGTGGAATATTGTTTGTCTCACCATTCGTCCTGGGAATACGATGATCTGTGTTATAACACTGAATGTGTCATTCTCCGTGTTCTATGGACCTCCATGCTCCGGCAGAGGTCTCTCTTAGGGTTACGTCTTATGGATTCTTCTAGGGCCCTTTTATATGTTTGTGATCAGCTAGTTTGCTGATTTATCCCTGTGGGGTGCATTTCCCAAAGCAGGTCATTAAATCTTTTCTTTTCTTTTTTTTGATGTTGCAAATAACAATCACTGCTGACACACTGAAATAAACAATTGATCAAATCAGACTTGGTGATATCTGCACAAGCCCCCGGTAGTATCCTACAATTCCTAAAAAAGCTCAAACTGTTTTTTTGACACTAGCTGTATTTAACTTTTAATTGATTCAATCTTGTCCATGGGACGCTAAACAACCCCCCAAACGCTACCACTACCACCATCATCACCACCCTCTATGGTGTGGTTCAGGCTACTTGCCGGTCTATCACACATTTCTTTTGGATTGGCTATTAACCTGAATTTATACATTGAATCTAGAATTGCCTGGACCTTCTCTGGGTGGGAATCCTTTTCAGCACTAAAACACCCATGATATGCCAAAGCATATGCTTTGTGGGGCTTAGAAATGGGGTCCACAATTTTTTTGGAATGAGGTCAGGGCCCTACATACGCCAAAAGATAGGACTGCAAATCAGCACAGCCTTCTTTTCTTTTGCCCCGCCTTTTAAGGAACCCGCTGATACCCTTTAGAGCAGGCTTTGTCAACCTTTTAACCCTAGAGGAACCCCAAAAATCATTTTCATGTCTCAAGGAACCCTTCCTAAAACCAAATCATCAGGGCTCAATAGGAACAATGCTCCTTATATTGGTGGTCAATAGGAAGAATGTCCCCCTTAAAGTGGTGTTCAGAATGCCTCCCTTAAAGATAGCTAAAAAGATATTTGGTGTCATGCTGCTGGCTTTGCTAAGTGGTGCTGAACCTTAAACTCTGTAGACATCATCAAATAGGTGGTTTATCAGCCACAGCTCAAGGAACCCCTATTAACCTCTGGAGGAACCCCAGGGTTCCACGGAACCCTGATGGCTGCTTTATGCCGTGTACACACAAGCATACTTTTCGACCGGACTGGTCCAACGGTCTATCCAACGGACTTTCGGCGAACCTCTTCCGGATCTCCTGAAGATGTTCCATATTCCTCCTCAGACATCATTACATCTCCTGTATGTAAAGCACATTATGAAGATGATGTAAATTGTGTTTTGTGTCCCTGTAAGGACCTCCATTATAACAAACTGATAACAAATGATAAAACATCAATCAGTAAAATATTCATAAATCATTCTGTATGTCAGATCTCAGCTGTCTATAGAATGTCATCATTAATGATACAAGTGGAATATTGTTTGTCTCACCATTCGTCCTGGGAATACGATTATCTGTGTTATAACACTGAATGTGTCATTCTCTGTGTTTCATGGACCTCCATGCTCCGGAAGAGGTCTCTCTTAGGATTATGTCTTATGGATTCTTCTCGGGTCCTTTTATACAGTTGTGATCAGCTAGTTTACTGATTTATCCCCGTGGGGTTCATTTCCCAATGCAGCTCATTAGATCTTTTTTTTTTTTGTTTTTGATGTTGCAGATAACAATGACTCTTGTCACACTGAAATAAACAATTGATTAAATCAGAATTAGTGATAACTATACAAAGCCCCGGTAGTATCCCACAATTCCTAAAAAGGCTCTTACTTTTTACATTAGCTGGAGTTAACATTTAATAGCTTCAATCTTGTCCATGGGAGACTATACAGTACATCCGCCCTCCCCCACCACCCTCCTCCTTTGGCAGTGGTTCTCCACCTGGTGGTGGAATGATGATTTGCCAGGGGTCACCGAATCCTGGGCTGTTCCTGAAGCCTGCACTGCTCTCCCAGGCTTTTTGTTCCTGGAGCCCGCGCCCGTCCACTCAGCCTCTTCACAGCCGCCCAGTTCATGGCATGGCTGGGGGGCAGACACTAGAGGTCAGCTGACTTGAGGAACGTGAAGTGCTAGAGGCTGGAGGAGACCCTATCTCCTGATTTCGGCATAGGCAGGCCCGGACTGGCCATAGGGCAGACTGGGCATTTGCCCGGTGGGCCGGGGGCCACCCGCTCCGTGGCATGTTGATGATCAGGCTGCACAGTGGGAGGTAATCGGCGACCATGGCCTGAACAAGGTCAACACAGGCCGCGGCCGCCGCTCGCCTACCACCATGCGGCCATGCCTGTGTTTCCTCCGGCAGAACTAGCGGCTGCGTGGCCTGAGCTATGTGTCTCTCTCACACACAGCTCAGCCTCAGTTCCACTCTCCGCTCTTACAGACTCCTCCTCCTCCTTCAGCCATGGGCATCCTTTGGTGGGGTAAGGGGGAGAGAGCTGTGGGCTGCTGTCAGGATGTTTCCCCCGCTCGCCCCCCTCCCCTTCTCATGTCGGTAGCGTGGGAGAGGAGAAAGATTCCTACCTGTTGTTCTTCCCTTACCGTTGGCCACAACAGCGGGCCAATCAGAATAAACTAGAGGGGCATCATGGGAAATGTAGTCCCAGAGATTGGTGGCCCAATTTTTCTCAGCAGGGAGCAGACTACAGTCCGCAGCATGCACTCTGCTGGGGGGGAGAGAGAAAACCCAAAAAAAGCAGAGGAGTGCTTGTAGCAGATACTACAGGAGACATGGAAAAAGAAAGAAAGGACTGTGCTGGGAGAACAAATAGCCCCAGCACCACCAGAGAGAGCCACGCTGTACCACACCACCAGAGAGAGCCACGTTGTACCACACCACCAGAGTGAGAGAGACACGCTGTACCGCACCACCAGAGAGAGAGAAATCCACACTGTACCGCACCACCAGAGAGAGCCACGCTGTACTGCACCACCAGAGAGAGCCATGCTGTACTGCACCACCAGAAAGAGCCACACTGTACCGCACCACTAGAGAGAGAGCCACACTGTACTGCACCACCAGAGAGAGAGAGAGCCACGCTGTACTGCACCACCAGAGAGAAAGAGTCATGCTGTACCGCACCACCAGAGAGAGAGAGTCACACTGTACCGCACCACCACAGAGAGCCACGCTGTACTGCACCACCAGAGAGAGAGAGAGCCACACTGTATCGCACCACCAGAGAGAGAGAGCCACGCTGTACCGCACCACCAGAGAGAGCCACACTGTACCGCACCACCAGAGAGAGAGCGAGAGCCACGCTGTACCGCACCACCAGAGAGAGCCACGCTGTACCACACCACTAGAGAGAGCCACGCTGTACCGCACCACCAGAGAGAGCCACACTGTACCGCACCACCAGAGAGAGAGAGACACGCTGTACCGCACTACCAGAGACAGCCACGCTGTACCGCACCACCAGAGTGAGCCACGCTGTAACGCACCACCAGAGAGAGCCATGCTCTACCCACACCACCAGAGAGAGCCACGCTCTACCCACACCACTACAGAGAGCCACGCTGTACCACACCACCAGAGAGAGAGCCACACTGTACCGCACCATGAGAGAGAGCCACGCTGTACTGCACCATCAGAGAGAGAGAGAGAGAGAGACACACGCTGTACCCACACCACCAGAGAGAGAGACAGAGCCACGCTGTACCGCACCATGAGAGAGAGAGAGAGAGAGAGCCACGCTGTACCCACAGTGAATAATATAAAATTTAAATTCGCGCTCAATGGTGAAAAAACAGTGAAAAAGAAAACTAAAGCAGCTGCCACACACAAAGTGCTACTCACTCGAAATGTAAGATTATGGAAATGTGGCGCTCGCAAATGTTATTAAACATGTGTGACTAAGTGTAGATGAGTGCAGATGTGAATATACAAAGCAAAAAACATATAAATAAAGTCCAAATAAATGTGCTGAATGTTCTGATCCGCAATGGAAAAAAAACTTTTGAAGTGCAATGGACCACAGACGCTCCAGGACTTTTCAGGCGGAGAAACGCCACTTCCACATGTGTCCCCACTCACCAAATGACGATGACCCCCAGCTTTGCAGTCTGGGGGTCACTTCAGGCTTATGTGATGGTATCCAGAGAAGCTCAGGAGTGGTGTTTTGCACATCAGATCAAAGGATTTCTTGTTGGAATTTCTCAGCAGAATCACCAGGCACCAAAAAAAGGATAAAAAAATGGAACTAATAGTGAAAAGTACCATTTAAAAAGGGATGTATTCCATATGCAAATGGATACTTACAAAATAGTTGATAAAAACAGGCATGTAAAGGGATTAAAGATGGATCCAGATGCTGCTCACGGCATGCAGTCCAGAAATCAGGAAGTGTGTTCCAAGGAGCAGGAAATGACGTTAATACGTCAACATGTTTTGCCAACCTACAGGGCGTTATCAGAACTGCCACTCATCCCACCCCCACCAGCACTGCCACTCATCCCATTCCCCCACCAAGGAATAAGAGAAGGAATAAAAATAGAGAATACATAGAAGGGAGAGGAAAAGAGGGGGGGGGACAAAGAAAAAGGGAGAGAAAGAATAAGAGAAAGAACAAGAAAGACAGCTAGAAAGATGAATGGGTTAAAAAAAACAAGAAATTAGGATAGAGAGAGATAAAAGGGAAAGAAAGGAGAACAAAGAGAAAGAGTGGTACATCCTATAATGCACCAAAAGGGTTTTTAATACTGTACGAGTGGAAGGGACTCAGAGAGCGCTAAATGTCCCTGGGTTAGGGGGCGCAAATTACTTGTCTTGCCTTAGGTGCTGACAACCCAAGCTATGAAAATAATTTTACTTTTAGGGGTCCCCACAACTTGGGAAATGTTATCAAGGGGTCACGGTTCACTGTCCTATGGTGTAGTTCAGGCTACTTGCAGGTCTATCACACATATCTTTTGGATTGGCTATAAACCTGGATTTATGCATGGAATCTAGAACTGCCTGGACCTTCTGTAGGTGGGAATCCTTGTCAACACTAAAAATGCCAACAACACCCGTGATATGCCAAAGCATATGCTTTGTTTGGAGTAAGGCCAGGGCCAACGATAGGACCACAAATTGGCACAGCCCATCTGGTGTCACAAAAGCTGTCTTTTTTTTCTTTGCCATGGCTTTTGAGGAACCTATCAATATCTCTTAGAAAGATTGAGGGTGATGATGGTGTGTGTATTGCTGCTGTCTGTTGGTGTGTGTATTGCTGCTGTCTGTTGGTGTGTGTATTGCTGCTGTCTGTTGGTGTGTGTATTGCTGCTGTCTGTTGGTGTGTGTATTGCTGCTGTCTGTTGGTGTGTGTTTGCTGCTGTCTGTTGGTGTTTGCTGGGTTGCATTTTGGGGACTTTTCCTTTTAGTTTTTAATTTGCCTTTTGCTGTCACTTTTTAAATAGCTTTTTTTTTTTTTTTTCTGTTTCATCAGTCTATCAATTAAGGGGTGTGGTTAATTGCTCACAGGTGCCCAGGTGCCTATTTAACTTGTTGTAGGACTCAGTCTGAGCGTGCTCAGTTTGAAGCGGTGGAGCTTGGTGTAAGTGGGAGTTAAAAACAAGAGTTTAAAACAGGAGGTTATAACAGGGGTCATAGTACCTGTGTAGTGTGAGTATCTGAGTGTTGTCTGAGTAGTGTGTGTGGATCGTTAGTACTTGTGTATTGTGTACCTGTGTATTGTCTTGTCGTGTACCTGTGTATTGTCTTGAGTATTAGTGCCAGGAAGCTAGTTGTTAGGTAATTTGGACAGGGTAAAATCCCCAAATCCTCACTAAATTTAATAGGTACGATGCCCGGCAGGTGTGGAGAGGCGACTCTTTGTACATCTTGCCGCATGTATGCGTTCCTTGATCATCCGATCGAGGGCGAATACTGCTGTGCAAAATGTAAGCACATTGTTTCCCTGGAAGCCCAGGTTCTGAATCTGGGGAAGCAACTGTCAGCACTGAGAAGTCCCTCCATACTAAAGGTGAGCCAGGAATGTACACGGCAGGTGCCGGCAGGGGCCAGCACAGAGGCGGGTGGAGACAAAGAGGTGCAGGCACTAGCAAAGAGTAGATGGGTGACAGTCAGGAGGGGTAGAGGGGGAAGTGCCATTGAGGCCGATCCAGGACTGGAGCATCCCAATAAGTACGCTCCATTGAGTGACATTGGTGTTACCAGTCAGGGACCAGCACTGCTGGAGATGAGGGACTCTCCTAGCTGCCAGGGGAAGAACTCCTCCAGTGAGAGTGGGGGGGCAGCAAAGGGAAAGGAAAGACAGATTCTGGTGGTAGGGGACTCAATTCTTAGAAGGACAGAGAGGGCAATCTGTAACCAAGACCTGAAGCGCCGAACAGTATGTTGTCTACCGGGCGCTCGGGTTCGGCACATCACGGATCTTGTGGACAGATTACTGGGAGGGGCTGGGGAAGACCCGGCTGTCATGGTGCACGTTGGCACCAATGACAAAGTCAGAGGCAGATGGAGTGTCCTAAAGAACGATTTTAGGGACTTAGGAGCTAAATTGAGGAAAAGGACCTCCAAGGTAGTGTTCTCAGGAATACTACCGGTACATCGAGCCACACCAGAGAGGCAGAGGGAGATTAGGGAAGTAAACAAGTGGCTGAAGAGCTGGTGTAGTAAGGAGGGGTTTGGGTTCCTGGAGGACTGGGCCGACTTCTCAGTCGATAACCGGTACTATAGAAGGGACGGACTGCACCTAAATGAGGAGGGTGCAGATCTGCTGGGAATGAAGATGGCCAAAAAGTTAGAGGGGTTTTTAAACTAGGCGATGGGGGGGAGGGTCCAGAGACAGTGATAGCCAGCGCGGAAGATATTCCAGAGGGTAGTATTGGGGGCATTAGTGGTAGGTTAACCAAAGCACAAAAACACAAGGTGAGTATAGTAGCAAGTCCAAGTTGCAATCTTGAAACACCCAATACGAGGACAATATGCGACCGGTCTAAACTATGTGGCATGTTCACCAATGCCAGGAGCCTGGCGGACAAGATGGGTGAACTAGAGATACTGTTGTACAAGGAGGATTTGGATTTTGTGGGAATTTCAGAGACCTGGTTCAACAGCTCTCATGATTGGCTGGCAAACATTCAAGGGTATACCCTATACCGCAAGGATAGAGAGGGTAAAAAAGGGGGAGGGGTATGCCTATATATCAAGAATAATGTACAAGTGAATGTGAGAGATGACATCACTGAGGGGGCTAGGGAGGAGGTGGAATCTTTATGGGTAGAGCTCCAAAGGGATGAAGCTAAGGGGAAAATAATACTGGGAGTATGCTATAGGCCCCCTAACCTGAGGGAGGAAGTGGAGATGGATCTCCTATCACAAATTGGATTAGCAGCAAGGATGGGAAGTGTTATCATAATGGGGGATTTTAATTATCCAGACATAGACTGGGCGGAGGGAACCGCGCATTCATTTAAGGCTCGTCAGTTCCTTAATGTCTTGCAGGACAATTTTATGGGTCAGATGGTAGACGCACCAACTAGAAATAAAACATTACTAGATCTACTGATTACCAACAATACAGACCTGATAACAGATGTGGAAATACGGGGCAATTTAGGTAACAGCGATCACAGGTCAATTAGTTTCAGTATAAATCACACAAATAGGAGACATGAAGGGAACACAAAGACACTGAATTTCAAAAGAGCCAACTTCCCTAAACTACAAACCTTGCTAAAAGGCATAAATTGGGATAAAATATTAGGAACAAAGAATACGGAGGAGAGATGGGTTTGCTTTAAGAGCATATTAAATAAGGGCATTAGCCAATGTATCCCATTGGGTAATAAATTTAAAAGAGCGAACAAACATCCTGGGTGGCTTAACTCCAATGTAAAAATGCATATAAAAGCAAAGGAGAAGGCCTTCAAAAAATACAAGGTTGAGGGATCATCCACAGCATTCAGAATTTATAAAGAATGCAATAAGAAATGTAAGGGTGCAATTAGGATGGCTAAGATAGAACATGAAAGACACATAGTGGAGGAGAGCAAAAAAAATCCCAAGAAATTCTTTAAGTATGT
Organism: Aquarana catesbeiana; assembly: GCF_042186555.1. Lineage (NCBI taxonomy): Eukaryota > Metazoa > Chordata > Amphibia > Anura > Ranidae > Aquarana > Aquarana catesbeiana. The sequence continues at coordinate 961,881,670 of NC_133324.1, forward strand.
AAACAGTAAAAAAGGGAGGACAGACCATATTGGCCCCATAAAGAATGAGGAAGGACATCTGGTTACAAAGGATGGGGAGATGGCAGAGGTATTGAATTTATTCTTCTCCTCAGTCTTCACGAGTGAATCGGGGGGCTTCAGTAACCAAAACTGCAGTGTTTATCCTCATGACACAACACAGGAAGCACCTACATGGTTAACAGAGGACGGAATTAAAATTAGACTTGAGAAACTTAACATTAATAAATCACCGGGACCAGATGACTTGCATCCGAGGGTACTTAGGGAACTCAGTCAGGTGATTGCCAGACCGTTGTTCCTAATTTTTACAGACAGTCTATTGACTGGAATGGTACCAGCTGATTGGAGAAAAGCCAATGTAGCACCAATATTTAAAAAGGGCCCAAAAAACATCCCTGGGAATTACAGACCAGTTAGCCTAACATCAATAGTATGTAAACTCTTGGAGGGGATGATAAGGGACTATATACAAGATTTTAGTAATAAGAATGATATCATTAGCAGTAATCAGCATGGATTCATGAAGAATCATTCTTGCCAAACCAATCTATTAACCTTCTATGAGGAGGTGAGTTGCCATCTAGATAAAGGAAGGCCCGTAGACGTGGTGTATCTGGATTTTGCAAAAGCATTTGACACAGTTCCCCATAAACGTTTACTGTACAAAATAAGGTGCGTTGGCATGGACCATAGGGTGAGTACATGGATTGAAAACTGGCTACAAGGGCGTGTTCAGAGGGTGGTGATAAATGGGGAGTACTCAGAATGGTCAGGAGTGGGTAGTGGGGTCCCCCAGGGGTCTGTGCTGGGACCAATCCTATTTAATAAACGACCTGGAGGATGGGATAAACAGTTCCATCTCTGTATTTGCAGACGATACTAAGCTAAGCAGGGCAATAACTTCTCCGCAGGATGTGGAAATCTTGCAAAAAGACCTGAACAAATTAATGGGGTGGGCGACTACATGGCAAATGAGGTTCAATGTAGAAAAATGTAAAATAATGCATTTGGGTGGCAAAAATATGAATGCAATCTATACACTGGGGGGAGAACCTCTGGGGGAATCTAGGATGGAAAAGGACTTGGGGGTCCTAGTGGATGATAGGCTCAACAATGGCATGCAATGCCAAGCTGCTGCTAATAAAGCAAACAGAATATTGGCATGCATTAAAAGGGGGATCAACTGCAGAGATAAAACGATAATTCTCCCGCTCTACAAGACTCTGGTCCGGCCGCACCTGGAGTATGCTGTCCAGTTCTGGGCACCAGTCCTCAGGAGGGACGTACTGGAAATGGAGCGAGTACAAAGAAGGGCAACAAAGCTAATAAAGGGTCTGGAGGATCTTAGTTATGAGGAAAGGTTGTGAGCACTGAACTTATTCTCTCAGGAGAAGAGACGCTTGAGAGGGGATATGATTTCAATTTACAAATACTGTACTGGTGACCCCACAATAGGGATAAAACTTTTTCGCAGAAGAGAGTTTAATAAGACTCGTGGCCACTCATTACAATTAGAAGAAAAGAGGTTTAACCTTAAACTACGTAGAGGGTTCTTTACTGTAAGAGCGGCAAGGATGTGGAATTCCCTTCCACAGGCGGTGGTCTCAGCGGGGAGCATTGATAGCTTCAAGAAACTATTAGATAATCATCTGAATGACCGCAATATACAGGGATATGTAATGTAATACTGACACATAATCACACACATAGGTTGGACTTGATGGACTTGTGTCTTTTTTCAACCTCCCCTACTATGTAACTATGTAACTATGATGTACCTGGTGGGATACAAGCTTTCTATAAACTTATCCCTCCAGGGTGTGCGATAAGCATCAGATTTGGATATTTCATTTTGTTTCCTTAAGTCATAGCAGAGCCTAAACAGAAAATCAAATGAGAAACAACTGGATGGCAATGTGGATGCTTGTACAGACAAACAATAAAGTGCCACGTCCTAATAATACTTAATTTATTTATACCCAGAGTTTTTAGGACCACAGTCCATGGACTTTATGGGCACATAAACACAAACCTTTTATAAAAACGCAAAATATTTATTAATGCACCATTAAAAACATGAAATGAGCACTATGGGACCTAACCATTTGCTGTTAAATTCCCCCATAACCCCATTCGCTGTTAGATTCCTCCATATCCCCAAGAGCCAACATTTTCTGTGCTTCTTCTGAAATATCTTTTCTCAGAGCTTCAGGTACACAATAAGGTCTTAACTTTACAGTTAGTGGAACTGTCCATTCCAGCTTACTGGCTGCGATGGCCGGTGGTATAGTATCCCTGCTGGTACGATGGGGGCCCTGAGGGCTCTTCCTCATGGGAAGTGTTAAATCAGGTTAGGGAGTCTCCAAACAAAACCATTCAGATGAGATAGTAGATCCAAATAGGTGCAACTTTATTTCACTGCAGTGGAGAAATACAACATAGAGACCCAGCTCAAGTGAGCCGAGCAAAGGAAGGAAATATCTCTGAGGGTTACATCTACAGGCTATACAAATTTATGCTTATGAATATGCATAAGATATGGGTGTGTGTTAAGTCTATTCTAGGTGTGATCTAGGTGTGACCGTATATTTAGTCCAATCAGTATCTTCTTAGTAACAAGCAAACAGTTAAAAAAAAAACTGGCAAAAAAAAGATATCTCAGCAGTCAGTTCAGACTGGTTTTGATTAGAAAGTCATTTTAAGCAGCCTTTTGGGTTCTTCTCAGTAGTTTGTGTCACCACGTATCCAACAGTCTTGTTTTCTCAGGAATAAAAACAAAAACGGAAAGTAAGAAACAAGCGTATTATAAATTCTTAAATGAACAGTCTCTCTATCTATCTATTTATAAAGAGAATGAAAGAGGATTGCTGCACAAAAGGTAAAAATTTATTTGTAAAAAATTACATTACATCAGGCATTTTCAGGTGACGTTTCGGGCTAGTAATGATATCGTCCTTCTTCACGACCACATACCTACAAATGGTAATACACAAGAATCTATATATAAGTAGCTTGTCAGTGCTACCAATTAGTCAATTAAAATCAGCTGGAATCAATTACATTCATTCAAAAAACACATTCCTTATCATTGATTATATAAACAGTTTCATAGTTTGGAGCGACTTCTGGGAACAGGTTGAATAAATCCTTCATTACATGATAATTTGCTTAATCGAATGGTTCATCTACAGAATAAAGATATATATAGCGTAATCAATAATAATCAAACGATTATCCATCACTCAGTAATGTTAAATGTTTAAAAGTCTAATGTTTAAAAACAACTGCACAAAATCCTGCAGCATGATGTTAGATAGGTCAATGTAAAGTCGATCGATACCTAAATCAGTCAACTGCACAGTGATCGAGTTGTTTTAAAAAAAAAAAAAAGAAAAAGGACAGAACAAAAAGCACGCATTTTAAAGGAACAAATACAAATAAAAATCTGCATTTAACCCCTTAGGTTGTAAAGTATCTAATCGGTTTATACAATATACCACTCTCTTTCTCAGTTCCAGCTCCCTATTGCCTCCTCGCCTATTATTTGGGATACCATCTATCACCATATACCTCAGTTGTGAAACAGTATGGTTCATTTCTACAAAGTGCCTAGACAATGGTAATTTATCAATTTTATTGCGAATAGAATATTTATGTCTAGCAATTCTGTCCTTTACTTTTTGTGTAGTTTCACCTACATAAACTAGTCCACATGGACATTTAATGATATATATCACATAAGCTGATTGACATGTGAAATAATCTTTAATGGTGATATTGTATCCTTAATGTGGATGATTGAAGCTTTTACCTTTTATCATACCAGTACATTGAATGCATGAAAGGCACGGAAATCAACCAAAATTTGGTGGACCCAAAAATGTCACACGAGGGGTAGGGATGCGGAATTGGTCTGATTTAACCAATCTACTGTGTATGGTCCTGCCCTTACGATATGATGGTAATGGTGGGTGTTGGAATTCAGAGACAGCAGGGAAATTTTTGTTTAATATAGACCAATGTTTTCTAATAATGTTATTGATACTATTAGAAAAGGGATGGTATTGGGAAATGAAGGGTAGCCTACGTGTAATGTTCTTTTCTTTTTCCTTATGTAGATTAACACGTTCCTGATGTATCATATCACCAGGGTAACCCCGTTGTTGAAGTCTAACTTCCATTTCATCCAGTCTATCCTCTTTATGAATGGACTGATTGGTAATTCTTGATACTTGTTTCAATTGCCTCCTCAGTATTGATTTAAATACCCCCGGGGGATGAAAACTAGAAAAATGTAGCAATTGATTGCAATCTGTCAGCTTTCGGTAGAGATCACTAACGATCTGGCCGTCCTGTATATACAATAATGGGTCATCTCTAACGAAACCAACATATTGAATTTCAAGCCAGGGACCAACTGATTTAAATATTCAATAAATAACCATAATGAGTCAAACAGCAAGAAGCACTCACATGAGTGTAGACGGGTAGGCCGCACACCCCATACAGTGCATGAAAAGAACAAGAAAGAACCCCCTATCGGGGCTTTTAAGCAGCCAATAAAATGCAATATAGGTGGTTGAAAAAATTGGGTTTTATTGGTACAAAAAATATATATATAAATAACGTTAAAAGAGAAAATTCATTGAAATGAATACTGACTGTTAGAGTCAGGACACGAACTGAATATGGCGTACATATGCAACAGACAACAGCCTACAGTGAAAACCAATGCAAGACACAATGTATACGGGGGCAGCCTAAATTCCCCCAATTGTGAGCCTTGGGGTTAAATAACAATAAATGCCTCTAAATAAAGACAGTAGGCCATACAGTGTATGTGGGACAACAATAATTGTATGTATTAAATCCTGACGCGTTTCGACCCTTCCCGGGTCTTCTTCAGAGGATGGCTGTCCACACTAAAAGAAAGGGGGTAACATATATCAAACATAACATCAAATTTCCACGGTGCTAGAAACCATGCAAGCATACCCTGTAATGTAATTGAATAAATTGTATAGTTACCTATCGCAAGAATTGTGACACTACAATGTCATTGTTGACATTGCGAAATGTTTGAGATGGTACAATTATTCCTTCGCTCCCCTGTCTCCCCCGTGTCGGACCAACTCCCCCAGGGACGGGTGATGGACCAAATGAGTCTTACGAGAGATCACGCTTACCAGCCCCCCATGTGGGAGAGGGAGGGAAGAGGAGGGGCGAGACGGGCAATCCAAAACCGCACCCAGATAGGATTCACATTAGTGCTACAAATCAAAAATGGAAAATAACGGAGGGTCAGTTGATTCATACCATGTAGTTGGGAAGTTTCCCAACCCTGGAGTTCTGTATGCTTACTAAATTATAAGTCCATGGATGTACAGGAGGGCATTGCTAAAGAATGAAAAAGGGAAGGAGAAAAGGGGAGGAAAGGGGGGGAAGGGAAAGGGGAGGAAGGGGAAAGAGGGCGGAAGAAGGAAAAAGGGGAAAGGAAAGGCATGTGAGGAGAGAGTGAAAAGAAAAGGAAAGAAAAAGGTGAGTAAAGGAAGAGTGAGTGACATACAATTAAACTAGAAAATAGCAAATGCCCTGCTGACAATTGTTCACCATGCGACTTCGAAATATATAAGGAAATTGATAGGGTAAAAGTACCAACAAACCACAAAGGAATGGACAAGTGAGCAAAAGGAGAAGGGGAAGAGCAGACCAACGGTATTGGATGGGACAAAGGGAAGAATAAAAGGCAAAGGGGGGAGGGGGGGAAGAAAAAGGAGGGAGGGGAAGGAAAAGGGGGGGGGAGAAGACGGGGAGAAGGGAGGAGGTAAAAAGGGGAGGAAAAGAAGGGGAGGGAAGGGAAAGGGAGGGGGAGGGGAAAAAAAGTGGAGGGGGGGGAAGGAATTAAAAAAGGGAGAGGGGGAAAGGGGGGGAGGGGGAAAAGGGGGGAGAGGGGGGAAGAGGGGAAGGGAGAGGGGGGGGGAGGGGGGGAAAGGGAAGGGAGAGAGGAGGGGGGGAAAAAGAAACTACGGACAGGCAAAAAAGTGAAGGAAGGGAGAAACAAGGAAAAAGAGGGAGAAGGGAAAGAGAATATAAGAAGGGAAAAAAGAATATAATAAAATAAAAATGACAGGGGGGGGGAGAGGGGGAAAGAGGGATGTGCAAGAGTGTAGCGGTGAATGAAGTGTAGTGGTGAATAAATAGAAGTGAGTGAAGAGTGATGGGAATAGAAAAAAGGGATGTGAGGAGGGGGATATAGGGGAGTGAGACAAGAAATGGAAATGTGTGTAGGATACACAATAACAATGTGTGGAGGAAGGAAGAAGAAAGTGCGACGGTGAATAAAAAAAAAAAAAAAAAAAAAGAGTACCCCTGCATGCACAACATAAACAAGTAAACGTGAAAAAAACACACCAAAAAGCAACAACACTGTGACAAAGTGCAAGGGTGGTGGTGGGACTAATTACCCAGTCAAGCTGAACTGAATAACAGAGTTGGTGCATTCGTTATTCTGAAAGAATTGGATTATGAATAAGAAGTCATGACAAGATCAGGAATAGTTTCAAAAAAGAAACAAATTGCTAAGAAGCTTGTATAAACATGTTACCATCATTTCAGGTACACTTACCACTTTGATGGATTAGTCAGCGCCTTGCCTGGTGTCTCTGTGTCAGGGAAAATCCAATAAAGTGCCTCTGAAGTTTCCTCTGTTTATAAGGAGTGTCAATTGACTAACTCCCATCAGGTGCAAGTATGTAGTTGCCTCCCCGCCCCTCCCCCCGCCTCTCACCACAACGGGGGGGAAACGAGCAACACAGCTGTGTGCTCAGCGTGACCCCCCCGGCGTTCCGGAGAGGATAGCTCCTCCGGGTGCCCCCGTACACCTCCGTCGCAACTGCGCAGGCGCCGCTACGTCACGCGCACGCGCGCTAGGGTGCGCGTGCGTGAGCACGGCGTCCGGAAGGGATCCGGGACGCCGCTGGCAGGGCAAGAAGTGCCCACTGACGGTGCAGCCACCTAGTGGGCACATTTAGGAGACGCGGGCCCCAGCATCTCCTCTCTCACCCTGCCAGGAAGACACATAGGTGCACCCCCGCCCCCAGAGGGGAAGAACAGGCACTGAAGGAGAGGTGGAAGTAGATATAGCACCATACATCTGATACTTTGCAAAAGATTTCTAATGAAGAAATAGTATTAACAATCCTCATCACTTGTTCACAGGGTACTGCATGCATGATCCATGCAGGGCGGATTAACTACATGCTGACCAAACCATATACATCGTTCATTACATGTCATTGTTTGTTTAAACAGGGTTATACACTTATAATGGCATCGTCCTCTTGCAAATACATATTTACATAACGTGTATACAAAAAAGATAAAAATTGCATAATATTACATGTTGTTACATATAAAGAACTCAGAACTGTATTTTAGGCTAGATTTTCCTCAGAGAAAGAGCGTTTTAAAATGTGTGGTCCATTATCATTGAATCCCATAACTTATAGTGGAAAACTCCACTTATATCAGCATAAAGGGAACAGGGGAACACAGAAAGGGGGAGGAAAAAAGAAAGGAAACACTGGGGAAGGGGAAAAGAGGAGGAAAAGAGGAAAAGTGAAGAATAAGGAAAAAGAGGGAGGGAAAGAATAGGGAGAGGGGGGGGGGGGGGAAGAAAAGAAAGAAGAAGGGGAAAAGGGGGAGGAGAGGAGGAAAAGTGAAGAATAAGGAATAGGGAGGGGGGGGAGGGAAGGAAAGAAAGAGGAAGGGGGGGAGAGGGGGAGGGGAGGGAAAAGGAAAAGGGGAGGGGGAGGGAGGGGAAGGGAGAGGGGGGAAGGGGAGAGAAGGGAGGAAAAAGGGGGGGGAGAGGGAAAGGAAGAAAGGATTGGGGGGAAGAGAACGAAAAAGGGAGGGGGGGGAGGGGGTTTGGAGGGGGGAAGGGAAGAAAGAAGAAAAGAACAAAGAGAAAAGAAAAAAAGGAAAAAAGAAGAAAGAAAAAAGAAGAAAGGAAAAAAGGGGCGAAGGGAAATGGTAAATAGAAAAATCTAAACGACAATATGGAATAATGGTTTATTTTCAATACGTTATTGTGTCTTCCCAGATGAAAACCCCTGCAAGAAAGGGGCATACGAAATTGATTCATTTAAGCCTGGTGGAGAGGTGGCCTGCAACTGGAATATCCATCTCTGCTCTTTCTGCAGCAGAGACTTATTCCAGTCGCCACCTCTGATGGGAATCTTTATTTTATAGAGGGCCACAAAGGTAACTCTGGGGACACTGTAGTTGTGTGTGCTGATTATGTGCCTCCCGATAGGGAGGTATGGGTTCCCCACCTCCAATGCTATAAATATGTTGGGAGATGCGTTTCCAGAATTCCTGCCTGGTTTTCCCCACGTAATATGCACCGCATTCACATTCCATCAAATATACAATTCCGCGAGTGCGGCAATTCACAAATTGTGTGGGTGTAAAGGTGTCACCATTAGGCAACATAAAGATTTTTTCTTGTTTGATGAGTGAACAATATGAGCAATGTCCGCAGGGGAAAGATCCCACTGCAGGACAGTGCTTCAATCTCATATTTGCGTTGGTATACTCACTCCGAACGAGCTTGTCACGTAGTGACATAGCTCTTTTGTACGTTATGGAGGGTTTTTTTATGAACGAATCCACGCAGTTTCGGGTCATCCGTGAGGATGTTCCAATGACGCTCTATAATCTTTTTGATGACCTGGTATTGTCGAGAGTAACGCATGATGATTCGGGTGGGGTTACATTCAGAGCCTTGGGAGGGTTTGGATTTAAAAAGTAGCTGAGATCTAGAGTGTCCTAAGGCTTGGTTAAAGGCTTTTTTGAGGCAGGATCTACTATAACCCCTTGCTAGGAGTCGACTTTGGAGCCCCTCTGCTTCTTTTTTGAACAAAGCATCATTCGAACAGTTTCGCCGAAGGCGCAAATACTGTCCATAGGGGATCGAGTTCTTCAGTGGGATCGGATGAAAACTCTCAGAATGGAGAACCGTATTCCCAGCGGTCGTTTTTCGAAACAGAGTGCTAGAAAGGTGTCCATCCCCGGTGACTGAAATGGAGACATCCAGGAAGGTGATGCTGTGGAAATTATGGGTCATCGTAAACCTCAGATTGCGATCGTTTACATTAATTTTATGAAAAAATTCAAGTAGTTTGGTCTCAGGTCCCTCCCAGACGACGAAGACGTCATCGATATACCTCAGCCATTTGGTTATATGGCTGGTGTACTCGACAAGGCCCTCGTCATCCAGGAGGGACTTCTCCCACTCCCTCAGGTACAGGTTGGCATAAGAGGGGGCACAGCAGGTCCCCATAGCCACACCCTGTACCTGGAGGTAGTGGGAGTTGTCAAGACAAAAATGGTTATAGTGCAATATATAATGTAGCCCATTCAAGATGAATCTGGCCAATGCTGGATCGTATTGGGAATGCTGTTGCAGGGCCCTTTGTACAGCATCCAAACCCTTGGAGTGGGGAATGCTGCTGTACAGCGCCTCGACATCGATGGTTACCAAAATCGCATTTTTGGGTATCTTCAGATCATGAATGAGTTGTAGAAATTGTATTGTGTCCTTGACAAACGAGGGCAGGGACAGAACAAGAGGTTGCAAGTGTGCATCTATAACCCGACTTAGATTTTCCGAGATGGCTCCATTGCCTGTCTTTCATTCTTTAGCAATGCCCTCCTGTACATCCATGGACTTATAATTTAGTAAGCATACAGAACTCCAGGGTTGGGAAACTTCCCAACTACATGGTATGAATCAACTGACCCTCCGTTATTTTCCATTTTTGATTTGTAGCACTAACGTGAATCCTATCTGGGTGCGGTTTTGGATTGCCTGTCTCGCCCCTCCTCTTCCCTCCCTCTCCCACATGGGGGGCTGGTAAGCGTGATCTCTCGTAAGACTCATTTGGTCCATCACCCGTCCCTGGGGGAGTTGGTCCGACACGGGGGAGACAGGGGAGCGAAGGAATAATTGTACCATCTCAAACATTTCGCAATGTCAACAATGACATTGTAGTGTCACAATTCTTGCGATAGGTAACTATACAATTTATTCAATTACATTACAGGGTATGCTTGCATGGTTTCTAGCACCGTGGAAATTTGATGTTATGTTTGATATATGTTACCCCCTTTCTTTTAGTGTGGACAGCCATCCTCTGAAGAAGACCCGGGAAGGGTCGAAACGCGTCAGGATTTAATACATACAATTATTGTTGTCCCACATACACTGTATGGCCTACTGTCTTTATTTAGAGGCATTTATTGTTATTTAACCCCAAGGCTCACAATTGGGGGAATTTAGGCTGCCCCCGTATACATTGTGTCTTGCATTGGTTTTCACTGTAGGCTGTTGTCTGTTGCATATGTACGCCATATTCAGTTCGTGTCCTGACTCTAACAGTCAGTATTCATTTCAATGAATTTTCTCTTTTAACGTTATTTATATATATATTTTTTGTACCAATAAAACCCAATTTTTTCAACCACCTATATTGCATTTTATTGGCTGCTTAAAAGCCCCGATAGGGGGTTCTTTCTTGTTCTAACCATAATGAGTCTTGGTCGCCCACCCACATGCCAAATGCGTAACCAATAAATCTAAACCATTCCATGCAGTTATCTTCAAATAATCTGCAATGATAAATAAATGCATGTTCCAGCATGTCCATAAATGTGTTGGCATATGGGGGGGTGACATTAGAACCCATCGCTGTACCAGTCCGCTGTAAGTAGTATGTATCTTTGAACAGAAAAAAGTTTTCCTCCAAAACTATCTTTAGTAACTCCAAAATAAATGTAACTTGAGCTGAATCATATTGTTTAGATTTAGTTAGTAAGTGTTGACACGCTTCAATGCCTAGTGTATGAGGAATGGCTGTATACAGGTTGGCTACATCCCAGGTGACTAATACAGCTCCTGGTGGTAAAGTAAGTTTTTTAATTTTTTCTAAAATATCTTGGGTATCATGAGTGTAGGAGCGTGTATCTAAAACTAAAGGAGTAAAACATTTATCTAGATATTTTGCTAATGGCATAGTCACAGAATTGATACTAGAAACGATTAGGAAACCCGGGGGATTTTTGGGGTCCTTATGTATTTTAGGTAATACATAAAAAATAGGAGTGATAGGAAAATCTGAAGTTAAAAATGTTTGAGTGTTGTTATCTATTATTCCTGTTTGAACCGTCTGTTTGATTACCTCTTTAATTTTATTTGAAACCCGTGTGGTAGGATTACTATCCAATCGCCTATAAATCTGAGTGTCAGCTAGCTGTCTGTATATTTCTCCCTCGTATTGGGCGGTATCCATAACAACTATGGAACCGCCTTTGTCCGCTGGCTTGATTGTGATCTCTTTTCTGTTGGAAAGAGAAGACAATGTGGAGATCTCTTCATGGCTCAAGTTACGTTGTATATGGTCTCTTCTTGATTGGTCACTCAAAAATAGCTTAACATCTGTCTCGACTTTATTGATGAACAGTTCAGTGGCAGCACTTGAAGTAGGAGGTACAAAAGTACTTTTATTCCTTAATTCTAAATTAGAAATAGATAATGCTAATGAGCCGCCACTGTTCACCAAGGGTCGGGATGAATAAAAAGCTTTTAACCGTATGTTCCTATAAAAGCGGTACAAGTCCTGTTTTAATTTAAACACATCCATTTTTTCTTTAGGACAGAAGTTCAGGCCTTTATTTAAGACCCAAACTTCTGTAGCATTCAAAGATACAGTAGAAATATTATATACTACATTAGGGGTTAAGTCCTCTGTCGGTTCCTGGTGGCGATTGCTCTGGATGTTGTGGCGCCTTCGGTATTTCTTGCCTCCTCACTTGCGTCTTGTATTTTTAAATCTGGCGTGGAAGCAATTCGGTTCAGTCCAGTTGTGAACTCGATTGTTAATATAATCATCCCGATCTCTGTCCATTTTAGTATGCTTCCTGATTTCGATGGATTTCCTATGCTTTACCAATTTATCCTCCATTTCCTTTTTGTCCCAATGATTCAGATAGCTGATTCTCCAAATTTGTGATTTCTTGAGAGATAATGGTACGCTCCTGTTGGAGGAATTCTACCGCTAAAGTGATTAGGTCAAAAGAGCATTTATTAATGATTTGTGTAAAACGCTTCTTATATTCCTCATTTTGAGCAAAAAGGGCGGGTACTATCCGTACCCTAAGTCCTCGTGGTATTAACTGTGATTTGTAGTATTCTGCCAATGTCACTTCATGTAGTACCATAGATACAGATTTCTGCAGGACTTTTTCCAATTTCCGTGTCAGTTCTATAGATGAACTTTCCACGAGAAACTTTCCTGATCCCGTAGTGCCCGTGTAAATCTGGGCTGCATCTTCATCTGTATAAGAATAAGATCCACCTGTTACCATCGTTCCTCGAAATTCCAACAATCCAGACCGGTGCTCTCTCACATGGGAATATATGAAAAAGTCAATGGGTGAGGTGCACAGAACGGTCTATTGGAGGTATTGTGCAAGCAATCTAGTCCTTATCAGGGACTAAAATATAAAAAGAATGAAAGAGGATTGCTGCACAAAAGGTGAAAATGTATTTGTAAAAAATTACATTACATCAGGCATTTTCAGGTGACATTTCGGGCTAGTAATGATATCGCCCTTCTTCACGACCACATACCTACAAATGGTAATGCACAAGAATCTATATATAAGTAGCTTGTCAGTGCTACCAATTAGTCAATTAAAATCAGCTGGAATCAATTACATTTATACAAAAAACACATTCCTTATCATTGATTATATAAACAGTTACATAGTTTGGAGCGACTTCTGGGAACAGGTGGATTAAATCCTTGATTACATGATAATATGCTTGATCGAATGGTTCATCTACAGAATAAAGATATATATAGCGTAATCAATAATAATCAAACGATTATCCATCACTCAGTAATGTTAAATCTCAACATTATCAGACCCCTATAATTCTACTCAGATATCACCTTCACCTCCTCGTCTCCTTCTTTCTGTGTTCTTTCATGTTGGTGCTTCCTCTCATTTGGTCTCAGCATATCTGGATTCTAGAGCTGCTGGCAGTTTTATAGCCTGGGGAACTGCATCTTTCATTAAACTTTCCCTTTTGCCCCTCCCTACCACAATGGTGGTCTTGGCGATTGATTTTACTGTTCTTCCAGGAGGCCCTATCCGCTTCCAGACCCCTATCATATTGGGCCTTCCTTGGTTACAGCTCCATTCTCCACACATTGACTAGACTTCTGGGCAGATCCTGGCTTGGGGCTCCTCTTGTTTCTCATCCTGCCTACTCAAGGTTGCCCCAAAGAAGAGATTTCCTGTTGCCACCACATCAGTATCTTCTGCTATTTCCGCTGCATATAGTGATTTTCGGGATGTGTTCTGCAAAAATTCAGCTGAGGTGCTTCCTCCTCCCAGGTCCTTTGACTGTGCTATTAATCTTGTTCCCGGAGTAACTCTGCCCAGGGGTCGTACCTACCCCTCTGTCCATCCCAGATACCCAGGCCATTGCTGAAAATCTACAAAAAGGATTAATCCGGGAATCCTCATCGCCTGCGGCAGCAGGGTTCTTTTTTGTTACCAAGAAAGATGGTACTTTAAGACCCGGCATTGACTATTGAGGCTTAAATGCAGTGACAATCAAAAATAGATACCCTTTACCCTTAATATCTGAACTGTTTGACAGATTGATAGGTGCCTCCATTTTTACTAAGTTGGATCTCATGGGAGCATACTGATCCAGATACGGAGGGCGATAAATGGAAAACTGCGTTTAACACTAGAGATGGGCATTATGAATACTTGCCCTTTAGTTTGTTTAATGCCCCAGCTGTGTTCCAAAACTTTGTTAACAAAATCTTCAGGGATATGTTATATTAATTTGTTGTCATCTATCTGGATGACATTCTCATCTATTCTGAAAACCTGGTTGTTTCAGAGAAACCATGTCAGGATTGCACTACAGCGCCTTCAAGAGAATAAACTGTATGCCAAGTTGGAAAAGTGTTCTTTTAAATGTTCTGAGGTCCTGTTTTTAGGCTGTTTTGTCTTTAGTTTGGGTCTTCGTATGGATCCTGGAAAGGTCTCGGCCATTACAAACTGGCCTCTCCCTGCCAGCCTTAAGACGACACATCTCTTTCTTGGGTAGAGATGTGCAGAACGAAAAAACTTGTTTAGTTTCATTTTGATTCTTTATTTACATAAATTTGTTTAGTTAAATTCCTTTAATCTGTTTAATTTGTTTTCTGAATTTGTTTTGTTTATTCATATTCAAATCGATTTGAATTTTCAAATTCGGATTGATTCGAAACATTTTCAAATCAATTTTGAATAGTTTATGAATTTAATTAGTTTTCAAATTCAAAAGATTTTTTCCAAAAACCTGAGGGAGGAAGTGGAGACAGATCTCCTATCACAATTTGGATTAGCAGCAAGGATGGGAAGTGTTATCATAATGGGGGATTTTAACTATGCAAACATAGACTGGGCGGAGGGAACCACGCATTCATTTAAAGCGGAGTTTTCGCGAAAAACATTTTTTTAGATGTCAGCAGCTGCAAATACTGCATCTGCTGACTTTTAAAATAAGGACTCTTACCTGTCCCGGGGTTCAGCGATGTCGGCACCCGAGACCGAACTGTCCCTCGATCCTCGGGTGCTGCCGCCGCCATTCTCACTCAGGAAACACAGCAAGTACACACAGAGGCTAACACACAATGGTTGATCAGCACTGCTGGCTTGCAGTGCACAGGTTAATATAGGGTTCCCTGATAGGGCCTGGGGTGGGGCCATGCTTAGAGGAGAGGTTATAAAACCAGTCAGGTGAGAGGCAGCTGGTCTTTAGAGATGAACACATGGAGACAGGTAGGCTGACAGAGAAAACTCTATTGCATAACCATGACAGTACCCCCCCTCTTATGAGGCCTCCCCCTCCCCCGCCTGGGCCCTGGCTTAAAGGGAAACTCCAGATGAAACCTCCTCAACAGACGAGGCACAAAGATCTCAGATGCAGTGATCCAAGACATCGCCTCAGGACCAAACCCTTCCCAATGTACGAGGTACTGAAGAATGCCTCTACGGCACCGGGAATCGAGAACTTGACTAACCTCGTACTTAAGATTATCCTCAGAGACCGAAACCAAGGTAGGGAGAGGACGAGAGGACTTATTGAGGGCTAAAGGCTTCTTAGGAATGGGTAAAGGCATAAGAAGACCATCAGGAGTCTGAGCAGGGTCCCCCAGACCCTTAAAGATGAGCTGGACATCCAGCACAGGATCATCAGACTGGGCAGGAGTCAGTAGATCCCTGAGACCAGGTTGGTTAGAAAGTGATGTGTCACAGAAGTCAAGCTGGATAGCTTCACTGGGCATAGGCTGAACTGCTGCAGAGGCCGACTGAACAGCACTGCCAGGTGCAGCGACCATCAGAATCGCATCACAGGGTGTAGCGACTGTGGAACTGGTAGACGAGTCAGCCTGGGTGTGCGTCCAAGGGGGTCCAGGAACAGGCAAAGGTAAATGACCATGCAAACTGGAGTGAATGATCGGCTCAAGTTCACAGGTGGGCTCCTCATCCAGAGTGCCACATGACCCAGAGAGTGCCTCAGCCCGACTATTGCAGGAGACATTCCAGAAATCGCTATATGCAGCGGGAATAGCAGAAGATACTGGGATGGTGGCAACAGGAAGTTTCTCTTTTGGGATAACCTTGAGTAAGCAGGAAGAGGAAGAGGAGGAACCCCAAGCCAGGATCCATCCAGCAGTCCAGTCAATGTGTGGAGAATGGAACCGTAACCAAGGAAGACCTAATATGATAGGAGATTAAGCCTTAGGTAAGACAAGGAAGGATATCCACTCCTGGTGGAGTGTCCCTACCAGCATCTTAACAGGGAGGGTCTGGAAGTGGATAGGACCCCCTGGGAGAACAGTGCCATCAATTGCCAAGACCACCAATGCCGTTGAAAGGGGCAAAAGGGTAAGTCTCATGGAAGATGCAGTTTCCCTATACATGAAATTGCCAGCGGCTCCAGAATCCAGATGTGCCGAGACCGAACGAGAGGAAGCGCCGACATGAAGGAACACAGAAAGAAGAAGACGAGAAGGTGAAGGTGATACTTCAGGGTCTAATACTCCACCTTCCAGATGTATTAGCCCAGATCGTTTTTCCGGACGAAGAGAACAAGTGTCACGAAAATGACCTTTGGCCCCACAATAGAGGCACAGGCCCAGAGTTCTGCGCCTAGCGCGTTCTTCAGGAGACAGCTTGGTCCAGCCCAGCTGCATAGGTTCCTCAGCGGGCAGGGGGTGCTCCTCGGATCGAAGAGAAGGGACTGGGAGCTCAAGCTGCCTAAGGAATGGGGAGTGCTGGCGTCTTTTTTCCAGGACCCTCTCCTGAAAGCGAATATCGATCTGGTTACACAAGGTGATGACACCGTCCAGATCAGCAGGAAGGGATCTTCCTGCTAATTCATCCTTCACGCTATCAGAGAAGCCATGTAAAAAGGTTGCAACTAGGGCCTCATTATTCCAGCTCAATTCAGCTGTGAGGATACGGAACTGAAGAGCATACTGTCCCACAGAAGCGGACTCTTGACGGAGATGTAAAAGAGCGCTAGCCGCTGAGGAGACACGACTCGGTTCCTCGAAGATATTCCGAAAAAGTTTCAAGAAATCAGACAGGCTAGAAACCACTGGATCATTCAGTTCCCACAGAGGGGCAGCCCAAGCTAGCGCCTCGCCGGACAGGAGGGATATAATATAGGCTACTTTCGCCCGATCGGACAGAAAGTTTTGGGGCTGAAGTTCAAAATGAATTGTGCACTGACTAAGGAACCCCCTGCAAGCCTTGGGGTCCCCAGATAAACGGGCCGGAGCTGGCAGTTGTAATGAATGTGTGGCTGCGACTGGGGCGATAGGTGCAGCAGCAGATAGCGGTTGAGGTTGTTGAACCGGGGGTCCTAATGAGGCCTGAACCTGTTCAAAACAGGATGCCAAATCCTGAAGGAATCGCATCACTTGGGTCTGATGCGATTCCTGGGTCTCAAGTCTGCAAACTAAGCCCTGCAACAGATCATCTGTGGGTAGCAGCACATCAGCCGGGTCCATGGCTGATCAAACTGTCAGGTCACCTGTATCCATGTGACAGATGCACCCCGTTGGGGTCAGGAGTGCACCGCTATGATAGTGGACCCTAAGGCTGACTGCTGCGGATGGAACTCAGGGTGGTTCAGGAAGCAGGTCTACAGGATAACTAACATGGATCCCAGTGGGAGCTAGAGCATAGATTCCCCAGGGCGCAGAGTCTAAGAGCCAGCGGGTGTTCACCAGAGCCTCTAGTGGTGAGGATGGACTGCGCTGCAGTCTGGCTCCAGGTTGCGGCCCCCAGGGTCTCACAGCTCACGCTCACCGTAGACTACAGGAGAAGAGGAGGGAGGCAGCAGGCTGGAACAACAGGGAAGTAAGGGGTAAGCCAAAGGTCACGGCGACTAGCAGACAAGGATAAACATAACACGCCAAAGGTCAGGGTAACAAGCAAACAGGGAGAGTCGAGAACAGGCCAAAGTCGGTAACAGGAATCAGACGTAGGAAACACAGCAAGTACACACAGAGGCTAACACACAATGGTTGATCAGCACTGCTGGCTTGCAGTGCACAGCTTAATATAGGGCTCCCTGATAGGGCCTGGGGTGAGGCCATGCTTAGAGGAGAGGTTATAAAACCAGTCAGGTGAGAGGCAGCTGGTCTTTAGAGATGAACACACGGAGACAGGTAAGCTGACAGAGAAAACTCTATTGCATAACCATGACACCGGTCGTGTGTAGGCAAGTCCGTCCATAGTCCGATCGTGTGTAGGCAAGTCCGTTCGTAAAAAAAAAGTCAGTCGGAAGTCTGTCAAAAGTCCGTCGGAAAGTCTGTCGGACCAGTCCGGTCGGAAAGTCCGCCCGTGTGTATGCCCCATTAGGGAACTCAGTCAAGTAATTGCCAGACCATTGTTCCTAATTTTTACTGACAGTCTACTGACTGGAATGGTACCAGCTGATTGGAGAAAAGCCAATGTAGCACAAATATTTAAAAAGGGCCCAAAATACATCCCTGGGAATTACAGACCAGTTAGCCTAACATCAATAGTATGTAAAATCTTGGAGGGGATGATAAGGTACTATATACAAGATTTTAGTAATGAGAATGGTATCATTAGCAGTAATTAGCATGGATTCATGAAGAATCGTTCTTGCCAAACCAATCTATTAACCTTCTATGAGGAGGTGAGTTGCCATCTAGATAAAGGGAGGCCCATAGACGTGGTGTATCTGGATTTTGCAAAAGCATGTGACACAGTTCCCCATAAACGTTTACTGTACAAAATAAGGTCCGTTGGCAAGGACCATAGGATGAGTACATGGATTGAAAACTGGCTACAAGGGCAAGTTCAGAGGGTGGTGATAAATGGGGAGTACTTGGAATGGTCAGGGGTGGGTAGTGGGGTCCCCCAGGGTTCTGTGCTGGGACCAATCCTGTTTAATTTGTTCATAAACGACCTGAAGGATGGGATAAACAGTTCAATCTCTGTATTTGCAGACGATACTAAGCTAAGCAGGGCAATAACTTCTCCGCAGGAAGTGGAAACCTTGCAAAAAGACCTGAACAACCTAATGGGGTGGGCAACTACATGGCAAATGAGGTTCAATGTAGAAACATGTAAAATAATGCATTTGGGTGGCAAAAATATGAATGCAATCTATACACTGGGGGGAGAGCCTCTGGGGGAATCTACGATGGAAAAGGACCTGGGGGTCCTAGTAGATGATAGGCTCAGCAATAGCATGCAATGCCAAGCTGCTGCTAACAAAGCAAACTGAATATTGGCATGCATTAAAAAGGGGATTAATTCCAGAGATAAAACAATAATTCTCCCGCTCTACAAGACTCTGGTCCGGCCGCACCTGGAGTATGCCGTCCAGTTCTGGGCACCAGTCCTCAGGAAGGATGTACTGGAAATGGAGCGAGTACAAAGAAGGGCAACTAAGCTAATAAAGGGTCTGGAGGATATTAGTTATGAGGAAAGGTTGCGAGCACTGAACTTATTCTCTCTGGAGAAGAGACGCTTGAGAGGGGATATGATTTCAATATACAAATACTGTACTGGTGACCCCACAATAGGGATAAAACTTTTTTTGCGGAAGGGAGTTTAATAAGACTCGTGGCCACTCATTAAAATTAGAAGAAAAGAGGTTTAACCTTAAACCACGTAGAGTGTTCTTTACTCTAAGAGTGGCAAGGATGTGGAATTCCCTTCCACAGGTGGTGGTCTCAGCAGAAAAAAAAAAAAAAATTAGATAAGCACCTGAACGACCGCAACATACAGGGATATACAATGTAATACTGACATATAATCACACACATAGGTTGTACTTGACGGACTTGTGTCTTTTTTCAACCTCACCTACTATGTAACTATGAATCTGAATAGTTTTCGAATTCGAATAGTTTTCCAATTTCAAAAGAGAATAAAATAGAATAGAAAATAAAGAAATGTAATAGAAAAAATAGAATAGAATAGAAAAGAATAGAACAGAAAATAAAAGAATAGAATGTAACAGAGTAAAGCAGCACAAAATAGGATAGAAAATATAGTTACATAGTACATAGTTACATAGTAGATGAGGTTGAAAAAAGACACAAGTCCATCAAGCCCAACCTATGTGTGTGATTATGTGTCAGTATTACATTGTATATCCCTGTATGTTGCGGTCATTCAGGTGATTATCTAATACTTTCTTGAAGCTAACAATGCTCCCCGCTGAGACCACCGCCTGTGGAAGGGAATTCCACATCCTTGCCGCTCTTACAGTAAAGAACCCTCTACGTAGTTTAAGGTTAAACCTCTTTTCTTCTAATTGTAATGAGTGGCCACGAGTCTTAATAAACTCTCTTCTGCGAAAAAGTTTTATCCCTATTGTGGGGTCACCAGTACAGTATTTGTAAATTGAAATCATATCCCCTCTCCAGCGTCTCTTCTCCAGAGAGAATAAGTTGAGTGCTCGCAACCTTTCCTCATAACAAAGATCCTCCAGACCCTTTATTAGCTTAAATAAAAATAAAATAAATAAAATAAAATGGAATAGAATAGAATATAATAGAATAGAAAGTATTAGAACAGAATAAAAAAATAATAGAATTAAATAGAAAGATTATAACCATCTTCTGAAATTCAAAATAGAAAAGAATAGAATTAAAAAAAAAACATAGAATAGAATAGAAATAATATAACCATTTTCCAAAATTCAAATAGAATCAATTTGAATTTGAATAGACTAGAATAGAATAGTGTAGAATAAAATATAATGAATATAACCATCCTCCTATTCTAATCTATTATTTTCTATTCTATTCAAATTCAAACTGATTCTATTTGTCTCAGGGCTGGGCTCAACCTTTCTTTCTCAGAGCTGGCCGCTCAGCTGTAGGCTAAGTGCCAGCTCCTATCTCTCCACAGGTACTCAGCTGTTGATGATATCCTGCTCGTCAGTCCTGCCTACTTAAGCCATCCAGCCCAGTGGATCTCTGCCTTCGCCTTAATCAACATCACAGAGACGCTCTCCTGCATTCCTGTGTAAAGACTTGCTTGGCTGACATCCCTTCTGGCTCCAGATCCTGCTTGCTGTTTTACTACTCTCATCTCCGGCTCCCTGACGTTTGGCTTGTCTGACTATCCGTTCCGGTTCCTGAACACTGGCTATGTTTTGTTATTATCAATTAAAAGTCTGCGCTTAGGACTTGGAGGGTTGCAGCTTACCCCTAAATTAGTTCCCAATTGGGGCTAATAAGGTATATATAAAAAATTGGGGAAATGGCGCTACCCTATTAGGATCTAAGATATAGTGACCAATTACAATCCAAAAATAAATAAACATAAATAGTGCTAATCCCAGTATAATTGATACTTATAATTGTGCGTGATGGGAATTATGAATATGCACTAATTCCCATACAGTGATATAAAATACATATATCTATATAGTGGCAGTGTACCCCTAAGGGCAAGTACCAATAATGTGCAATACTCCAGTGTTTGTTCAATGTATAATTGAATTCCAAAGGGCTGTATGCCCCTTAAAGAAAAACACCAACAGTAGTGTATATTCAAATGTGAGCTCAGTGTGTGCATTCAGCCCAATTAGCTGTAGCATTTAGTGAGATGTTCAAAGTGGTATCCACTTATCTAACCGACATACAAACATGTGTATATGTGTATATATAAAATAAAAATAAAAAATAGAGATAAACATAAAAATAATATAAATTCTAATATAATTAGTTGTGACATATATACCAAAGGTATATCAAGGCCGTGTATGCATAGCTCTAGAATAAGCTTATATATAAAACAAAATCCCTACAAGACCAAAAGTCTCTGTGAGAAACCAAAATTTCTGTGCAGTACAATAAAAATAATAAATAATAAAGAGTGAAGATCAACGGTGACTTCTGTGCTTATCAGCAATAGTGACTCCATGTGCTCCCCCAATGTGTCCCCACTCACCAGAAGCAGTCACCCCTGCAGGGGTAGTGGGCATAGAGTGGGTAACTTGGAGTGGATGTTCCCTTAGAATTCAAGCTTAAACTCCGTTCCTCCGTGAATGTATCCCGGTAATCCGGTTCAGGTTCCCAGCTGGCGTTTCAGAGATGGACTCTTCTGTGTCACATCACCATCATTATATGTTTTCCTCCATTTAGAAGGAAGAAACAGGGGACTTCCATAGTGAAGTAAGTTCAGGTTTATTCACAAAAAGTACATAAAAACCATAGGCAGCTAACCCAGTGCAGCCCGGCTCAACAGCGACCAAAACCAGGAAGCCGGGAGCGGCGTGCATCCCAGCTTGCATTCCAACCAGAGCTTCCGGGTGTGACGTGTGAGTGTGACTCCGCCTTACGCATTTCGTCATAGGACGTTATCAAAGACGGTCACTTGATGATGAAATTTGAATTTCGGAAGATGGTTATTTTCTTTCTATTCTGTTGTTTTTTCTATACTATTCTGTTATTTTCTATTCTATTCCAATCTATTCTTTTCTATTGTATTCAAATTGATTCTATTTGAATTTTTGGAAATGGTTATATTCTTTCTATTCTATTCTATATTTTTTCATTCTATTCTTTTCTATTCTATTATAGTCTATTCTATTCTATGTTTTTTTTTTCTATTCTATTCTTTTCTAATCTATTCTTTTCTTATGTATTCTAATTCAAATTTATTCTATTTGAAATTAGAATTTCAGAAGATGGTTAAACTCTTTCTATGTTATTCCATTCTTTTCTATTTGTTTCTATTATATTCTAGTCTATTCTGGGGGTTTTCCTGTTCTATTTTGCTCTATTTTACTCTATTATATTCTATTCTTTTATTTTTTTTATATTATTTTCTATTCTATTATTTACTTTTCTATTCTATTTCTTTATTTTCTAGTCTATTTTATTCTCTATTTTATTCTCTTATTATTGTCGCTGCATTTCATTCGAAAACTTTTCAAATTCGAATTTGAAAAGTATTCGAGTTTGAAAAGTATTCGAAAACTATTCAAATTCAAATTTTGTCCGAATATTTTTTCATTATTTTGGATTTGTTTAAATTCGGTACCATTGTAATTCGGAAATTCGGATACATCTGAATTTCCGAATAACGAAAATTTGTCCGAATTTCAATTCGGAACGAAACGAACCACACATGTCTATTCTTGGGTTCACAAATTATTACAGGCAGTTTATTAGGAACAGGCCTTTGTTTCTGGACCTCTCTTGAGGAGACCCAACCCTGGGGATCCATTTTTTATTGAAGTAGATTGCTTCCTCGACTGGGGTGGGAGCTGTGCTTCTTCAATGCTTTGAGGAAAAACGTCAACCATGTGTGCAGTTTTCTGCCAAAAAATTCTCAGGCAGAGAAAAATGATGCTATTGGCGATCGGTAACATCTTGCGATTAAATTGGCATTAGAGGAGTGGCATCATCTCTTGGAGGGTTCCCCACAGTCCATAACAATTATCACTCACCATAAGAATCTGCAGTACTTGCAGAATGCCAAACAACTAAATCCCAGACAGGCAAGGTGGAGTCTTTTCCCGTTTTAATTTCACTATTACATACAAACCTGGTTCCTGCAGTCGGGCAGATGCACTCTCTAGGTCATTTGACACTCTGGATGAGGTAGGCCAAGGTTGAAGTTTGCAAACTTAACCCAGACCTTTTCACTAATCACTAGTCTCTACCATAAACCCTATATTTAAAGAGGAGTTAGCAAAGCCTATGATATAGAGTTGCCACCTCATCCCTTTAAACCCAAACACACATTAATTACACAGGTTCCGTGGCTAACTAAGGTGGTGGCTAAACTCACTTGGTGCCTTATCTGCATTAAATTAGCCTTAAGAACCTGTGTAATTAATTTAATATGTGTTCGGGTTTAAAGGGATGAGGTGGCAACCCTACCATGATAAGACGTACACAATCCCTATGGTATTGGGACACCCCTCCAAATCATTGGATTCAGGTGTTCCAATCAGCCCCATGGCCACAGATGTATAAAATCAAGCACCCAGGCAAGCAGACGGCTTCTATAAACATTTGTAAAAGAATGGGTCGCTCTCAGGAGCTCAGTGAATTCAAGCATGGTACCGTGATAGTGCAATTCAACAGCAACTCAGCCACGAAGTGGTAGGCCCAGACAGAGCGGGGTCAGAGCAAGCTGAAGCGCACAGCTCACAGAAGTCGCCAACTGTCTGCAGAGTCAATAGCTTCAGACCTCCACACTTCATATGGCCTTCAGATTAGCACAACAACAGTGTGTAGAGAGCTTCATGGAATGGGTTTCCATGGCCGAGCTGCTTCACCCAAGCTTTACATCACCAAAGAATTGGATACAGTGGTGTAAAGCGTGCGGCCACTGGACTCTAGAGCAGTGGAGAAGTGTTCTCTGGAGTGACAAATCACGCTTCTCTGTCTGGCAATCCGATGGACATGTCTGGGTTTTGCAGTTATCAGGAGAATGGTACTTGCCTGACTGCATTGTGGCAAGTGTAAATTTTGGTTGAGGGGGGATTATGGCGTAGGGGTTGTTTTTCACGGGTTGGGCTTGGCCCCTTAGTTCCAGTGAAAGTTCCAGTGAAGTTCTCTTAAGGCATCAGCATACCAAGACATTTTGGACAATTTCATGCTCCCAACTTTGTGGGAACAGTTTGGGGATGACCCCTTCCTGTTCCAACATGACTGCACACTAGTGCACAAAGCAAGGTCCATAAAGACATGGATGAGCGAGTTTGGGGTGGAGATACTTGACTGGCCTGCACAGCGTCCTGACCTCAACCTTTGAACACCTTTGCGTTAAATTAGAGTGGAGACTGCGAGCCAGGTCTTCTTGTCCAACATCAGTGCTTGACCTCACAAATGCGCTTCTGGAGAATGGTCAAACATTCCCATAGACACACTCCTAAACCTTTTTGACAGCCTTTAAGGTTGAAGCTGTTATAGCTGCAAAGGGTGGGCCAACTCATTATTGAACCCTACGGACTAAGACTGGGATGCCATTAAAGTTCATGTGCATGTAAAGGCAGGAGTCCCAATACTTTTGGCAATATAGTCAGTGGCTGCAGCAGAAAAAAGGAAGGTTCTTACATGGCCGTTTCAATCTCTTAACCTCAACATCATAGAGCCACTTTGGTTCTCCAGCATATTTGAGACCTTCCCAAGGCATGTACAGAATATGGAGGCCTTCTAGCAAGAAGGATGGGCAGCTTTACTACATGGACAAATGAAGGGCCTTATTCACAACTATCACAAAAGACTGCAAGCCATCGCTCATTGTAAAGAGACAATACATGAAAGGGAATGCACACGTTTTTCACTCCAGGACAGGTCAGGATCTGCAGAAATCCCCACTGTACTGATCTCAGGCTCACTCCTTCCAGCCACAGTGCTTTTCATTGTGGGCACTGCATTTTTATCTGGGGTACAAAGTATTGCGGCAGAGGGCATGTGAACTTCTCCATCTGGCTGTTATTTTACAATTCGGATCAGACTCCAGAGGACAGTAAAACTGCAGCTCAACCGCCCGTTTTTTACCATCCCTGACCACCTGTTATTCCTGGTTTCAGGTATTTGTTTTTACATATGTTTAAGTACTTATGGTCCTTCTCCAGTCCAAAATTGTTCTTAAGCAGAGAAAAGGTTATGCCCTCAACAGTCCCAGTTTCTCATGTGGCCCCTTTGGAAAATAAATTGTCCACTGTGACAGACCCAACCGGGACAGTGGCTTTTGGAGAGGACTGCAAGGTAGCCTCTTGCCTACTGACTATGAGCCCTGGGTTTTGAGGGGGCTCTATTCTTTATAAGGGGTGTGCCTGTGGGACCTTTGGAGTGGTTTTGCTTTGGATTTGGGTCCATGTCTCCCCGAAACATATAGACTCTGAGAACTGGAGGACCTGGATACAGATTTGGGGCCTCTATGCCCAAACCAGCATTGACTGCATCAACCCCCTCCCAGACTCAGAGACTCAGAGCAGATGTTAACATAATCAGCTCAAAACAACCTGATGCTGGGATCTCTTACTTTAATCTGTTTACTAAGGTGCCTTTATCTCATGATATCATTTCTCCATTGTGTGTCTCCTAGGTGTGAATTCCCATTATTAATTAAGTCACCTATTGTTTCTGTCTGTCTGCTAATCCTCTTGGAGATGTGACTAGCCATGTTACCAAAACCATTGTGGGATGTTTATGCTTATGTTTATGTTAGCTGTTCATTAGATGTACTGTTAGATATACTGATATTGCTGTTTACAGTTGCATTGTTTAGGATAATGTGATCAAGCTCTCAGCTCATATTGTGTGGTATAAATTCTGTGTTGTCTAGTTCTATGGTGCAATTTTCAGCTATATTACCTGGTTCCTGGTTCCAGAGCGGAGAAAGCTGTATCTTGACAGATGCACCCAGGCTGGGTGCCAGGCGGTCCGTCATACCCACCCCTTTTATATAGTTTAATTTGAATCACACCTTTCAAATTCTACCAGATGAATGCAAAATTGAGAGCACAGCTGTGCCTTTTTCCTGGAGGTCTTCTGGCTGGTCACGTGACGTCTTTGAATTTTCTTAATCTCCTCCTTGTGGCTGTGGAGGGGAAGACTTCAGTATTGCAGCATTGTGCTGTGAGGTGAGGCCAATGTGGTGACATACCAATGACATCAATGCAGCCTGGGCTCGCAAGAAGAGGGTTGAGTGTAGGAGGACCAGCAGCCTACTGCTGAGTGCACTTTCTGTGTGATCAGTTCTGGAGACAATATGAGTATTTCACCAAGAGCTGCATTTTTTTTTTATTTACAGTTCAGTTGCTCTTTATTACAGAAGACAAAAAGGTGTCATTATTATTATTATTATACAGAATTTATATAGCGCCAACAGTTTGCGCTGTGCTTTACAAAATGAAGGCAGACATTACAGTTACAATCCAATTCAAAGCAAGAGGAATCAAAGGGCCCTGCTTGTTAGAGCTTAACATCGAAGAGGGAAGGTCAATGATACAAATGATAATACCTGTGGGCGATGAGCTGATGAAGAAAGTAAAAAGGCAGCATTTAGAGACTCCTATCTTGCTTCTAACTAATAGAGATATGTTTTCAGGGTCATACATGGTAATGATGATGGGTGTCACTGCATTTACAGAATTATAATATGAAAATCACCAGTTGGAAGGTACAGACTGAGTAGACATGCAATATGTTAACAAGTATTGTCAAGCATGTGAGCATTCAGATGTGTACTCCTGTGGGACATACATCATGCTCAAAGTTGGGGTGACATTAGGAGCATAGTCCAAACGGGGCAAATAAATTAATATTAGAGACCCATATGCCTAATTTAGGAATGAGTGTGAGAAGTCAGATAGAACAATTAGGGTTAGTCAACCAGGTGAATCCGGAAGTCATGAAATGCTTGAGGGAACAATTTTTCATTTCCATAATTTGTTTCGACTGAACTTTGGAGGTTTAGACCCTTAGCAGTTTTGAGGAAACTCAATTGCAGAATTCCATAGTCTAGCGGTTTTTAGTTTAGTGGCTAGCAAGGGGTGAGTTACAATCATTCTGGATGAAGGGGAGAAATGGTCATTTCTTAAATGTAGTAGGGCAAGTGCTGGAGAAGGTTTCTCAGGAGTCCCTATAATATCAGAGATCAGGAAGAAGATCTGGTTCCAATAAGAGCAAAAAGATTTGCAGAGCTATAAAATGTGGCAGAGAGTGCCCACCACTCCGCACTCTTTACAGCACTTAGAGGAACATAAAGGATCAAATGCGGAGATTTTGTAAGGTGTAAAGTACCATTTATGTATTATTTTATGGCAAGCTCCTCAATGGTTCATGCAGCGAAATGCTCTATCAGTGGAGGATTTTGCTGGTTTCCAAGGTTGATGACGGTATTCAAGGTCCAGCTGGTTTCCCCTTTAATCATTGTGGTTTATTTTGAGAAGAAATAGTTGTTGAGGATAATATAGAACATATCTTCAACTTTTCCCTCTCCTCCTGCACCTTTCATTCCCCGCTCGAAGATGCACTGGTTACCCCCATACTTAAAAAACCCTCACTAGACCCCACCTGTTTGAATAACTTAAGACCCATCTCCCTGCTCCCATTTGCCTCCAAGCTCATCGAACGCCTTGTCCATGACCGAATGAGTCACTACCTCATGGACAACAATCTTCTTGACCCCCTACAGTCCAGCTTCCGTCCACAACATTCTACTGAATCTGCCCTACTAAAACTCACCAATAGGGATGAGCCGAACACCCCCCGGTTCGGTTCGCACCAGAACCCGCGAACGGACCGAAAGTTCGCACGAACGTTAGAACCCCATTGACGTCTATGGGACTCGAACGTTCGAAATCAAAAGTGCTCATTTTAAAGGCTAATTTGCATGGTATTGTCCTAAAAAGGGTTTGGGGACCCGGGTCCTACCCCAGGGGACATGTATCAATGCAAAAAAAACTTTTAAAAACGGCCGTTTTTTCGGGAGCAGTGATTTTAATGATGCTTAAAGTAAAAAAAAAAAAAGTGAAATATTCCTTTAAATATCGTACCTGGGGGGTGTCTATAGTATGCCTGTAAAGTGACGCGTGTTTCCCATGTTTAGAACAGTCCCTGCACCAAATGTCATTTTTAAAGGAAAAAATCTCATTTAAAACTGCTTGCGGGTTTAATGTCATGTCGGGTCATGGCAATATGGATGAAAATCAGTGAGACAAACGGCATGGGTACCCCCCAGTCCATTACCAGGCCCTTTGGGTCTTGTATGGATATTAAGGGGAACCCCGCACCCAAATTAAAATAAGGAAAGGTGTGGGGCCACCAGGCCCTATATACTCTGAACAGCAGTATACAGGCGGTGCAAACAAGACAGGGACTGTAGGTTTGTTGTTAAGTAGAATCTGTTTGTAATTTTGAACATTTTTAACGTGTTTAGCTCCAGCCAAAAAAATCTTTTCTAAGCTTTTTGGAAAACATAGGGAAGGGTTATCACCCCTGTGACATTTGTTTTGCTGTCTTTCCTCCTCTTCAGAAGATTTCACCTCACTTTTTTGTCCCAATGAAAAATGTTTTTTGAAAATTTGGGTTTTTTTGTGGAACAAGGATTGGAAAGCATCAGTGGAAAGGAGAAATTGTTTTCCCATATTAACTCTTACAGGAGAGAATTTCCCTTCCTAGGGGTAGATTTCATCTCACTTCCTGTTGTCTCCTTCCGTTTGCAAGTAGGAGTCGTTTGTAAGTTAGATGTTTGAAAGTAGGGTCCTGCCCTATATACTCAGCAGAAATTTGGGCCTTAGGTGTTGCTGTGGCCACAACACTGTAAGCCCTCACAGGGCCCTGCTGTGAAATATTAGATCAAGAATTGTAATTACATGCCCCTGTTGAACAGGAGCTGAAAAATTAGGCCTTAGGCACTGGTGCTGGTGCCACAACACTGCAACCCCTCACAGACACTCTAGTTGGAACGCAGGAACGAGCCCTGCTGCAAAGTATTGCTTCAAAAATTGTAATTACACGCCCCTGTTAGACAGGGGCAGAAAAATTGGGCCTTAGGCACTGGTGCTGGTGCCACAACACTGCAACCCCTCACAGACACTCTAGTTGGAACGCAGGAACGAGCCCTGCTGCAAAGTATTGCTTCAAAAATTGTAATTACACGCCCCTGTTAGACAGGGGCAGAAAAATTGGGCCTTAGGCACTGGTGCTGGTGCCACAACACTGCAACCCCTCACAGACACTCTAGTTGGAATGCAGGAACGAGCCCTGCTGCAAAGTATTACATCAAAAATTGTAATTACACGCCCCTGTTAAACAGGGGCTGAAAAATTGTGCCTTAGGCACTGGTGGTGGCGCCCAAAACCAAAAATGTTCTTACAACCTATCAGCGTGATGATTGAGGAGGAAGAGGATAATTACTCAGGGATAGTCACTCAGCATCAGCATAGGCAGTCTTTGAAGGGATCTGAGATTTCAAAAAAAATTATTCGGTTACATCAGCATCAGGTGCTTGGTAGCTGGTGGTGATCCAAGACTCATTCATTTTTATGAAGGTCAGCCGATCGACCGAGTCGGTGGACAGACGCACCCTGTGATCGGTTACCACGCCTCCAGCAGCACTGAATGTGCGTTCCGAAAGAACGCTGGATGCAGGACAGGCCAGTAGCTCAATTGCATACTGTGCAAGCTCTGGCCAGTGATCCATCCTCAAGACCCAGTAACCCAGAGGATTTTCGATGGGAAAGGTGTCCAAGTCTGATCTTGCCCCTAGGTATTCCTGCACCATGTAAAACAGACGCTGGCGATGGTTGCTGGAACCGATCATACCTTGGGGCTGCGGACCAAAAAATTGTCTGAACGCATCGGTCAGACGGCCACCTTCTCCACCGCTCCTTCTTTGACTGACCGAAGCCTCAGCAACACGTTGTCCAGAAACAGGAGTTTGTAACCTCCCAGTCTCTGGGAACGCGTTGCACAGACCTTTCTGCAAGGCCTCCCGAAGATGTTTCATCCTCTGCTCCCTCTGCGATGGCAAGATAAGGTCCGCAACCTTACCCTTGTAACGTGGATCAAGGAGGGTTGCCAGCCAGTATTGGTCCTTCTCCTTGATACCACGAATACGAGGATCCTTACGCAGGCTTTGCAGGATCAGGGAGGCCATGCAGCGTAGGTTTGCTGAGGCATTCGGTCCGGAGTCCTCTGGGTCACTAAGAATGACATGGTCCGCAGCCACCTCCTCCCAGCCACGTACAAGTCCACGTGTTTCTTGGGACTGATCCCTTAAAGACTGCTGCTGATGCTGAGTGCCAGGCTCCACCTCCATACTGACACAATCTTCCTCCTCCTCCTCTTCCTCCTCCTCCTCTTCCTGTGTGATCGGCGGGCACGCAGGAACACTGTCTGGATAAAGGGGGCCTTGAGAGCTAAGGAAGTCCTCCTCTTCCTGCCTCTGTTCTGCCTCAAGTGCCCTGTCCATTATTCCACGCAGCGTGTGCTCCAACAGGTGGACAAGGGGGACAGTGTCACTGATGCATGCACTGTCAGTGCTCACCATCCTCGTGGCCTCCTCGAATGGTGACAGGACAGTGCATGCATCCCTGATCATGGCCCACTGGCATGGGGAAAAAAAAACAAGCTCCCCTGACCCTGTCCTGGTGCTATAGTCGCACAGGTACTCATTGATGGCCCTCTGCTGCGTGTGCAGCCGCTGCAGCATGGCCAACGTTGAGTTCCACCTGGTGGGCATGTCACAGATTAGGCGGTTCTTGGGCAGGTTAAACTCCTTTTGGAGGTCCGTCAGCCGAGCACTGGCATTATATGACCGGCGGAAATGCACACAGACTTTCCTGGCCTGCCTCAGGACATCCTGTAAGCCCGGGTACCTGCTCAAGAACCGCTGCACCACCAAGTTAAGGACGTGAGCCAAACAGGGCACATGGGTCATTTGTCCCTGTCGGAGGGCAGAGAGGAGGTTGGTGCCATTGTCGCAAACCACCATTCCTGCCTTAAGTTGGCGTGGCGTCAACCACCTCTGAACCTGCCCCTGCAGAGCTGACAGAACCTCTGCCCCAGTGTGGCTCCTGTCCCCCAAGCACACCAGCTCAAGCACCGCATGGCATCTTTTGGCCTGCGTACTTGCGTAGCCCCTTGAACGCCTACGGAGCACCGCTGGTTCCGAGGAAGAGGCCATGGAGGAAGAAGAAGAGGAGGGGGTGGAGGAGAGAGGTGTGTCATTAACAATCATTAGCATTTTGGAGGCGTGGTGGCGGAACAACCTCCAACACTACTGCACCTTGTCCTGCATCCTTCCCAGCTGCCAGCAGAGTCACCCAATGCGCCGTGAAACTTAGGTAACGTCCCTGTCCATGCCTGCTGGACCATGAGTCAGCGG
Organism: Aquarana catesbeiana; assembly: GCF_042186555.1. Lineage (NCBI taxonomy): Eukaryota > Metazoa > Chordata > Amphibia > Anura > Ranidae > Aquarana > Aquarana catesbeiana. The sequence continues at coordinate 961,913,188 of NC_133324.1, forward strand.
TAATATGCACCTTACCGCTGACCGCCCTGTCCAGCGAGGCATGGACATTGCCTTCCACATGCCGGTAGAGAGCCGGAATCGCCTTCCGTGAGAAAAAGTGGCGTTTGGGTACCTGCCACTGAGGAACCGCACATTCCACAAACTCACGGAAGGGGGCAGAGTCTACCAACTGAAAAGGCAGCAGTTGAAGTGCTAGCAATTTTGCCAAGCTAGCATTCAACCGCTGGGCATGTGGATGGCTGGGAGCAAACTTCTTTCGGCGGTGCAGCAGCTGGGGCAGGGAAATTTGCCTGGTACAATCTGACGTCGGTGTACCAAAAGCAGATTGCCCACAAGTACTTGGCTGTGACACACCTAATTCTACACCTTCATTCCTCTCACTGCAGGTCTCAGAGAGGACTGAAGGTCTAGTGGGGTTGGAAATCTCAGCTGATGAGGAGCAAGGAGAGATCCTCTTTGTTCTTTGGTGTGGGTCTTTTAGATACGCTTGCCAACGAACTGCATGGCAGGTCAACATATGTCTGGTCAAGCATGTGGTACCCAAGCGGGAGATGTTTTGGCCACGCGAGATACGCTTGAGACATATGTTGCAAATAGCAGCGGTGCGATCTGATGCACTCGTCTCAAAAAAGGCCCACACCAAAGAACTTTTTGAATAACGCGCAGAGACTGCAGCGCCCTGCACATGTGGAGCTTTGGGGTGTGATGCAGTCAATGTGCTGCCCTTAGGCTGGCCCCTGGAGGGCATCCTGCCTCGTTGGTGATGTGCTGCCGCCTCCTCCTCCTCCTCCTCCTCCTCCTCCTCCTCTCTCCTATCAGGCACCCACGTTGAGTCAGTGACCTCATCATCCCCTCCCTCCTCATCACTGGAGCAAACCTGGCAGTATGCTGCAGCAGGGGGAGCATGACTGCCAGATTGCTGTCCTTCTTGGGCACCCCCTCTGTCCGTGCTCATGTTACTGCCTTCATCGAGCTCAGTATCGTCATCAGAGCCTTCCAAACGCTGGGCATCCTCCTGGAGCATGTACCCAACACTGTGGTCAAACAGTTCGAGGGAATCCTCATGAGGACATGGTGGAGCTAGGGAAGGAGTCACTGATGACATTGAGCTGAGGGAAGAGGCCGCTGCTTTGCCAGACAAAGCACCCTGGGCATGGGTGAGAGAGGATGAGGAGGATGAGGACGGCTTGGTCATCCACTCGACCAAGTCTTCCGCATGTTGCGGCTCAACGCGGCCAGCTGCCGAAAAAAGGCCAAGCGTGTCCCATGGCCACGTGCTGATGAGGATGCACCGTCTCCACGACCAGCACTAGACACAGAGCCTGCTTGCCCTCTCTTATTGGCTTGTGACTGTCTGCCTCTCCTTCTTGGCCTTCCAGACATACTAATGGCCTGTAGCTGCACTAAGCTGGGATAGAACACCTGTAATTTTCTTCAAGTAGCTTTATATACTGTAACCAGATAAGCCTGCCTGTCAGTAGGAAGATAACAGGAACGGATCTAGCTGAACACTGTGAGCAGGACGCACTGTACTAAATGTAAATAGTCTAGCTGCCTGACCGTGGTACTAATAGGATCAAATAGAACACCTGTAATTTTCTTCAAGTAGCTTTATATACTGTAACCAGACAAGCCTGCCTGTCAGTAGGAAGATAACAGGAACGGATCTAGCTGAACACTGTGAGCAGGACGCACTGCACTAAATGTAAATAGTCTAGCTGCCTGACCGTGGTACTAATAGGATCAAATAGAACACCTGTAATTTTCTTCAGGTAGCTTTATATACTGTAACCAGACAAGCCTGCCTGTCAGTAGGAAGATAACAGGAACGGATCTAGCTGTACACTGTGAGCAGGACGCACTGTACTAAATGTAAATAGTCTAGCTGCCTGACCGTGGTACTAATAGGATCAAATAGAACACCTGTAATTTTCTTCAGGTAGCTTTATATACTGTAACCAGACAAGCCTGCCTGTCAGTAGGAAGATAACAGGAACGGATCTAGCTGAACACTGTGAGCAGGACGCACTGTACTAAATGTAAATAGTCTAGCTGCCTGACCGTGGTACTAATAGGATCAAATAGAACACCTGTAATTTTCTTCAGGTAGCTTTATATACTGTAACCAGACAAGCCTGCCTGTCAGTAGGAATTTAACAGGAACGGATCTAGCTGAACACTGTGAGCAGGACGCACTGCACTAAATGTAAATAGTCTAGAAGATAACAGGAACGGATCTAGCTGAACACTGTGAGCAGGACGCACTGCACTAAATGTAAATAGTCTAGAAGATAACAGGAACGGATCTAGCTGAACACTGTGAGCAGGACGCACTGCACTAAATGTAAATAGCAGGAACGGCTCTAGCTGAACACTGTGAGCAGGACGCACTGCACTAAATGTAAATAGCAGGAACGGATCTAGCTGAACACTGTGAGCAGGACGCACTGCACTAAATGTAAATAGTCTAGAAGATAACAGGAACGGATCTAGCTGAACACCGTGAGCAGGACGCACTGCACTAAATGTAAATAGCAGGAACGGATCTAGCTGAACACTGTGAGCAGGACGCACTGCACTAAATGTAAATAACAGGAACGGATCTAGCTGAACACTGTGAGCAGGACGCACTGCACTAAATGTAAATAGCAGGAACGGATCTAGCTGAACACTGTGAGCAGGACGCACTGCACTAAATGTAAATAGCAGGAACGGATCTAGCTGAACACTGTGAGCAGGACGCACTGCACTAAATGTAAATTGCAGGAACGGATCTAGCTGAACACTGTGAGCAGGACGCACTGCACTAAATGTAAATAGTCTAGAAGATAACAGGAACGGATCTAGCTGAACACTGTGAGCAGGACGCACTGCACTAAATGTAAATAGCAGGAACGGATCTAGCTGAACACTGTGAGCAGGACGCACTGCATTAAATGTAAATAGTCTAGATAGAAGATAACAGGAACGGATCTAGCTAAACTGAATACAGTGTATATATATATATATGCAACACCTGGGATGCATATATATACACAATACACTGTAAGTGCAGCTAACTGACTGACTGTTCTGCCTAATCTATCTAACTCAAATCAAATGACACTGTCTCTCTCTCTCTCTCTATCTCTCAGCACACCGGAACACACACTACACAGGGCCGCCGTGCAGGCGGCCTTATATAGTGTGGGGTGTGTACTAAATCCCCTGAGCCATAATTGGCCAAAGCCACCCTGGCTTTGGCCAATTACAGCTCTCTCTACTGACGGCGCTGTGATTGGCCAAGCATGCGGGTCATAGTGCATGCTTGGCCAATCATCAGCCAGCAATGCACTGCGATGCCGCAGTGAATTATGGGCCGTGACGCGCCACACGAATTTAGCGCGAACGGCCCATAACGTTCGCAATTCGGCGAACGATCGAACAGCCGATGTTCGAGTCGAACATGGGTTCGACTCGAACACGAAGCTCATCCCTACTCACCAATGACCTACTAACTAAACTACTGCTAAAACCAATGGCCATTACTCCATACTCATACTCTTAGACCTCTCTGCTGCCTTCGACACAGTTGACCACCTGCTCCTCCTTAGCAAACTACTCTCCCTTGGCCTCAGTGATTCTGCTTTATTCTGGTTCTCCTCCTACCTATCTCAGTGCACTTTCAGTGTCACTTACAACTCCATCTTCTCCGCTCCTCTTCCTCTTTCTGTTGGGGTACCCCAAGGCTTCATCCTTGGGCCCCTCCTATTCTCGCTCTATACCTCTTCCCTGGGCCAGTTGATAACCTCCCATGGCTTCCAATACCACCTCTACGCCAATGACACCCATACCTATCACTCCACTCCTCAACTCACCCCCTCAATCTCCTGACGGATCTCAAACTTACTGAATGACATATCGGTATGGATGTCACACCACTTTCTAAAACTCAATCTTTCTAAAACCGAGCTTGTTATATTTCCTCCTTCCCGGTCCCCCCCCATGACTTTACCATTAAGATCAACAGCACAACCATTGGTCCCTCCACACATGACAGGGTCCTTGACTTTGACCTCTCCTTCAGCCCCCACATCCAATCACTGGCTAAATCCTGTCGCCTTAACCCCTGCAACATCTCCAGAATTCGACCCTTCCTGACTAATGACACCACAAAGCAACTTATTCACTCCTTGATTATTTCCCGCCTTGACTACTGGAACTCTCTCCTTAATGGCCTACCCAGTGGCGGAATTATAGGGGTCGCTGAGGTTGCCATGGCGACTGGGCCCCTTGCTGCAGGGGGCCCTTGAGGGCCCCCTGTATGCAGTACTTTGTTACGAGGAGCGCAGACAAGCTCCCCGATTCTAAGCCGAACTGTATTCGGCACTGTCCAGGGAGCTGGTGACATTAAGAAAGTGAAAGCACAGTGCTATGCTCTTTGTCTCCCCCTACAGTGCAGTACCCGGCAGGAAGAGCTAAGGTAAAGGTCTGCCGTTTTTTATCTAATGTATGTGTGTTTATATATGTGCATGTATGTATGTGTGTGTGTATGTACATGTGTGTGTGCATCTATGTGTGTGAATGTGTGTGCATCTATGTATATGTGTGTGTATGTATGTGTTTATATCTGTGGCGGTGCATCCATAGGGGCGCATGGGCGCCGCCCCCTCCCTCCAGGCACCCCTCTATCACAAATAGATAGATTCATGCATTGCGTGAAACTATCTATGGCCGCCACTGCCCCCCCTATTCAGATGCCTGGCCCCTTTTTGGACGCCGGGCGCCTGAATGACACCGGCGGGGGTGTTTTTAAAGCACTAATAGGCTTCAAAATAGGTGAACTGTGAGTGCCATGCTTGGTGCTCACAGTCCACCCAGGTGTGTAAGAAAAGCGGATAAATATTCGCTTTCCTAACACTGAACCGCCTCTCCACCAATCAGGTGCTCGGGTCTGTTACCCGTCACCTGATTGGCTGAAACAACAGGCGCCGCTATTGGATGCCTATCAGGAGGAGAGGATGGGAGGAGACGCATGGAGGACCCCGCTCGTCGCCGTCACTCGCTGCCCCAGCGAGACAGGGTAAGTGCCGGGCAGACTGCGAGCGGGCAGGGGGGTCACAGTGGCAGCATTTGATGGCACAGTGGCTGCGTTTCAGGGCACAGTGGCTGCGTTTCATAGGCACAGTGGTGGCAATTGATCGGCACAGTGACTGCGTTTGATAGGCACAGTGACTGAGTTTGATGGGCACAGTGGCTGCGTTTGATGGGCACAGTGGCTGCGTTTCATAGGCACAGTGGTGGCAATTGATGGGCACAGTGGTGGCAATTGATGGGCACAGTGGCTGCGTTTGATGGGCACAGTGGCTGCGTTTGATAGGCACAGTGACTGAGTTTGATGGGCACAGTGGCTGCGTTTGATGGGCACAGTGGCTGCGTTTCATAGGCACAGTGGTGGCAATTGATAGGCACAGTGACTGCGTTTGATAGGCACAGTGACTGCGTTTAACGGGGCACAGTGGCTGCGTTTGATAGGCACAGTGACTGAGTTTGATGGGCACAGTGGCTGCGTTTGATGGGCACAGTGGCTGCGTTTCATAGGCACAGTGGTGACAATTGATGGGCACAGTGGTGGCAATTGATGGGCACAGTGGCTGCGTTTGATAGGCACAGTGACTGCGTTTGATAGGCACAGTGACTGCGTTTGATAGGCACAGTGACTGCGTTTGATAGGCACAGTGGCTGCGTTTGATAGGCACAGTGACTGCGTTTCATAGGCACAGTGGTGGCAATTGATGGGCACAGTGATGGCAATTGATGGGCACAGTGGCTGCGTTTGATGGGCACAGTGGCTGCGTTTGATAGGCACAGTGGCTGCATTTGATAGGCACAGTGGCTGCGTTTGATAGGCACAGTGACTGAGTTTGATCGGCACAGTGACTGCATTTGATGGGCACAGTGGCTGCGTTTGATGGCCATAGTGGCTGCGTTTCATAGGCACAGTGGTAGCAATTGATAGGCACAGTGACTGCGTTTGAGGGCACAGTGGTGGCAATTGATGGGCACAGTGGCTGCATTTGATGGGCACAGTGACTGCGTTTGAGGGCACAGGGGTGGCAATTGATGGGCACAGTGGCTGCGTTTGATGGGCACAGTGACTGCGTTTGAGGGCAATCACTATGCTGCAACTGCATGCAATGCACACAGTTGCAGGGTGGTTGCAGTGCAGCCACTTCAAGGGTGCTCTGACTGGAAAAAGATTGAGAAACACCGACATAGAGGAACCCATCTCTCCATTTTCCTCCTGCAGCCGCTGAATGCCTGTCGGAGGGAGAGGAGGAGAAGCGGGGGGGGGGAGAAATCGATTCCTTTACATGCAGCCACCCACTTGCGACCGGACCCTGGTGTTCCGCCATCGGGCTCGGAGAAAAGAGCCCTGTCCGGGGGTCAGGGGGGCCCTCCATGGTTTCTTGCATCGGGGCCCAGAAGATTCTAGTTACGCCTCTGGGCCTACCCTCACGTAGGCTATCCCCCCTTCAGTCTATTATGAATGCTGCTGCTAGACTAATACACCTCACTATCTGATCCGTGACTGCTGCCCCTCTCTGCCAATCCCTGTACTGGCTTCCCCTACCCCACCGTATAAAATTCAAAATGCTAACCACAACATACAAGGCCATCCACAACATTGCCCCCAGCTACATCACCAACCCCATCTGCAGATATCGCCCAAATCGTCCCCTCCACTCTTCCCAGGACCTCTTGCTCTCATGGTCCTTTGTTGCCTCCTCCCATGCTTGCCTTCAGGACTTCTCCAGAGCCTCTCCCATCCTCTAGGACTCCCTGGCCGGTATGTCCAATCAGCCCCTAACCTGTCCACCTTTAGGAGATCCCTGAAAACTCACTTATTCAGGGAAACCTATCCCACACCCACCTAACAACTGTCCCCGAGCCACCCCCATCAAATCATTCCCCCATCTATTCCCTTTTGTACCACCACCCCTCCCTTTTAGAATGTAAGCTCTACGAGCAGGGCCCTCCTGTCCCTTCTGTATTGAACTGTACTGTAATTGTGCTGTAACACGTTCGGTAAACTGTTGGCACTATATGCATCGTGTATAATAATAATATTATAATAACATAAGGATCCCTTTTTATTGAGGTTTTAGACTAATGGGGAACATGTATATTTTCTGGGTCCAATTTGTGTTTAGAGAAAACATGATGGACTTGCAGATATAGGAATTAGTCAGAGGCTGGGATGAAAATTTTCTATAGAGGATGTCAAAAGGTTTACCACCTTGGGAGGAAAGTAGTTGTTTGGTCATTGCATTTTAAATTTAAAAATAAAACTTGTAAAAACGAATACATCCTTCAACCAAACTATTGTGCAAACTTCCATGCGTGTTCATTCCATAACCTTTTCTCAGTGTGACAGCTGAAGTCCTGATGTTGTCAGGACCTGGAACTGATACTGCCAGACACAGCAGGGGTTGCAGGTTTTTTTCTTGCTGAACCACATGAGATGTTGGAGAGCTCTCTGGACAGTTTCTTGGATAATCTTGCCTTGAACTTTGTTTCTGGTGAACCTTGAACTCTTTGCTCTTCCCATAAACTTCCTATTTAAACCATGTCTCTTCCTGTTTGCCATATTATTGTGCTCTCTTCAGCCAATATCTTGCTCTTGTCACTCCTGCTGCTGTCCATATCTTCTCTACCACTCATTACTGACCTTTGGCTTGTTCCTTGACCACACTTCTGGTTGATCCCAACCCGAAATCTATTGTTACTGACCTTTGGCATGTTTACTGACTATGCTTCTGCTTGATCCCTATAGGCTATATCTGCTACTAGACCCCAGCCTGCTCACCTTCTGGTGGGGCAATCCTGAGGACCGCAACCTGGTACTAACATACAGCAATACCCATCTCCACCATCAGGGCCTCTAGTGAATATTGGTTAGTGTTTAGGCTCTTCACCTTGAGTGAGCCCATGTCATCCATCGGGGTGACCAGCTTTTATACCTATCTTTCTAGTCGGTGGGAGCCTCTCTTCTCCTGTACCTACTGGTCTCCGAGCCTGACCCTTGACCATGACTGTTGTATAAATAAGAGCCAGTCACAATGGTTCCTACTAGCCTGATCACTGAGCATCTTATCATAATCTATAAGAAACAGTGCTACAACTGTACTACATTGTTTCATTGTAGAAGATAGCAGACTCGATTTAGTTTCTTTTTTGCAGAGCTGTTTTAACTTGGTTGTAAAGCCTTAAGGTTTTTTACCTTAATGCATAGAAATACCCCCCAGCCCTCTTCTACTTACCTTAGCCCGATCCCGATCCGGCTCTATTCCACCTCACTGCACAGATGGATTTGTGCTCCTGTTGCTGTCAATCATATTCTGGAGAGCGGGGTCGAGCCACCCTGTCTGTGTCAATGTACGTAAGACAAGGTGGCTTGGGGAGCTAGCCCACATGAGTGCCCCATAGGAATCAGCTTCCTATGGGGGCACTCACCGAAGAGGAGGAGCCAGGAGCACTGATGGGGAACCCCAGAAGAAAAGTATCCGGGCTGCTCTGTACAAAACCATTGCACAGAGTAGGTAAGTATGACATATTTGTTATTTTAAAAGCAAATCTTTAATGATACTTAAAGACTCCATAGACTCCCTTAGCTTGATATTTGCTTTGTACAGTATGCCACTAGGCAAAAACTTTGTATGGCCCTTGGAAACTAATGTTACCATTACCAGTCAACCCCTCTTCTTAGCATTAAAATAAATAGTAAATTGGCCTGTGTTCTTTCTTAAAATTTCTTTAGGGTCCTTTTACATGGGCCATGTCCAGTCCATTCAGCAGGGGATCTATGCACAGATCCTTTGCTGAATTGGAGCAGAATGGGACAGATGTCTTCTTTGTGACATCTGAGCAGTTCAGGGTTTTTTCTGCATTAGGACAGTGGACTTTTCTGGACCCATGTTCAATCCTTAGGCAGCAAGATGAAAACAGACATGCATTTGTTAATATCAGACTACTGTCATAATTAGAACTGGAAAAACAGAGAAAATTGTGGTCCTTTTCCAATTAAAAAAATAAGCAATTTCTCAATTTGCCACTACACAACAAAACAAAAGAATACATATATATGAATCATTAAAGTCCCATCCACCAATGTGTTGAGTAGAATTATAGGGGTCTGATAATGTTGAGTTTTATATATATATATATATATACAGAGAGAGAGAGAGAGAGAGAGAGAGAGAGAGAGAGAGAGAGAGAGAGAGAGAGAGAGAGAGAGAGAGAGAGAGAGTGTCACTTTAAGAATTTATATTATGCTTGATTTGTTTTTTTTTCCTTCTTAGATGGCTTGTTTCAATTCCTGGGAATTCGAAACTGTTGGATATGTGACAACACAAACTACTGATAAGAACCCAGAAAGCTGCTCAAAATAGGCCTTCATACAAAAACCAGTCTGAACTGACCAGATACTGCTGAATTCTATTTTTTGCCAGTCACATGATGTATACACCCATTTAACTGTTCCCTTGTTACTAAGAAGATATGAATGCTGATTGTACTAAACTATACGATCACACCTATAACACACCTAGTGCTTATGCATATTCATAAAGTATATATTGTTAAACTTGATGTTTTTAAGTCAGAGACACTTCCTTCTTCATTCAGCCTGGTAGTGCTGAATATCGGGGTGTGTTGTGTCTCTCCACTGCAGTGTATACAATAAAGCACCTACTTATCTTATCTTAAGATCTGGACTCACTATCGCATCATCTAAATGTCTTGTTTAGAGACTCCCTAACCTGATTTAACAGTGTGAATGTGTTCTTGACACAAATAAATATTCTTCCACATCTTCTTTTCTGACAGTGTTTTCCCCCACTTGTGCCACTCCAATGCACTCCAGTAGTAGCAGGTGGAGTAGGAGGAGCTGCTTGGGGTATTGATGAGGGCCCAAGCAAATCCCCAGCAAAATGGGCTGGCAGGGTGCAGGCCACATCCTAAATACTCATGGGTCTTGCCAGCAGGAGCAGTTGTTTGGAAGATAGAGATGAAGTGCTGAGGGGGCTACTGAGTCCTAAGGAGTACAGCAGGAGCAGGACAGCACACCTGGGAGATCTGAGGAATCAGCTGGGTGGGCTGGTGAGTGATCAGTCTGGGAGGACTGTGGAGTTAGCCAGGAGGGCTAATGAAAGGGGAAGCTGCAGCCAGCGGGTTGGCAGCACCTGAAGAGGCGGTGCTGGGATCAGTAGCCACAGGGATATATGTTGGACACTGACTTTTTGCTACACATCAGTGTGCCAGTGGAGTATATCTAGACTGTATGTAGAAAAGTTGTCCCTGAAGTTGTTCTGAGGTCAAGTGGGCATCCCATAGTTTTCCAATCCCTATCCAAGTTCTAATCCTTTAATAAAATAACAAAAACAAAGCATTGGACTGTTTTCTGACTCAAGTGTGCATGTGAAGATGCGGTGTGCTTGGCTGTGCAGGGTGGGAAATCCCATTCTGCTTGAGGCTCCTTAGTGTGCTACACTAATTAAAGGTAAGGTCAAAGGTGCATAATCCAATAGATTAGATATGTTCTCCAGATCAAAGTGTATCCACCACTCTACTCCATCTCCAGTAATGCTGTTTGTGGCTCTCAATGAGATAAGCAATACACACCAAAAAAAAATGAAGATTCTCATAGTATAGTATTTAAAAGGTTAATATTATCCATAAACTATAGGATTTTACACTCACATTTTAGGATGCCCAGTCCTCGGCACCAATACAATCAGCCTGTTCCATTTTTCCTTGCTGCAGCTCCACTCACGGGAGTCATTGTCCGTTCCAATGTGTGGAAATGGAAATTAAATGACATGTAGCACCCTTTAGTGTGCTACTAGTGGTAGTACAGGCAAATTTATGTTTTTGGTTTATGGTAAAATGATCTTTGAATTTGGGTCAAAAGTTTACTCCAGTTCAGGGCTGGATGACTCACACAGGCAGGTCTCTGGTGCCTCCCCCTGGTTCTGGAAGGTTGGAGAATTGGAAACAGAGGGTGGAGGCCAGAAGGGTTGATCAGCATACTAGTGGGACTGGCATAGTGGTCCTTAAATATGGATGAGTCATGCTTGCAGGGGGTCGGGTGGAAGATGGGGTGCCAAGGAGACTGTCAGTGGCCCTCGAGGAGATACCCTGACGAAGGGGGGGGCGGGATTCTGCCTCACACTGGGGCTCAGGATGGCTCGGGAGGATTCTGACAGCATTACGATTTGAAAAATATCTTACCTAAGAGGCGGCAAGAGCAAAGAGGACAGTGTGAGTACATCAGCATGGTCAGGTACTTGCAAGGGGAAATACTGTGACAAATTGCAAGTTGGCCTTAAAACTTTCCTTTACCTTGCCCTGGGGCATCTGCAGAAGCAGTCAGGTGGACTAGTGAAGAAGCAGCCAGGTGAGATGGTAGTTCCCGCAGTCAGTAGAACTGTGATTAGTGTCTCTGGTGGAGTTTGAGTTACTCCTGTATGTAACCTACAACATTTTGTGCTACTTTCCAAAAGAACTGAGAGTTCCTAGTCTTTAAGGGGCTTTTGCTTTTCTATTAGAGACTCTCAGCAGTCGGGAGTGAGATCAATCTGGAGTTGCACATAAAGAAGGAGAGGAGACAAATCACAATTGTACAAAGGGGGGAAGTTGTCCCTGGTTTTGTTGATTTCAAGTTGGGTATCCCATAATTCCTATTCCCTATCCAAGTTATTACCCCATATAAAACATAAAAACCAAGCTCAAAGACTGTTCCTTGTGTCTGGAGAAAGTGTTGAGAATACTTGTTGCCTGGCCATGCAGGGGTGGGGAACCCAATCACCAGCAGCTCCTTCGAGGGTGAGTACTACAGACATCATCATAAGGTCCAGGTATGGCAGTCACGTTACTACTTCTACGTGTTTCTCTGAACCAGTGTCTTCAGGAAGCTTGAAGACGCTGGTTCAGTGTAACATGTACAGGCAGTAATATGGCCACCATACCTGGACCTTACGGTGACGTTATTTCCGCACTTTGGAACACACACCGACTCCCGTGAGTGGAGCTATGACGAGGATGCACAGAACAGACTGATTGTATTGGTGCCAAGGACTGGGAACCCTAAAATGTGAGTGTAAAAAAAATAAAGTAAGTAAGTAAAATAGTTTATGGATAATCTTAACCTATTTAAATAAATACTACACAATGAGAATCTTAATTTTTTCTGGTGTGCATTGCTTATCCCATTGAGAACCACAAACAACATTACTGGAGATGGAGTAGAGTGGTGGATACACTTTGATCTGGAGAGCAAATCAAATTTTTTGGATGAAGTGCCTTTAAACTCACCTTTGACCATTGCCTGCAGAACACTTTCACCCCCTTCCTGCTCTTGCTAATTTTCAGCTTTGCACATTGAATGACAATTGCGCGGTCATGCAACGCTGTACCCAAGCAAAATTTGTATTATTTTCTTGAGAGCTTTCTTTTGGTGGTATTTAATCATCTTTGAGTTTTTTATTTTTTGCTAAACAAACAAAAAAGACCAAAAATGTTGAAAAAAAAAATTTTTTTTCTTAGTTTCTGTTATAAAATGTAAAAAAGTAATTTTTCCTCTTCACAGATGTGTGCTAATGAGGCTGCACTGACGGGCACTGATGAGGAGGAATTAATATGCAGCACTTATGGGCACTGATAGGTTGCATGGATAGGCAGCAATGATGGGCACTGATAGGTGCCACTGATGGGCGGCAGTGAAAGACGGCACTGCTAAGTGCCACTGATGGGCACTGAAAGGCAGCACTGGATGGCAATGATTGGCAGCAATGGTGGGCACAGATTGGGAGAACTGGTGGGCACTGATTGGCAGAACTAGTGGGCACTGTTGGGGCTGCACTGATAATCAGGACACTGATTGTCAGTGAGGAATGACGCTTACCGGCTCTTTTCTACTCCTGCGCTGTCAGCGTGAGGAGAAGAATGCCGATAACCAGCATTTCCTGTTTACACTGTGAACAGCTGATCAGCTCTGATTGGACACAGCTGATCACATGGTAAAGAACCTAAATCATAGGCTCTTTACCGTGATCGGTTATGGGCTGTGTCCGAGGGACACAGTACACCACTGATCGTCGTGCTGCGTGCCCCCCAGGCACATATGCATGGCAAGAATGGGAGGATGCCCTATGATGTCCTCCCAGAACGAGAGGACAGTTAATTAGGGGGTCAACATATTGCGGTGAGTGCATTGGAGTGGCACAAGTGGTGGAAAACACTGTCAGATAAGAAGAAGTGGAGGAATTTTAGTTTGTGTTAAGATCACGTTTCCACACATTGGTCGATGGGACTTTATTGACTCATCTATATGTATTTTTTTGATTTGTTGTGTAGTGGCAAATTGAGATATCATTTTTTTTTTTTTTAAATGGAAAAGGATTGCATCCTTCTCTGTTTTTCTGGTTCTAAATGTGATGGTAGACTGATATGAACTAACTGTTTTTATTTATGAATTGAATATGGTTCCAGAAAAGTCCACTGTCATAATGCAGAAAAAAAATCCCAAACTGGTCAGATGTCAGTCCCGTTCTGCTCCAATTCAGAAGAGGATCTGTTCATGGATCCGCTGCTGAATGGACTGGACACAGCTCATGTAAAAGGACCCTAATGGAGTTTTAAGAAAGAACACCAATTTCCTATTTCTTTTTATGCTAAGCATATCTCTACAAGAGCCATAGAAAGGTTCTGTCTAGTGGCATACAAAGCAAATATCAAGCTTAGGGAGTCTATGGAGACTTCAAGTAATATTAAAGGTTTGCTTTTTTTTGCCTTTAAAATAATAACTATGTCATATTTAGGAATGAGCTTTGAGTTCGAGTCGAACTCATGTTTGACTCGAACATCGGCTGTTCGCCAGTTCGCCGAACAGCGAACAATTTGGGGTGTTCGAGGCAAATTCAAAAGCCACAGAACACCCTTTAAAAGTCTATGGGAGAAATCAAAAGTGCTAATTTTAAAGGCTTATATGCAAGTTATTGTCATAAAAAGTTTTCTTGAGACCTGGGTCCTGCCCCAGGGGACATGTATCAATGCAAAAAGAAGTTTTAAAAACAACCGTTTTTTGGGAGCAGTGATTTTAATAATGCTTAAAGTGAAACAATAAAAGTGTAATATTGCTTTAAATTTTGTACCTGGGGGGTGTCTATAGTATTCCTGTAAAGGGGTGCATGTTTCTCGTGTTTAGAACAGTCTGACAGCAAAATGACATTTCAAAAGAAAAAAAGTCATTTAAAACTACTCGCGGCTATTAATGAATTGCCGATCCGACAATACACATAAAAGTTCATTGATAAAAATGGCATGGGAATTCCCAACAGGGGAACCCCGAACCAAATTTTTTTTTAAAAATGGCGTGGGGGTCCCCCTAAATTCCATACCAGGCCCTTCAGGTCTGGTATGGATTTTAAGGGGAACCCTGCGCCAAAATTTAAAATAAAATGGCGTGGGGTCCCCCCAAAAATCCATACCAGACCCTTATCCGAGCACGCAACCTGGCAGGCCTCAGGAAAAGAGGGGGGACGACGAGAGCGCCCTCCCCCCTCCTGAACTGTACCAGGCCACATGCCCTCAACATTGGGAGGGTGCTTTGAGGTAGCCCCCAAAGCACCTTGTCCCCATGTTGATGAGGACAAGGGCCTCATCCCCACAACCCTTGGCCGGTGGTTGTGGGGATCTGTGGGTGGGGGGCTTATCGGAATCTGGAAGCCCACTTTAACAAGGGGACCCCCAGATCCCACCCCCCCTGTGTGAAATGGTAATGGGGTACAAATGTCACAAAAAAAGTGTCAAAAATGTTAAAAATGACAGGAGACAGTTTTTGACAATTCCTTTATTTAAAGTCTTCTTCTTTCCATCTTCTTTGGGTCTTCTTCCTTCTTCCTTCCTTCTTCCTTTGGTTTCTTCCTCCATCTTCTTCTTCCTCTGCTTCTTCCTCTGATCCTCTGCTTCTTGCTCCGGTGTTCTCGTCCGGCATCTTCCTCTGTGGCGTCTTCTTCCCTGCTTCGTTCTTGGGCCGCTCCGCATCCATAGGAGGCTCCCGCTGTGTGACACTTCTCTTCTTCTGACACTTCTTAAATAACAAAGGGCGGGGCCACCCGGTGACCCCACCCCCTCTGACGCATGGGGACTTGACGGGGACTTCCCCTATAGCTTTCCCCATGACGTCAGAGGGGACAGGGTCACCCGGTTACGTAAAACTCCAGGCTCTCTGGCCTCTCCCCCTGCAAAGAATATTATATATATATATATATATATATATATATATATATATATATATATATATATATTTTTTTTTTTTTTTTTCCCCACAAATCCTCCTTGCTTCCTCCTCTTCCTCGGCTTAGGCTGCCTGCCTGTTCAACGGTTCTCTCTCCCATGCTGGGTGGTCACTGCACAGCACATTCCCTCCCCCAGACAGTCCCACAGATCTCTCCGCACACAGGCAGGATGCCACCACCACTCCACTTAAGGATCTACATCTCTCTGTACACAGTACACAGGAGGGACTGGAGCCGAGCGGCCGAGGCCCGAGGCATCGCATCGGGGTGAGGGAGGGACGGTCTCAGTGAGTCACAGAGCAGCAGACTCAGAAAAAAGCCCACGGCGGCTGCAGTTGACCCTGCAAGGGCCACTCACGGACACCAGTATCCATGTGCCCCTGAACCTCCTCTCAGCCGCTGTCGTCTTTCCTGCCCGGCGCTGTTACTGAACTCAGCTTGCGACCTGGCTTTGCTCTCTACTGCTCTGCCTGAAGTCGAGATACCCTTAAGTTCAAGTCTGCAGCTCAAGATTCCTGGCACCCGTGACCTTCCATGGCCTAAGCAGTTGTTTCAAACTCAAGAGATGCTCAGATGGGAATTGTGCAAGAGGTGCCTTCATAATCTTGCGCCTCTTATACAGATGGTTATCTGAGAGAGGTGCAGATCATTCCCAACAGATCCTATATGAGCCCAGGAGTGGCTCTACTGCGTGTATAGACACTGTTTAATCACTGTGTCACACGCTCAGAGGTGAGCGCATGAGCAAATGGGGGTCACTGGAGGGCACCGAAGCATGCCGTTATTTGCACACCATATAGGAAGAACATGAGGAATGCCTATATATTTTTTTGGACACTAATGTTTGCACTTTATATATCATATTTTACTGATTAATTTTAATTGAATTGTTGGACACTTTAATATTTTTTATCATCACTTGGATTTTTTCACGTTTTGCATGTTGCATGTTGTTATATTTATATATATTTATTCACTTGTTTTCATAAATGAATGGCACTGATTATTGCTCACGACATTTAATATTGAATATTTTTTAACGTGATTTATAGATTTTACGCTATGATATTTTTTTTATGTTATCTATATTTTTATATCACGTTATTTATTTTTATTTAGCGCATACACAATTATTTATTTTGATTTTGTCACAGAGCAGTAGACTCAGAAAAAAGCCCACGGCGGCTGCAGCTGACCCTGCAAGGGCCACTCACGGACACCAGTATCCATGTGCAGACACCTTGCCGATCCCTGATTCTAAGGGGGGGAGGATTGCCCCCCTTGCAGACGCCCTTGGTCATACTTACCTGCTCTGTGCAATGGTTTTACACAGAGCAGCCCCAATACTTTTCTTTTGGGGTCCCCTGTCATTTTTTTTATATAGGTCCCCTGTCAGTGCTCCTGGCTCCTCCTTTTTGGTGAGTGCCCCCATAGGAAGCCAAAGGGTCTGGTGTGGACTGGGGGGGACCCCATGCCGTTCTTATCTTTATTTTTTTTTCAGTAGCCAGATGCTGGCAATTGCAACCGCAAGTCAATTAATTCATTTATTTATTTATTTTTCAATAGTTTGTATTTATTTATGGTAAAGCAGAAGTTTAACAACAACATATGAGCCTCGCAGTGCCAAATATGAAAGTACAAAAATACAAATGTGTAGTTAAAGAGATTAAACCCTCAATTATTATAGTAAAACAACAGTCACATTATAAAGGATGTACCACTAAAATTAAACGTAAAAACCCATAAAGTGGTAAGGCTGTAACTTATAGTAACATAAATGTATCAAAGAAAGGTATCATCTTGTTTATAGAACTCACATATAGGCAACCCTGGTACATACCAAGGGTTGCGCCAAAACAATGCACATGCGACCCAAAATCATATAAAAGGAAAAAACCTAAAGACCAGCACAATAGATGAGAGAAAAGAAAGCAGGAAAATAAAAAAGAAGAAAAATAGACAAGAGGAAAAAGAGAGGAAAAAGAGACCTCTTTTTAAATGGGATTTGGTTTGTTACATGCTACAGATGCACCACTTTACAGGCAAATTAAGGGGACCCCCCCCCCCGGCTCTTTAAGCAACATTAAAATCACTGCTCCTGAAAAAATTATTGTTTGTTTAAAATATTTTTGTTTTCATACATGTTCCCCAGGGCAGTACTCAGACTCCCAAACCCCTTTTATGGCCAATTACTTGCATATAAGCCTTCAAAATGGGCACTTTTAATTTTTCCTGTTTGGCTTCCATAGACTTCAAAGGGGTTCGCCGTTCAGGTTTGAACTTTTCCCCTGTTCGGGAGTTTGGCTGCGAACCGAACAGGTGGTTGTTTTTGGCCTATCCCTAATGCTCTACTACATTTAGGAAATTACCATTTCCCCCCTTCATCCAGAATGATTGTAACTTATCCCCTGCTAGCCGCTAAACTGAATACCGCTAGACTGTGAAATTCTGAACAACAACCGATTTTCCTCAACATTGTTAAGGGTCTAAAACTCCGAAGTTCAATAGAACAAATTATTAACGTTTTGTGGCTACAGTTTCCATCTTCTCAGATATTTATTCCTGATTGAATTTGTTTGTAAAGATTTATTTAATATTCTTACATATGTGTTCTGTAGTCAGTTATGTTTTTTTTTATTACTGAAATACCAAACATCAAAATACACAGATATAATACATACAGTGCCTTGCAAAAGTATTTACCCCCTTGGCATTTTTCGTGTTTTGTTGCCTCACAACCTGGAATTAACATGGATTGTTTGAGGATTTGCATCATTTAATCTACAGAACATGCCCACAACTTTGAAGATGTTTTTATTTTTTTTTATTGTGAAGCAAACAAAAAATAGGACAAAATAACTGACATAACTATTCACCCCCCTAAAGTCAATACTTTGTAGAGTCACCTTTTTACGGCTCTCACAGTTCCAAGTCGCTTTGGATAAGTCTCTATGAGCTTGCCACATCTTACCACTGGGATTTTCGCCCATTCCTCCTTGCAAAACTGCTCCAGCTCCTTCAAGTTGGATGGTTTGCACTTGTGAACAGCAATGTTTAAGTCTGACCACAGATTTTCTATTGGATTGAGGTCTGGGCTTTGACTAGGCCATTCCAACACATTTACATGTTTCCCCTTAAACCACTCAAGTGTTGCTTTAGCAGTGTGTTTGGGGTCATTGTCCTGCTGGAAGGTGAACCTCCGTCCTATCCTCAAATCACACACCGAGTGGTACAGGTTTTGCTCAAGAATATCCCTGTATTTAGCACCTTCCATCTTTCCCTCAACCCTGATCAGTTTCCCAGTCCAGACTGCTGAAAAACATCCACACAGCATGATGCTGCCACCACCATGTTTCACAGTGGGGATGGTGTTCTTTGGGTGATGTGATGTGTTGGGTTTGGGACAGACAGCGTTTTCTTTGATGGTCAAAAAGTTCAATTTCAGTCTCATCAGACCAGAGCACCTTCCTCCATACATTTTGGGAGTCTCCCACATGCCTTTTTGCAAACTCAAAACGTGCCATTTTGTTTTTTGCTGAAAGTAATGGCTTTCTTCTGGCCAGGTGGACATCATTTCTCTAATGATGTGACTTCTGAAGGTAATTGGTTGCACCAGAGCATTTTATGGGCTTCATAACAAAGGGGGTGAATACATACACACATGCCAATTATCAGTTTTTTATTTCTGAAAAATAGTTTTATGTATATATCTTTCTAATTTCACTTCACCAACTTAGACTATTGTTTTTTGAACCATCACATATAATTCCGTTTAAAAAAACACTGAACTAAAGGCTGTAATGTAACAAAATAGGTAAAAAGCCAAGGGGGTGATTACTTTTGCAAGGCACTGTACAGTATGTTAGAGCTATATTTTGCATTTCAAGGATTTGTATTTCTGTTCATCCATTCTTGAGATTAAACAGCTCTGCCACACAACAGACCTGTGTGGCAGGGTGGGAGACCCAATTTTTTTTCATGTCTTATCCCATCCCCAGCCTGTGACTGGATAGTGAAAGGAAAAGAAAAAGAATGATGAACTTCTCTATCACCATAGGCATGCGCACAGGTGACTCTAATCACACGTGTGTTGCCGATCCCCCCCGCTTCCTGTCTCCCCCCGCAGTGCTCCCAGATTCCCTCCTCTCCTCTCAGGAGCGGGAAAGGGGCTGGCAAATATTTCATTAACCGGCCCCTTCCTTTTCTGAATGAACACAGTGAATGATCTGTACTGATCACTCATGTCTTCATTCTTAACTGAAACATAGTAAACTATGTTTACTGCAGGCCACAGAGAAAGGGACTGGGGAGTCTCTGTCCTTAGTTTCTTTCTCTCTCTTAAAGTCCTATACAAAATTTGTAGAAAGGAAAAATAATATTGTAAAAAATAATTTAAAAATGATAAAAATAAAAAAATAACTACTGATACCATCCACCGCCCTTCTGACACCAATCTTTGCCCTACTGACACCATCCACTGCTCTGCTAATATATACTGTAAACTTTAAAGGTTTTGCAGTAGGCTGATTCCAGGTCAAAATCTGGCACTTATACTGCTTACATTTAAAAAAAATCATGCAATGATGTAATTAATACAGTAAATGTAGAGCTGCATTAGTGCATGCCTTTTATGCCAGTGTGAAGTTTATCGTTAAGTTGGCAAAAAACATAGATCTGCTTGGTTCAAAGGAAAATGTCAAAATATCTTATCCACTGTCCTAATCTTTTTCAGGCATTCTGAACGGAACTTTTTATTATTGAATGTATAGATCAGTGGGTTCACTAAGGGGGTCCAGAAAAAGACTATGAATGTGAAAGTGTTGGTGAGCTGCGGTGTTACTACTTTGGCTGGCAATGCATAGACACCAAAAGAGAGACTGTTTTGCATGAAGAACACAATAAGGTGGGAGCTACATGTAGAGAAGGTCTTCTTCCTGCCGGAGGATGAGGGAATTTTAAGAATTGCATGAATTATAAAAACATACGTTACAAAAACAGTCAAAATTGTGACCAATATTACGAACAAGCTTACTAAAGTAATAAAGAGGCGGATGTGTGTTGTATCGGAGGTGGCCAGGTCCAAGAATGGAGAAGAGTCACAGAAGAAATGGTGAATTGTGTTATGGCCACAAAATTGTAACTGACTTTTTAAACCAGATATTACACCTGTAAGTGAGGCTGAAATAATCCAAAATGCAATGACTGCCCGAAAATAAATTTCATTATTCACAAAGGAAGAATAGCGCAATGGATGGCAAACAGCCAAGTATCGATCATAGGACATTAGAGCATAGTGAAAGCACCCAACATCTCCTGCGGTCCCGTACATCTGACATTGTATAATGCAGCCAGTGACAGTGAAGGTCGGTCTCTCATGAAGAATGTCATTTAGGAATTTTGGAACAATATTTGAAATGCTCAGCAGATCATATATGCACATGCTCTGAATTATGAAAAACATCAGTGCCTTGAGATGAGTGCTACTAAAGATAATATAAATGATAAATGCATTTTCCCAGCAAATCAAAAGGTAAATGATCAGAAACAGAACAAACATTGGGATCTTGAAGCCTTCAAAAGCTTTAAATCCGGTGAGCAGAATTTCATTGATGGCTGTGCAATTCTCGGGATACACCATCTGTGGAGGAGATAATCACATAACATACATTCATTTGAAGATCAATAAATCTGCCCTATGACTTCTGGTTTTTGGTGCTAAAGCTAATTTTTCATGGTAAAGCAGTAGGCTTCAATCATGTAGTTATTTTCTCTCATCTTTATAACTCAGTTGTCAGGTCACCTGAGGCCAGGTGAGAGATGCACACCACTGGGGTTAGGAGTGCACTGCTAAGGTTGTGGACCCTTCGGTTGACTGCTGCGGATGGAGCTCTGGAGTGGTTCAGGAAAGTAGCTCCACCTGAACACCGACACGGACCAAACAGGGAGCTAGAGTGTAAGATTCCCCAGGGAGCAGAATCTAAGAGACAGCAGGTTTTCATAAGAGCCTCTGGTGGTGAGGATGGATTCGGCTGCAGCTGACTCCAAGTCATGCTCCCCCGGGGTCCCTCAGTTCATGCTTATGGACTGGCTCTGGTGGACAGAACAGAAGCAGTAGTACAGGGTTAAACATAGGATAGTCAAGGGCATGGCCTGGATCCATTCCAGGCATGGTGAGGATGTCCTGGAGCATGTCAGTGAACCGATCCCGATCCCCGAGGACGCAAGGACCACATCTAAGTAGACAGATCCCTGAGATCTTCCGATCGTGGCCTAGAGGCAGGATGCAGGCCTTTCATACCGCCTCCTCCAATGACTCTGGCTCCCTGAGCTGCAGCCCACAGCACTCTGGAGCCCATATCGCAGCCACGATGGAAACAGGACTGAGAGCCCCTCCAGAGCTTAATCTAGACGACCTCCGCAGCGTGACTTTTGATATCAAAAGCACACTGCAGGCAGCCATCTCAGATCTTAGATCAGACATCCAGGTGATTGCCCTGAGGGTGGAAGAAATAGAAGTCACTCAAGTCCGCCACAATGTCTCCCTCTGCCAGGTTCAGCAAATAACAGAATCACACGCCATACATCTTAGGGAGATAAATCGCCATATGGAAGACCTGGAAAATAGAGGGCGAAGATGTAATCTGAGGGTAAGGGGTGTTCTAGAATCCATAGATCCAAATCATCTCCCTCAGGCAGTGACTAACACTTTCAATAACCTCCTGGAAAGGCCCCCTGACACGCCGATCATATTCAAACGCATCAACAGAGCACTGCGCCAGAGGGGGAGAGACTCAGACCCCCCCAGAGACATGGTTTGCTGCCTGACAGAGTTTACCCTAAAAGAAGAAATTTTCCGTAAGGCCAGAGGCCGCAACCAACTCTCCTTCCATGGCTCAAAAAACAAAATCTATCAGGATTTATCCAATACTACCCTGCAGCGTAGAAGGGAACTAAGTCCTCTGCTTGAGACTTTAGCTTTAAAGAATTGTATTGATTATAAGCATGTATACAGAATAATGAAGATAGTAACGTAACTGTTTACAGTATATCAATGCATATATCAATACAGAAATACGAATAGTTAAGGATAGATGACAGTACCCAGTCATAGATAGTAGTGAGTTCCTGAGAAGCACAGTGGTTAACCAAGTAATAAGGAGCCCAAGAATTTTGAGGTTGGGTCTGAGAAAATTTTGCGACCAAAAGAGTACCATTAACCCCAGAGGCTGTCCGCACACCCGCCCGGGAGGCTCCAAGCTCACCACCCCATTGGGATCTGTCTGTGAATATGCTCAGAGACCCCGTGGAGCCCACACCCAACACACCCACCGGGGTCACCTCAGGCTGAATGGGAAGCTATACAATCCTAGCCCCCCATTAAATAATAATGGAGACTGCCTCAACTAAAGTAACCTCAGTGCAGGCGATACCAGGTCTTACTGCCCACCTAGGAAGGTGGGGACCAGAGCATCCCGAGAGAAGAGTGATGGAAACATGTGAAAGGAAAGGAGGAGAGTGAGGAAAGGATCAGAGAGGAGGGGGGGTTGATCCCAGATCTGACCTCTGTTCCAAGTAATAAAGGTATGTTTCAAAACGATGCCCAGGGTTCCCATGTAACGTAAAATCTCTCATTCTTATCATTTAATTTTGCTACCAATTGCTCCTGGGACATTATCCAAGAGACTTTTCTCTTACAGCATTGAAAAGAGTCTGTAGAGGGGCGTGGCCTGACCTGGCATGGAGAAAGACGTGTGATTCCAGAGCTCTGTCCGCCACAGGAGTAAACTTCAAAAATACTGAGGTATTATTTCTCCACTTCACCCCTTAACTATGGGAACGGCTTCCCGAAACTCCTCTGCCTCCCGCTCTCGCTCCCCCAGAGATTTAGCGGGTTCCCAAGGCCAGAACATTCCGGAGATGTTCAGGGCCGACAGAAACAACATGGCGCCTTCCCACCTCGGGCTCCCTCACTCTCCTCAGCAATTGGCACCGCCATCTAACCACAGCGCCTCGCTTCAACAACCCCCACATCCCCACGGCGGGGAAGCGGGAATAGAGCTCCTACCTCCACCCCCAATTAATCTGCAGGATCTCCGCTCAGTAGCGGATGACATTAAGGAGACCCTGTATGCGGCCATTTCAGAACTTAGGCTGGACATGAGGGAGCTCAATGATAGGGTACATGTCGTTGAATGTACCACGGAACGACAAGAGGAGTCTCTCCACACTGTCACCACCCGCATTGATTCACATACCCTACAAATGCGTGATATGCAAAGACATCTGGAAGACCTCGACAACCGAGGTAGAAGGCACAACTTACGAATCAGGGGTCTTCCAGAGTCTATTGAAGGAGAGCAAGTCACACAATCTGTAGTGGCCATTTTCAATAATATCCTGCAGCGTCCCCCTCACACTCAAATCGATATGGAGAGACTTCACCGAGCTTTGCGACCAAAAGGCAGGGAGAACGATGCCCCACGGGATGTCATTTGTTGCATTGTTGACTACAAATTAAAAGAGGACATAATTAAACGAGCTAGGGGTATGCAGCAGATTCTACACGAGGGCCACCCTGTCCAAATCTACCAAGATCTCTCAGGGATTACACTGCAGCACAGAAGCGATCTCAAGCCCTTGCTGGATGCCCTCAGAGACAAAAACATTGTGTACAAGTGGAAGTTCCCCTTCTGTCTTATTGCCTCCTCTAATGGCCACTCGGCTGCTCTCAAGGTCCCTGAAGATTTACCTCAATTTTGCTCCACACTCGGCTTGCCCTTGATCTCGGTACCTCTCTGGTATGCAGCTTTTCGTCCCAGGCCATCCCACCGAGACGGGCGCGGGGACGAACCCATGGAAACACAAGGCTCTGGACATCGCAGGCACCGTTCGCCCTCCATCCTGAGGAACCACGCCATCTACCGCCCTGGGCCGCAAGAGGCTAACTCCACCGTCTCACCGCGGTCACGAAGAGCTCGCAGAGGTCGCTAATGGCGGGATATAGAGACTCTACCACGAATCTCTGATTGCCCAGTTCGACCCTCTGTCGGTCGTTTAACCCTTCCTTTTTTTTTTTTTTTTTTTTTTTCACCAGTTTTATATTTAGAACTTTGTGTTATTTTTATTTTTTGCTGGAAACTTTCGCTAAAAGGAATTCAGCTCAGACAACGGCACATCTGCCCTTCTCGTCCGGCCTCTCGCGTGCTACCTAGGCAACGCATATCTGCCTGCGCCTTGTCCCCCAGACAACGCTTACACTTCTGCTCCGTGAATTGCTCTGCCCTACTCCAGCGGTAGGCTACGCAAATCAACGGCTGGCCAAAATAGATCTCAATGACACAGAACTACATTCCCCATAAAGCTCAGCGGGTGTAAACCCCGCCTGGATATAACGTGAAGTTCCGCCTATACGAACTGCCTTCCTGTCCTCACCATGATGCTCATAGGAGCTCTCTCCGCGCAGTTCCTCCGAGTACAACGGCTCTTGAACAGGACCCCTTCACCTCCGCTTCTGCCTCGCTCCTACCTCTCCAAGCGTATCAAACTCGCCCCAGCACTGCCTCTGACTCATCCAACACAGGCCGGCCGCAGCACTCTGACTTTTATTCCAGCTACCATTTTGTATGCAGATCCTGATGTTGACGGCAAACTGAGCGTCCTACTCTCCTCACATTGTGGGACTGTTCCGGTAACATACCTCTAACACTTTTTTTCCTAGGTGATGCAGTCTTCCACAATGACTATGCATTTTTTCCTTTTTTTTTTTTTTTCCTTCTTCGTTACTGTCCATAATGTTAAAGTCTAAAACGCATTTATTGTTTACTTGTTATGGTCTACATTGCTCCATAAGTTCCCTGGGGTAGTCCTGGAGACTTGGGACTTCACGGGAAACACCCAAAATTGGATGCATATACTCCTCACACTATCACTACTATCGATATATGTGACGATATGTGTTGAGGACATGGCTCCTGTCCGCTGCCTCAGCACCTAGCATCATTTGGGGCAATGTTCAGGGCGGACCTGAGGGAAGTGACATGGAATAGGGAGTGCCACCTCTCCCGGGCCGTGACGGGGGACAACCCCGCGACTCAGCATACATTATTGAGCCAACCTGACAGCCCTAATATTTGTTCTACTACCTGAGCTCCATACGCATCCCTACACACCAATCAGGGCTCTCCTCACCCCTCTCATAAAAACTCGTTGAAAGCTATATACCTCCTCCATTGCTTCTATCCATCCTGTGGCGGCAGACCACACCCTAACACCTGTACTCTAGTCCTATAGTACCTCCTTTTCTCCATCGCCTGGATTTAGGTCAACCCCCACACAGGCTCGTTACGGGGTTCAGTAATCCCTACAGGATACTGTGCCTCGGGCACGCTCTGTACCACACCGACCTCCCTCATTAGAGGCTCGTGGACGTTTAACTCTGCGCCTCTTCGGTTCCCCCCCAATTACATACGCACCTCGCTTGTGTACACACTCAGTTGAAACAGACCACACCTCTTTCCTCATATCTTCTCTCCTCTCCCCTACTCCCTTCTAATGGCGGCTACCTCAACCACCCCCACACACGACAGACTGCAAAATCCTCAGCTACATGCCCTTAAATTACTCTCTATTAACATTAGAGGTTTAAACACACCTGAAAAACGATCCTAACTCCTTCATGCACTTAAACAAGCTAAAACTCAAATTGCACTGATACAGGAAACGCACTTTCGAACGGACTCCATCCCCAAACTGCACAACTGCCACTTCCCCACGATATTCCATGCCTCCAACTCTGACGCAAAATCGAAAGGGGTTTCCATCCTCATCTCAAAACATTGTCCCCTCCAGGTAACAGATGTCCAAACGGACCCGCTCGGCAGATTCCTTTTCATAAAAGGGAGCATACATCAGAAACCCTTCACAATAGCCAATATATATGCACCCAATTCTGGCCAAGTCACATTCTTTCATAACACACTACAGCTACTTTCCAGCTTCTACTCGGGAACCCTCATAGTCGGAGGTGATTTTAATGTTCCTCTCGTCCCATCCGTTGACACCTCCAATGGGACTTCTTCACTCACATATAGAGCCCTACGATCCATCAAACAACAACTGAGCAACCTTTTACTCCATGACACCTGGCGTACTCTACACCCTAAAGAAAAAGATTTCACTTTCTATTCATCCCCACATAACAAATACTCTAGATTGGATCACTTCTTCCTCTCCCAAAAAGACCTGACATATCTTACCAAGGCGACCATTGAACCTTCTTTACTATCAGACCACAGCCCTATCTCCATGACTTTGCAATTCTCTGCGCTACGTCCACGGGCACGTATTTGGCGACTGGATAGCTCCTTACTGACTGACGAGGTTGACGTCCTCAGAATATCTACTTACCTTTCTGATTTTTTCTCAACCAATGCCTCAAATGATGTCACTCCAGTGATTACATGGGCGGCCCATAAATGCGTAATTCGCGGGGAACTAATGTCCATAGCAGCTCAACGTAATAAACTCAGGTTTGCGCGCATTAACGATCTTACTACACGCATACGTAAGCTTGAACAATCACACAAGGCTTCCCTAGCGGCTACTACGCTAAATGAACTTACTCAGGCAAGAGAAGAGTTGTTAGAAACACTGAACGTTACGCTGAAACGCAAATTCGCACTAACACAAAAGCTCTACTATGAATTTGGCAACAAGGCTGGGAAATTCCTGGCAAGAGCTCTCCAAGCAAGGAAGGCCTCAAGTACTATCCACAAAATTAACAGTCCTGCCGGGGAAGCTTTGGTGACTAATGAAGACATAACAGCACAATTCACCCAATACTTCTCCAAACTGTACAACCTTCCTCCGTCCACCTCCAACACTGACACTCCCTTAGATCGCCCATCAGCCATCAAAGAATTTTTAACGCAATATGGCCCAACCCCTTTATCTCCTGAGGATGTACAATCTCTAGACCTTCCTCTCTCCGTGACAGAAATACAAGCGGCCCTAAAACAGATGAAAACGGGCAAAAGCCCTGGGCCTGATGGTCTTTCGGTCTGTTACTACACATCCTTTGAGAACATACTCCTCCCACATCTAACCAAAGCCCTTAACAATCTTACCCCTGACTCTGTAGCTAACAAGGACCTACTCGAAGCCCACATTACACTCCTTCCCAAACCGGGTAAAGACCCCACCCTAGTGTCCAATTATCGTCCCATCTCCCTTCTGAATGTGGACTTGAAACTATATGCAAAAGCGTTCGCCAACCGCATTCTACCCTTCATCCCTAACTTGATTTCACTAGACCAAGTGGGCTTTGTCCCCGGCCGTGAGGCCCGGGACAACACCATCAAAGCACTGAACATTCATCACTGGCTCAGCCGAACGTCTACGCCTGGCTTTTTTCTTTCATTGGATGCAGAGAAGGCGTTCGACAGAGTTGCATGGGACTACATGGAAGCAACTTTGAGAACTATAGGCCTCCCACCCCGTTTGCTACAAATGGTCTTGGCTCTATACTCCTACCCGAGGGCCAGGATCAGGGTTAACGGGGAGTTGTCGGACGCCTTCTCTGTATCCAATGGCACCAGACAGGGCTGCCCCCTATCGCCACTAATATTCATATTAACCATGGAACCCATGCTTCGCAGACTGAGGGACAATCCTGCCATTAAAGGGGTGGACGTTCTGCATAATCAGTATAAACTAGCAGCCTATGCGGATGACATTTTACTTTTCTTGACAGACCCTATTACAACTATACCAAACTTATTGGCTGACTTTACACTCTTCAAAAACCTCTCCAACCTTCAAATCAACTTTGAAAAATCTAAGGCACTTAATATCACCCTATCAATCGCTACAGTGGCCCTCTGCAAACAGAACTTCCCGTTTAGTTGGGAAAATTCAGACATCTCCTACCTCGGTATTAAACTTACCACAAAACTATCTGACCTCTATGCAAAAAACTTTCTTCCATTGATCCTGTCCATCCAATCGGATCTTCGGAAGTGGCACCTTGGCTCCTTTTCTTGGTTAGGCAGGATCGCCATACTAAAAATGAACATCCTACCCAGAATATTCTACCTCCTCCAAGCTATACCGATTAAACTCCCGACGTCCTTTTTCCTTTCCTACAAACGTATTTGTAGGAACTTCATTTGGGTAACCAAAGCCCCACGACTTAGCTGGGTCAGACTAACCCTCCCCAAACAACTTGGAGGCTTAGGCCTCCCGGACATCCAAAAGTATCATTGGGCCTGCCATTTAACCAGAGTGGTTGATTGGCACATCCACCGCCCCTCTAAAGACTGGATTGTGCTAGAAGACTCCTTGACAAGCCTCCCAATTGCCAACTCTCCCTGGATTACTCACAGACTCATCCCTCGCGATTTCTCATCACACCCCCTCATTGGTGCCACATTATCCGTTTTCAAAATGGCCTGCAAATCGCTCAAAACCTCACCCTCTCCTGGCCCTATGACACCACTCGACAACAACCCAAGCTTCCCCCCCTGGCCTGACATTGAAAGACAAGTATCATGCTGCATATACCACACAGGCTAGGGCAAACCAATTTTTTAGGAACGGATCACTTCTCTCCCAACCACTACTTTCTGCAAACTTACCCAACCATGAGATACCCTTCTATAAATACTTACAACTAAGACATTTTCTACAGGCCACACAACACATGTCCCATTGGCATAGAGATCACACACCGTTTGAACTCCTCTGTCTAAGTACTGAACCCCAGAGCCACTTAATCTCCACGCTTTATGCCCTACTTTTCTCAGGCCACCAGATTAAACAGGACAAACTGGTACACCAGTGGGAAAATGACCTATCCATAGATCTCTCACCCAATGAATGGGATCAAATTTTCACCCTCATGCACAAAGGCTCCATTAATGTCTCCACACAGGAAAATAGATACAAACTATTCTCCAGATGGTACAGGACACCTGAGAAGGTTCACCATTTTCACCCCACCATTCCCCCAACCTGCTGGAGATGTGGTGCGTCCAGAGGCACCCTACTGCACATCTGGTGGGAATGCAGCCTGATCCAACCTTTTGGCAAGAAATCAATCAGCTGATTACACAAATCACTACGTTCCACATGACACCCTCCCCAGCACTCTATTTGCTCCACCATACTCCTGCCTCCCTGCGTTCCTACAAAAAATCCCTCACTTTACATCTCATCAACGCAGCCAACCTATGCATCCCTGCCCTCTGGAGGACCACTACCCCCCCTACAGTACAAGATTGGATCCGTAGGGTAGATCGAATAGCTGACATGGAAAATCTCATATCTCAATCCACAGACCACCCTACCAAATTTTATGTCACCTGGGCAAGTTGGCTACACTATAGACAAACCCAAACTGGGACATCATCGCCACAAATTCCTCCAGGACCCTCCTGAAGTTCATCGGTCCCCTTCCGTTTATGTCACATACATTATACCGCCGCCATTCCTCACCCCCCTTTTCCACTCGTGCTCCTACAGGCAGTGCTATCCCCACACTGTTCCCCATCTAGATAAGCTTTATACTCATAATAAAATATCTCTTTTCTCCTTTACCTCACAGATAAAGGTACATACCTGTACTATTATACACACTCCAAATCACATTACAATCCCATTCTTCAGAATTCCTACCGGGACCTTATCCAACCCTCAACCTCACCACCGATTTAGCTTTACCTACTTACTTCTCGAACCTCCCGGTTCATTCACAGTGGAGCTCCCTTTGGGGGTGAATGATACCGGGAGTATCACCTGGTGGTGTGTACACTACACTTCCCATAGATATCTCCCGGTCTCTACACTAATCACTGCTTATTTTAGCAGAAAATGTTGAATATATTGTATATCAGTTGACATTACAATTAGCCTTCTTTCTACTTTCCATAGGCTATCTAATGGCCACTGGTCATCTCGCCTACATTGCAAATACCACAGGTTTATTGCAAGTTTCAATATTCAAATGCATTTTTAGGTTGCTCCGCCTGACTTAAGGTGATCATTACCTCTTCAGTGGGCGGAAAACCTACACTGTTACATTGTCTATGCATATTAATCATCTGTAACTTTGTTATTGAGATGCATGTTGTACTCTTTTTGTCCAACCATAAAATTCAATAAAATATTTTATGAGAAAAGAGTCTGTAGGCTTCTTCCAGGCTTTTGCTAGCATGAGTTCAGCTCCCAAAAAGATAAAAAAAGCAAGGTCCTGTTGGTGCTTAGCAATTTTGGGGATGTAGTGATTGAGTAAAGCTATGCTAGGGTCAGGAGTAACCGTTTTGTTTATTAAGGAGCTGATGGTGCGAAAGGTTCTATGCCAGAAGGATCTGATACGGGGACAAGTCCACCATATGTGAAACATGGAGCCCTCTAGAGCGCATCCCCTGAAGCATAAGAGTGAGGTTCAGGGATAGTTATATTAAGTGCCAAAGATTTCTGCATGTTTACTCTTAGCCCAGAAATTTCACTGAAACCTTTCAAGGCTTTGTAAATCACAGGGGTGGAAATTAAAGGGGAGGTAATATAGGGAAGAAGGTCATCTGCGTATAACGCGCACTTGTGTTCCGTGTCTCCTCATACCACCCCCTTAATATCAGGGTTAGATCTTATTGCTATGGCCAGAGCTCCGATAGCTATCGCAAAAAGGAGGGGGGAGAGTGGACATCCCTGTCTGGTGCTCTTGCCTATGGAACATGGGACCGAGTATCTGCTCAGAAGGCGTACCTGAGCAGATGGGTTAGAGTAAAGCGAGTCAATTATATTGAGAAAGTACGGGCCAAAGCCCCATCTCTGGAGGATATCAGACAGATAACTCCAGTTTACAGAATCAAAGGCTTTGTGTAATTCTATCGAGAGGAGGAATCCCTCCTGAGGAGGGCTCCCATCCTATTGGGATTTGAGGAGAGAAATTACATCTATAGTTCTTCTAATCTGGTCTGGGCCCTGTCTTCCAGGGACAAAGCCCACCTGGTCTCTATGGATGTATGAAGGGATAAAGCTCGCCACTTAGTAAGGATCTTTGTCATAATTTTATATCATTGTTTATCAGCGATATCGGGCGGTAATTGCCCACCTCGCTGGCATCTTTACCGGGCTTGGGTATAACTGATAAATATGCCGAATTCAGGTCGGCATTCAGAGGGGTACCCTCCCTAAGGGAGTTAAATAATTTCATTAGATGAGGGGCCAGATAGGGTCCAAATTTTTTATAATAACCAGTGGAAAAACCATCTGGTCCCGGTGAGGAGCCTGATTTCAGAGAGTTAATAGTGTCTAGTACCTCCTAGTGTGTAAAGGGGCTTTCTAATTGATCTTTATGGTCTGTAGCCAGTGAGGGGAGTGGAAGGGGGTCTAGAAATGAGTTCTGTGTCAGTGTAGAGGGTGGTGGGTTCGGTTTATATAGATCTGTGTAGAACTGGAGAAATGCCTCCATGATCTTGTTAGGGTTCTGCGTTAAGTCACCTGAGGGCAATCTAATTTTAGGGAAAGCTAGAGAGCGGGGTTTAGGGCTAAGCTTCACTGCTAGTTTGGAACCCACTTTATCCTTTTGGGCATAGAATTTCACCCTAGTTCACCTAAGGTGTCTCTCAGCTGTGAAGATTCAGGAGGGTTAGTGATTTATCTAATTTAGCTAAGGAGTCTGATGTAGGGTGTCGTTTCTGTGCTCTAGCTAGAGATCTGAATTCCTCAGTTAGTTTCAATGTGTCTGCCTTGTGTTCTGCCCTAAGATTAGCTGTCAGTTGGATAATTTTCCCCCTCAGAACTGCTTTATGGGCTGCCCACAGGACCATAGGAGAGACATCACTCGTCATGTTAATACTGAAGTATTCCTTAATGGCCTCTTCTATCAATGTACATTGTACGGAATCGCTCAAAAGAGATTCCTGTAGTCGCCTCTGCTTGAGACTTTAAGAGCCAGGTCAATATTATACCGTTGGAAGTTCCCATTCTGCCTGTCAGCGACTCATCAGGGTCGCACAGCGAATCTCAAAGTACCAGAAGACCTAGAGCATTTTTGCAACACCCTGGAAATTCTTTTAGTGGACGTACCAGACTGGTACAGTGATTTCCGCCTGCCCACACTTAAAAGAGCCACATCCATGGACAGTATTGCTGAAGCAGACAATTTCAGCCTAGGGCGCCGCCACCCCCACCCTCACCCTCACCCTCCTAGCACGTATGCTAAAGCCTCAGAAAAACCACGAAATGGCAGTCCCACGGCCTCACCAGTTCACCACAGGGCATGCTTTACCTAAACAGGTGGAAACATTACCCCCCTCTCTTTTGCCTCCCATACATGGCACAAAGTTTGTATTTCAATATAACCTGTGCTGCACCCTCCACTAAAAGCCTCTGTTCTTACACTGTTTCTTATATATTGAAACTCTCTGGTACATTGACAATGATTCTGCTCTGGCCTGACACAGCGGTCTGACCTTCCTTACTTTGACTCACCTGGGCCAAAGCACCGGCCTTCCCAAACCTACTACTAGGGATGAGCCGAACACCCCCGGTTCAGTTCGCGGCAGAACATGCGAACGGACCGAAAGTTTGCGCGTACATTCGAACACCGTTAAAGTCTATGGGAACCAAATGTGAAAAATCAAAAGTGCGAATTTTAAAGGCTAATATGCAAGTTATTGTCCTAAAAAGTGTTTGGGGACCTGGGTCCTGCCCCAGGGGACATTTATCAATGCAAAAAAAGTTTTAAAAATGGCAGTTTTTTCGGGAGCAGTGATTTTAATAATGCTTAAAGTGGAAAAATAAAAGTGAAATATTCCTTTAAATATCGTACCGGGTGACTATAGTATGCTTGCAAAGTGGTGCATGTTTCCCGTGTTTATAATAGTCCCTGCTAGGGATGAGCTTTATGTTTGGGTCGAACATGAGTTCGACTCGAACATTGGCTGTTCACCTGTTCGCCGAATAGTGAACAATTTGGGTTGTTTGCGGCAAATTCGAAAGCCGCAGAACACCCTTAAAAGTCTATGGGAGAAATCAAAAGTGCTAATTTTAAAGGTTAATATGCAAGCTATTGTCATAAAAAGTGTTTGGGGACCTGTGTCCTGCCCCAGGGGACATGTATCAATGCAAAAAAAAGTTTTAAAAACGGACGTTTTTTCGGGAGCAGTGATTTTAATAATGCTTAAAGTGAAACAATAAAGGTGAAATATTCCTTTAAATTTCATACCTGGGGGGTGTCTATAGTATGCCTGTAAAGTGGAGCATGTTTCCCATGTTTTGTGAATTGTCGGTCTCGGGAATACACATAAAAGTCATTGAAAAAAAAAGGCATAGGATTCCCCCACAGTCCATTATCAGGCCCTTTGGGTCTGGTATGAATATTAAGGGGAACTCTGAACCAAAATTAAAAAAAAAAATTGCATGGGGGTCCCCCCAAATTCCATACCAGGCCCTTCAGGTCTGGTATGGCTATTAAGGGGAACCCTGGGCCTATTTTTTTTAAATGGCGTGGGGGTCCTCCTCAAAATCCATACCAGAACCTTCAGGTCTGGTATGGATTTTAAGGGTAACCTCGCACCAAAATTTGAAAAAAAAAATGGCATGGGGTCCCCCAAAAATCTATACCAGACCCTTATCTGAGCACGCAACCTGGCAGGCCGCAGGAAAAGGGGGGGCGAGGGAGCCCCCCCTCCTGAACCATACCAGGCCACATGCCCTCAACATGGGGAGGGTGCTTTGGGGTAGCCCTACCAAAGACTGTGTCCCCATGTTGATGGGGACAAGGGCCTCATCCCCACAAGCCTTGCCCGGTGGTTGTGGGGGTATGCGGGCGGGGGGCTTATTAGAATCTGGAAGCCCCCTTTAGCAAGGGGACCCCCAGATCCCGGCCCCCCTATTTGAATTAGTAATTGGGTACAAGTACCCCTACCATTTCACAAAAAAATTGTCAAAATGTTAAAAAAGACAATAGCCGGTTTTTGACAATTCCTTTATTAATGTCTTCTTCTGTCCCCGCTTCTTCTTCCATCTTCTTGGGGATGGGGCCCTTGTCCCCATCAACATGGGGACACGGTGCTTTGGGGGGCTACCCCAAAGCACCCTCCCCATGTTGAGGGCATGTTGCCTAGTATGGTTCAGGAGGGGGGGCTCTCTCATCACCCCTCTTTTCCTGTGGCCTGCCAGGTTGCATGCTCAGATAAGGGTCTGGTATGGATTTTTGGGGGACCCTCCACCATTTTTTTTTAATTTTGGTTCCCCTTAAAATCCATACCAGATCTGAAGGGTCTGGTATGGATTTTGAGGGGGACCCCTACGCCATTTTTAAAAAATTTTGACACAGGGCTCCCCTTAATATCCATACCAGACCTGAAGGGCCTGGTATGGAATTTTGGGGGACCCCCATTTAATTTTTTTTTAAATTTTGGTTCGGGGTGCCCCTTAAAATTCATACCAGACCCAAAGGGCCTGGTAATGGACTGTAGGGGAATCCCATGCCATTTTTTTCAATGACTTTTATGTGTATTGCTGGGACTGACAATTCATTATAGCCTCGAGTACTTTTAAATTACTTTTTTTTCTTTAGAAATGTCATTTTGCTCTCGGACTGTTCTAAACACGGGAAACATACGCCACTTTACAGGCATACTATAGACACCCCCCAGGTATGAAATTTAAAGGAATATTTCACTTTTATTGTTTCACTTTAAGCATTATTAAAATCGCTGCTCCTGAAAAAAACATCAGTTTTTAAACCTTTTTTTTTGCATTGATACATGTCCCCTGGGGCAGGATGCGGGTCCCCAAACACTTTTTATGACAATAACTTGCATATAAGCCTTTAAAACTAGCACTTTTAATTATTCATGTCCCATAGACTTTAACGGTGTTCGCGTGTTCGAACAAATTTTTTGCCTGTTCGCATGTTCTGCTGCAAACCGAACCGGGGGGTTTGGCTCATCCCTAGTCCCTGCACAAAATGACATTTCTAAATGAACAAAAGTAATTTAAAACTGCTTGCAGCTGTAATGTAATGTTGGGTCTCAGCAATATGGATGAAAATTATCGAGAAAAACGGCATGGGTACCCCCCCAGCCCATTACCAGTCTTGTATGGGTCTTGTATGGATATTAAGGGGAACCCCGCACCCAAATAAAAAAAGAAAAGGCGTGGGGCCCCCAGGCCCTATATACTCTGAACAGCAGTATAACAGGCGGTCCAAACAAGACACGGACTGTAGGTTTGTTCCTAAATTGCATCTGTTTGTAATTTGGAACAGATACATTTTGTAAGTGTAGCTCCAGCCAAAAAAAAACAATTTTTAAGCTTTTTGGATATCATAGGGAAGGGTTATCACCCCTGTAATATTTGTTTTGCTGTCTGTGGAGGAATAGGATAGTCACTCAGTATAATATGATAGTCACTCAGCATAGGCAGTCTTCAAGGGATCTCACATTCATAGAAAAAAATTAGGTGCTTGGTAGCTGGTGATCCAAGACCGATTCATTTTTATGAAGGTCAGCCGATCAACCAAGTCTGTGGACAGGCGCACTCTGTGATTGGTTACAAAGCCTCCAGCAGCACTGAATGTGCGTTCAGATAGAACGCTGGAAGCAGGACAGGCCAGTAGCTCAATTGCATATTGTGCATGCTCTGGCCAGTGATCCATCCTCAAGACCGAGTAAAAAAGTGGATTTTTGGTTGGAAAGGTCTCCAAGTCTGATCTTGCCCCTAGGTATTCCTATACCATATAAATCAGACGCTGGCGATGGTTGCTGGAACCAATCAGACCTTAGGGCTGCAGACTAAAGAATTGTCTGAACGCATTGGTCAGACGGCCACCTTCTCCACCGCTCCTTCTGTGACTGACCGAAGCCTCAGCAACATGTTGTCCAGGAGGACCAGGAAATTGTAACCTCCCAGGCTCTGGAAACGCATTGCACAAACCTTTCTGCAAGACCTCCCGAAGATGTTGCATCCTCTGCTCCCTCTGGGAAGGCTGGATAAATTCCCCAACCTTACCCTTGTAAAGTGGATCAAGAAGGGTTGCCAGCCAGTAATGATCCCTCTCCTTGATACCACAAATCCAAGGGTCCTTTCGCAGGCTTTGCAGGATCAGGGAGGCCATGCAGCAAAGGTTTGCTGAGGCATTCGATCCGGAGTCCTCTGGGTCACTAAGGATGACATGATCCGCAGCCACCTCCTCCCAGCCACATACAAGTCCATGGGTTTCTGCGGACTGAAAACAATCCCTTGAAGACTGCTGCTGATGCTGAGTGCTAAGCTCCACCTCCATGCTGACACAATCCTCCTCCTCCTCCTCTTCCTGTATGATGGGCAGGCCCGCAGGAATACTGTCTGGATAAAGGGGGACTTGAGAGGTAAGGAAGTCCTCCTCTTCCTCTCTCTGCTCTGCTTCAAGTGCCCTGTCCATTATTCCACGAAGTGCATGCTCCAGAAGGAAGACAAGAGGGACAGTATCACTGATGCATGCACTGTCACTGCTCACCATCCTTGTGGCCTCCTCAAATGGTGACAGGACAGTGTGTGCATCCTTGATCAGTAGCCACTGGCGTGGCAAAAAAAAAGCGAAGCTCCCCTGACCCGTTCCTGGTGCCATACTCACACAGGTATTCATTGACGGCCCTCTGCTGCATGTGCAGCCGCTGCAACATTGCTAACGTTGAGTTCCACCTGGTAGGCATGTCACAAATGAGGCGGTTCTTGGGCAGGTTGCATTCCTTTTGAAGGTCAGCCAGCACTGGCATTATATGACCTGCGGAAATGCCCACAAACATTCCTCGCCTGCCTCAGGAGATCCTGTGAGTTCAGGTACCTGCACAAGAACTGCTGCACCACAAAATTAAGGACGTGAGCTAAACAGGGAACATGGGTCAAGTGTCCCTGTCGGAGGGCGGACAGGAGGTTGGTGCCATTGTCGCAAACCACCGTTCCTGGCTGAACCTTGCATGGCATCTATCACCTCTGAGTCTGCCCCTGCAGAGCTGACAGAATCTCTGCCCCAGTGTGGCTCCTGTCCCCTAAGCAGGCCAACTCAAGCACTGCATGGCATCTTTTTGCTTGAGTGCTTGCGTAGCCCCTTGAATGCCTACGGAGCACCATTGGTTCAGAGGACAAATCTGCAAAGGAAGAGGCCAGAAGAAAAGGAAGAAGAAGAGGAGGTGTGGAGGAGAGAGGTGTGGCAGAATCACCACTACTCGCATTTTGGAGGCATGGTGGCGGAACAAGCTCCAACAATACTGTACCTTGTCCTGCATCCTTCCCAGCTGCCAGCAGAGTTACCCAGTGCGCCATGAAAGAAAGGTAATGTCCCTGTCCATGCCTGCTGGACCATGAGTCAGCTGTAATATGCACCTTACCACTGACCGCCCTGTCCAACAAGGCCAAGACATTGCCTTCCACATGCTGGTAGAGAGCTGGAATGGCCTACCGTGAAAAGAAATGACACATTCCACAAATTCACGAAAGGGGGCAGAGTCTACCAGCTGAAAAGGCAGCAGTTGGAATGCTAGCAATTTAGCCAAACTAGCATTCAGCCACTTAGCATGTGGATGGCTGGGACTGAAGTTCTTTCGATGGTTTAGCAACTGGGGTAGGGAAATTTGCCTGCTACAATTGCATGCTGATGTAGCAATAGCAGATTGCCCGCAAGTACTTGGCACACCTAATTCTACACCTTTATTCCTCTCAGTGCAGTTTTCTGAGAGGACTGAAGGTATAGTGGGGTTGGAGAACCCACCTGATGAGGACTGCATTGCCAATGGACTGCATGGGAGGTCGACAAATGTCTGGTCAAGCATGTGGTGCCCAAGAGGTTGCTGTTTTAGCCACGCTTGATAGGCTTCAGACATATGTTGTAAACAGCAACGGTGCGATCTGCTGCACATGTGTCAAAAAAGGCCCACACCAAAGAACTTTGCAAAATATGCGGGGAGTAAGCAGCGCCCTGCACATGCGGAGCGCTGTGGTGTGATGCAGTCTGGTAGCTGCCCTTAAGCTGGCCCCTGAAGGGCATCCTGCCTCATTGGAGATGTGCCTCCTCCTCCTCTCTTCTATCAGGCACCCATGTAGAGTCAGTGACCTCATCATCCCCTCCCTCCTCATCACTGGAGCAAACCTGGCAGTATGCTGAAGCTGGGGAAACATGACTGCCAGTTTCTTGTCCTTCTTGGGCACCACCTCTCTCTGGGCTCACGTTACTGCCTTCTTCAACCTGGGTACCATCATCGGAGTCTTCAAAACGCTGCGCATCCTCCTGCAGCATGTACCTGACACTGTGGTTGAACAGTTCAGGGGACTCCTCCGTGCATGATGGTGGGGCTAGGGAAGGAGTGACTGATGACATTGAGCCAATGGAATAGGCCACTTTGGCAGCTTCATTGGCAGGCAAACTACTCTGAGCCTGGGTTACAGAGGATGAGGAGGATGAAGACGGCTTAGTTATCCACTCTGCCAACTCTTCTGCATGTCGTGGATCAACACGGCCAGCTGCCGAAAAAAAGGACAAGCGTGCCCCATGGCCATGTGCTGAGTAGGTGAGTAAGGAGGAGCCGAACACCACGCCGGTTCGGTTCGCATCCAGAACATGTGAATGGACCAAAAGTTTGCGCGAACATTCAAACACCATTAAAGTCTATGGGACTCAAACATTGAAAAATCAAAAGTGTGAATTTTAAAGGCTAATATGCAAGTTATTGTCCTAAAAAGGGTTTGGGGACCCGAGTCCTGCCCCAGGGGACATGTACCAATGCAAAAGAAAGTTTTAAAAAAGGCCGTTTTTCCAGGAGCAGTGATTTTAATGATGCTTAAAGTGAAAAAATAAACGTGAAATATTCCTTTAAATATCATACCTGGGGGGTGTCTATAGCATGCCTGTAAAGTGGTGCGTATTTGCCCTGTTTAGAACAGTCCCTGCACAAAATGACATTTCTAAAGGAATAAAAGTCATTCAAAACTGCTTGCGGCTGTAATGTAATGTCGGGTCCTGACAATATGGATGAAAATTATTGAGAAAAACGGCATGGGTAACCCCCCAGCCCATTACCAGGCCCTTTGGGTCTTGTATGGATATTAAGGGGAACCCCGCACCCATAGAGAGAGAGAGAGACAGTGTCATTTCATTTGAGTTAGCTAGATTAGTCAGGACAGTCAGTCAGTTAGCTGCACTTAAAGTGTATTGTGTATATATATGCATCCCAGGTGTTGCATATATATATATATATATATATATATATATATATATATATATATATATATATATATACACTGTATTCAGTTTAGCTAGATCCGTTCCTGTTATCTTCTAGACTATTTACATTTAGTGCAGTGCGTCCTGCTCACAGTGTTCAGCTAGATCCGTTCCTGTTATATTCCTACTGAGAGGCAGGCTTGTCTTGTTACAGTATTTTGAAGAAAATTACTGGTGTTCTTTTGATCCTATTAGTACCACAGTCAGGCAGCTAGACTATTTACATTTAGTGCAGTGCGTCCTGCTCACAGTGTTCTGCTAAACCTACAAGCTAGTGGGGTGCGTCCTGCTCACAGTGTTCAGCTAGATCCGTTTCTGTTATCTTCTTACTGACAGGCAGGCTTGTCTTGTTACAGTAAATACAGCTACCTGAAGAAAATTGCTGGTGTTCTTTTGATCCTATTAGTACCACAGTCAGGCAGCTAGACTATTTACAGTTAGTGCAGTGCGTCCTGCTCACAGTGTTCTGCTAAACCTACAAGTTAGTGGGGTGCGTCCACCTCACAGTGTTCAGCTAAACCTACAAGCTAGTGGGGTGCGTCCTGCTCACAGTGTTCAGCTAGATCCGTTTCTGTTATCTTCTTACTGACAGGCAGGCTTGTCTTGTTACAGTAAATACAGCTACCTGAAGAAAATTGCTGGTGTTCTTTTGATCCTATTAGTACCACAGTCAGGCAGCTAGATTATTTACAGTTAGTGCAGTGCGTCCTGCTCACAGTGTTCAGCTAAACCTACAAGTTAGTGGGGTGCGTCCACCTCACAGTGTTCAGCTAAAGCTACCTGTAGAAGGTTGGTGGTGTTCTCATACTACAGGCAGGCAGTTGATTTTGCTAGCTGCAGTATCAGTACATATATATATATATATATATATATATATATATATATATATCCCAGCTTAGTGCAGCTACAGGCCATTAGTATGTCTGGAAGGCCAAGAAGGAGAGGCAGACAGTCACAAGCCAATAAGAGAGGGCAAGCAGGCTCTGTGTCTAGTGCTGGTCGTGGAGACGGTGCATCCTCATCAGCACGTGGCCATGGGACACGCTTGGCCTTTTTTTCGGCAGCTGGCCATGTTGAGCCGCAACATGCGGAAGACTTGGTCGAGTGGATGACCAAGCCGTCCTCATCCTCCTCATCCTCTCTCACCCATGCCCAGGGTACTTTGTCTGGCAAAGCAGCGGCCTCTTCCCTCGGCTCAATGTCATCAGTGACTCCTTCCCTAGCCCCACCATGTCCTCCTGAGGAGTCCCTCGAACTGTTTAACCACAGTGTTGGGCACATGCTCCAGGAGGATGTCCAGCGTTTAGAAGGCTCTGATGATGATACTGAGCTAGATGAAGGAAGTAACGTGAGCACAGACAGAGGGGGTGCCCAAGAAGGACAGCAATCTGGCAGTCATGCTCCCCCTGCTGCAGCATACTGCCAGGTTTGCTCCAGTGATGAGGAGGGAGGGGATGATGAGGTCACTGACTCAACGTGGGTGCCTGATAGGAGAGAGGAGGAGGAG
This sequence comes from Aquarana catesbeiana, assembly GCF_042186555.1. Classification (NCBI taxonomy): domain Eukaryota; kingdom Metazoa; phylum Chordata; class Amphibia; order Anura; family Ranidae; genus Aquarana; species Aquarana catesbeiana. The sequence continues at coordinate 961,954,301 of NC_133324.1, forward strand.
GAGGAGGAGGAGGCGGCACATCACCAACGAGGCAGGATGCCCTCCAGGGGCCAGACTAAGGGCAGCACATTGACTGCATCACACCCCAAAGCTCCACATGTGCAGGGCGCTGCAGTCTCTGCGCGTTATTCAAAAAGTTCTTTGGTGTGGGCCTTTTTTGAGACGAGTGCATCAGATCGCACCGCTGCTATTTGCAACATATGTCTCAAGCGTATCTCGCGTGGCCAAAACATCTCCCGCTTGGGTACCACATGCTTGACCAGACATATGTTGACCTGCCATGCAGTTCGTTGGCAAGCGTATCTAAAAGACCCACACCAAAGAACAAAGAGGACCTCTCCTTGCTCCTCATCAGCTGAGATTTCCAACCCCACTAGACCTTCAGTCCTCTCTGAGACCTGCAGTGAGAGGAATGAAGGTGTAGAATTAGGTGTGTCACAGCCAAGTACTTGTGGGCAATCTGATTTTGGTACACCGACGTCAGATTGTACCAGGCAAATTTCCCTGGCCCAGCTGCTGCACCGCCGAAAGAAGGTTGCTCCCAGCCATCCACATGCCCAGCGGTTGAATGCTAGCTTGGCAAAATTGCTAGCACTTCAACTGCTGCCTTTTCAGTTGGTAGACTCTGCCCCCTTCCGTGAGTTTGTTTAATGTGCGGTTCCTCAGTGGCAGGTACCCAAACGCCACTTTTTCTCACGGAAGGCGATTCCGGCTCTCTACCAGCATGTGGAAGGCAATGTCCATGCCTCGCTGGACAGGGCGGTCAGCGGTAAGGTGCATATTACCGCTGACTCATGGTCCAGCAGGCATGGACAGGGACATTACCTAAGTTTCACGGCGCATTGGGTGACTCTGCTGGCAGCTGGGAAGGATGCAGGACAAGGTGCAGTAGTGTTGGAGGTTGTTCCGCCACCACGCCTCCAAAATGCTAATGATTGTGACACACCTCTCTCCTCCACCCCCTCCTCTTCTTCTTCCTCCATGGCCTCTTCCTCGGAACCAGCGGTGCTCCGTAGGCGTTCAAGGGGCTACGCAAGTACGCAGGCCAAAAGATGCCATGCGGTGCTTGAGCTGGTGTGCTTGGGGGACAGGAGCCACACTGGGGCAGAGGTTCTGTCGGCTCTGCAGGGGCAGGTTCAGAGGTGGTTGACGCCACACCAACTTAAGGCAGGAATGGTGGTTTGCGACAATGGCACCAACCTCCTCTCTGCCCTCCGACAGGGACAAATGACCCATGTGCCCTGTTTGGCTCAGGTCCTTAACTTGGTGGTGCAGCGGTTCTTGGGCAGGTACCCGGGCTTACAGGATGTCCTGAGGCAGGCCAGGAAAGTCTGTGTGCATTTCCGCCGGTCATATAATGCCAGTGCTCGGCTGACGGACCTCCAAAAGGAGTTTAACCTGCCCAAGAACCGCCTAATCTGTGACATGCCCACCAGGTGGAACTCAACGTTGGCCATGCTGCAGCGGCTGCACACGCAGCAGAGGGCCATCAATGAGTACCTGTGCGACTATGGCAGCAGGACAGGGTCAGGGGAGCGTGTTTTTTTTTCCCCACGCCAGTGGGCCATGATCAGGGATGCATGCACTGTCCTGTCACCATTTGAGGAGGCCACGAGGATGGTGAGCAGTGACAGTGCATGCATCAGTGACACTGTCCCCCTTGTCCACCTGTTGGAGCACACGCTGCGTGGAATAATGGACAGGGCACTTGAGGCAGAACAGAGTCAGGAAGAGGAGGACTTCCTTAGCTCTTAAGGCCCCCTTTATCCAGACAGTATTCCTGCGTGCCCGCCGATCACACAGGAAGAGGAGGAGGAGGAAGATTGTGTCAGTATGGAGGTGGAGCCTGGCACTCAGCATCAGCAGCAGTCTTTAAGGGATCAGTCCCAAGAAACACATGGACTTGTACGTGGCTGGGAGGAGGTGGCTGCGGACCATGTCGTCCTTAGTGACCCAGAGGACACCGGACCGAATGCCTCAGCAAACCTACGCTGCATGGCCTCCCTGATCCTGCAAAGCCTGCGTAAGGATCCTCGTATTCGTGGTATCAAGGAGAAGGACCAATACTGGCTGGCAACCCTCCTTGATCCACGTTACAAGGGTAAGGTTGTGGACCTTATCTTGCCATCGCAGAGGGAGCAGAGGATGAAACATCTTCGGGAGGCCTTGCAGAAAGGTCTGTGCAACGCGTTCCCAGAGACTGGGAGGTTACAAACTCCTGTTTCTGGACAATGTGTTGCTGAGGCTTCGGTCAGTCAAAGAAGGAGCGGTGGAGAAGGTGGCCGTCTGACCGATGCGTTCAGACAATTTTTTGGTCCGCAGCCCCAAGGTATGATCGGTTCCAGCAACCATCGCCAGCGTCTGTTTTACATGGTGCAGGAATACCTAGGGGCAAGATCAGACTTGGACACCTTTCCCACCGAAAATCCTCTGGGTTACTGGGTCTTGAGGATGGATCACTGGCCAGAGCTTGCACAGTATGCAATTGAGCTACTGGCCTGTTCTGCATCCAGCATTCTTTCGGAACGCACATTCAGTGCTGCTGGAGGCGTGGTAACCGATCACAGGGTGCGTCTGTCCACTGACTCGGTCAATCGACTGACCTTCATAATGATGAATCAGTCTTGGATCACCACCAGCTACCAAGCACCTGATGCTGATGTAACCGAATAATTTTTTTTTGAAATCTCAGATCCCTTCAAAGACTGCCTATGCTGATGCTGAGTGACTATCCCTGAGTAATTATCCTCTTCCTCCTCAATCATCACGCTGATAGCTTGTAAGAACATTTTTGGTTCTGGGCGCCACCACCAGTGCCTAAGGCACAATTTTTCAGCCCCTGTTTAACAGGGGCGTGTAATTACAATTTTTGATGTAATACTTTGCAGCAGGGCTCGTTCCTGCATTCCAACTAGAGTGTCTGTGAGGGGTTGCAGTGTTGTGGCACCAGCACCAGTGCCTAAGGCCCATTTTTTCTGCCCCTGTTTAACAGGGCCGTGTAATTACAATTTTTGATGCAATACTTTGCAGCAGGGCTCGTTCCTGCGTTCCAACTAGAGTGTCTGTGAGGGGTTGCAGTGTTGTGGCACCAGCACCAGTGCCTAAGGCCCAATTTTTCAGCCCTTGTTAAACAGGGGCGTGTAATTACAATTTTTGATGCAATACTTTGCAGCAGGGCTCGTTCCTGCGTTCCAACTAGAGTGTCTGTGAGGGGTTGCAGTGTTGTGGCACCAGCACCAGTGCCTAAGTCCTAATTTTTCAGCTCCTGTTCAACAGGGGCATGTAATTACAATTCTTGATCTAATATTTCACAGCAGGGCCCTGTGAGGGCTTACAGTGTTGTGGCCACAGCAACACCTAAGGCCCAAATTTCTGCTGAGTATATAGAGCAGGACCCTACTTTCAAACAACTAACTTACAAACGACTCCTACTTGCAAACGGAAGGAGACAACAGGAAGTGAGATGAAATCTACCCCTAGGAAGGGAAATTCTCTCCTGTAAGAGTTAATATGGGAAAAACATTTCTCCTTTCCACTGATGCTTTCCAATCCATTGGGACAAAAAGTGAGGTGAAATCTTCTGAAGAGGAGGAAAGACAGCAAAACAAATGTCACAGGGGTGATAACCCTTCCCTATGTTTTCCAAAAAGCTTAAAAAAGATTTTTTGGCTGGAGCTAAACACGTTAAAAATGTACCCGTTCAAAATTACAAAGAGATTCTACTTAACAACAAACCTACAGTCCCTGTCTTGTTTGCACCGCCTGTATACTGCTGTTCAGAGTATATAGGGCCTGGTGGCCCCACACCTTTCCTTATTTTAATTTGGGTGCGGGGTTCCCCTTAATATCCATACCAGACCCAAAGGGCCTGGTAATGGACTGGGGGGTACCCATGCCGTTTGTCTCACTGATTTTCATCCATATTGCCAGGACCTGACATTACATTAAACCCGCAAGCAGTTTTAAATGAGATTTTTTCCTTTAAAAATGACATTTGGTGCAGGGACTGTTCTAAACACGGGAAACACGCGTCACTTTACAGGCATTCTATAGACACCCCCCAGGTACGATATTTAAAGGAATATTTCACTTTTTTTTTTTTTTACTTTAAGCATCATTAAAATCACTGCTCCCGAAAAAACGGCCGTTTTTAAAAGTTTTTTTTGCATTGATACATGTCCCCTGGGGTAGGACCCGGGTCCCCAAACCCTTTTTAGGACAATACCATGCAAATTAGTTTTTAAAATGAGCACTTTTGATTTCGAACGTTCAAGTCCCATAGACGTCAATGGGGTTCTAACGTTCGTGCGAACTTTCGGTCCGTTCGCAGGTTCTGGTGCGAACCGAACCGGGGGGTGTTCGGCTCATCCCTAGTGAGGACACCTTTTTCCCATATTAACTCTTACAGGAGAGAATTTCCCTTCTTAGGGGTAGATTTCCTCTCACTTCCTGTTGTCTCCCTCCGTTTGTAAGTAGGAGTCGTTTGTAAGTCAGATGTTTGAAAGTAGGGGACCACCTGTATATACTATACGGCCTGCCCTATATACTCTGCAGAAATTTGGGCCTTAGGTGTTGGTGGTACCAGAACACTGTAAGCCCTCACAGTTACTCTTGGTGGGAGCTGAAATGGGCCCTGCTGTGAAATATTATATCAAGAATTGTAATTACATGCCCCCGTTAAACAAGTGCAGAAAAATTGGGTCTTAGGCAGTGGTGGTGGTGCCACAACATTGTAACCCCTCACAGGTTCTGTTGTTGAGCGCTGGAACGAGCCCTGCTGTGAAAAATTGTATCAAAAATTGTAATTACGTGCCCCTGTTAAACAGGGGCAGAAAAATTGGGCCTTAGGCGGCGGTGGTGATGGTGACACAACACTGTAAAGGCTCACAGATACTCTTGTTGAGCGCAGGAATAGGCCCTGCTGCAAAATATTACAGCAAAAATTGTACTTGCACGCCCCTGTTAAACAGGGGCAGAAAAATTGGGCCTTAGGCACTGGTGCTGGTACCACAACACTACAACCCCTCACAGATACTCTAGTTGAGCGCAGGAACGAGCCCTGCTGCAAAATATTACAGCAAAAATTGTAATTACACGCCCCTGTTAAACAGGGGCAGAAAAATTGGGCCTTAGGTGGCGGTGGTGGTGGTGGTGCCACAACACTGCAACCCCTTACAGATACTCTAGTTGAGTGCAGGAATGAGCCCTGCTGCAAAATATTACAGCAAAAATTGTAATTACACACCCCTGTTAAACAGGGGCCGAAAAATTGGGCTTTAGGCACTGGTGCTGGTGCCCAGAACCAAAAATGTTCTTAGAAGCTATCAACATGACCATTGAGAAGGAGCATCAGGTGCTTGGTAGATGGTGATCCAAGACAGATATATTTTGGATCAACCGAGTCTGTGGATAGGCGCTCTCTGTGATTGGTTACAAAGCCTTCAGCAGCACTGAATGTGCGAACGCTGGATGAAGGACAGGCCAGTAGCTCAATTGCATACTGTGCAAGCTCTGGCCAGTGATCCATCCTCAAGACCCAGTAACTCATTGGATTTTCGGTTGGAAAGGTCTCCAAGGCTGATCTTGCCACAGGGTATTCCTGCATCATGTAAATCAGATGCTGGCGATGGTTGCTGGAACTGATCAGACCTTGGGGCTGCGGACTAAAAAATTGTCTGAACGCATCGGTCAGAAGGCCACCTTCTCCACCGCTCCTTCTTTGACTGACCGAACCCTCAGCAACACATTGTTCAGCAGGACCAGGAAATTGTAAACTCCCAGACTCTGGAAACGCATTGCACAAAACTTTCTGCAAGGCCTCTCGAAGATGTTTCATCCTCTGCTCCCTCTGTAAAGGCTGGAGAAGTTCCGCAACCTTACCCTTGTAACATGGATCAAGAAGGGTTGCTAGCCAGTACTGATCCCTCTCCTTAATACCACAAATCCAAGGGTCCTTTCACAGGCTTTGCAGGATCAGGGAGGCCTTGCAGCATAGGTTTGCTGAGGCATTTGGTCTGGAGCCTCTTGGTCACTAAGGATGATATGATCCGCAGCCACCTCCTCCCAGCCACGTGGCGGTACCCAGTGCGCTGTGAAAGAAAGGTACCGTCTCTGTCCATGCCTGCTGGACCATCAGTCAGCGGTAATATGCACCTTAACGCTGACTGCCCTGTACAATGAGGCCAAAACATTGCCTTCCACATGCCAGTAGATCACCGGAATGGCCTTCCGTGAAAAAAATGGTGTTTGGGAACCTACCGCTGAGGTACTGCACATTCTACAAATTCTCGAAAGGGGGCAGAGTCTACCAGCTGAAAAGGCAGCAGTTGGAGTGCTAGCAATTTAGCCAAATTAGCATTTAGCTGCTGAGCATGTGGATGGCTGGGACCAAATTTCTTTCGCTGGTTTAGTAACTGGGGTAGGGAAATTTGCCTGCTACAATCGGATTTAGGTGTACCGCTAGCAGATTGTCCGCAAGTGCTTGGGACACCTAATTCTACACCTTTATTCCTCTCAGTGCAGGTCTCTGAGAGGACTGAAGGTATAGTGGGGTTGGAGATCCCAGCTGATGAGGAGCAAGGAGAGGTCCGCGTTGTTCTTTGGTGTGGGTCTTTTAAGTACTGTTGCAAATGGATTGCAAGGGAGCTCGACATATGTCTGGTCAAGCATGTGGTGCACAAGCGGCTGCTGTTTTGGCCACGCTTGATACGCTTCAGACATATGTTGCAAACAGCAACGGTGCAATCTGCTGCACACATCTCAAAAAAGGCCCACACCAAAGAACTTTTGAAAAAATGCGTGGAGTCAGCAGCGCCCTGCACATACGGAGCTCTGCAGTGTGATGCAGTCAGTTGGCTGTCCTTAAGCCGGCCCCTGGAGGATATCCTGCTTCATTGGAGATGTGCCTCCTCCTCTCTTCTATCAGGCACCCACATAGAATCAGTGACCTCATCATCCCCTTCCTGCTCGCCACTGGAGCAAACCTGGCAGTATGCTGCAGCTGGGGGAACATGACTGCCAGTTTCCTGTCCTTCTTGGGCACCCCCTCTCTCTGGGCTTACGTTACTGCCTTCATCCTCAACCCTGGTACCATCATCGGAGCCTTCAAAATGCTGTGCATCCTCCTGCAGCATGTACCCGACACTGTGGTCGAACAGTTCGGGGGACTCCTCAGGACATGATGGTGGGGCTAGGGAAGGAGTGACTGATCCCATTGAGCCAATAGAATAGGCCGGCAGCCAAACTTCTCTTAGCCTTGGTGACAGAAGATGAGGAGAATAAGGACGGCTTTGTCATCCACTCTACCAACTCTTCTGCATGCTGTGGCTCAACACGCACAGCTGCCGAGAAAAAGGACAAGCATGCCCCATGGCTACATGCTGAGGATGCACCATGTCCACGACCAGCACTGTTGGCTGTAGACACAGAGCCCGCTTGCCCTCTTTTAGTGGCCTGTGAGCGTCTGCTTTTCCTTGGTTGCCTTCCAGACATACTGTAACATTGGATTAGCAAAACACTGCCTGAAGTTTACTAGAAAAATTACACCAGGAATGGCCTGCAGTCAGGTATAGGCTTGGCTAGACTAGAATGCAGTGGATATATATGTAGGAGACAATATATATATTTTATGCAATGCAGATCATTGAATCACCTGCCTGGCTTGCCTGCCTGAAAGTGTCATTGAAAACGTACACCAGGGAAGGCCTGCAGTCAGGTATAGGCTTGGCTAGGCTAGAATGCAGCGGATAGATATCTAGGAGACAGTATATATATTTTATGCACTACAGATCACTGAATCACCTGCCTGCCTGAAAGTGTATTTGAAAACGTACACCAGGAATGGACTGTAGTCAGGTATAGGCTTGGCTAGACTAAAATGCAGTGGATAAATATGTAGGAGACTGTATATATATCTTTATGCACTGCAGATCACAGAATCACCTGCCTGGCCGGCCTGCCTGCCTGAAAGTGTCCTTGAAAACATACACCAAGAATGGCCTGTAGTCAGGTATAGGTTTGGCTAGACTAGAATGCAGTAGATATATATGTAGGAGACAGTATATATATATTTTATGCACTGCAGATCACTGAATCACTTGCCTGCCTGCCTGAAAGTGTATTTGAAAACATACACCAGGAATGGCCTGTAGTCCGGTATAGGCTTGGCTAGACTAGAATGCAGTGGATATATATGTAGGAGACAGTATATATATTTTATGCACTGCAGATTACTGAATCACCTGCCTGCCTGCCTACCTGAAAGTGTATTTGAAAACGTACACCAGGAACTATCTGCAGTCATATATAGGCTTGGGTAGACTAGAATGCAGTGGATATATATATATAGGAGACTGTATATATATATTTTATGCACTGCAGATCACTGAATCGCCTGCCTGAAAGTGTATTTGAAAACATACACCAGGAACTACCTGCAGTCAGATATAGGCTTGGCTAGACTAGAATGCAGTGGATATATATATGTAGGAGACTATATATATATATATATATATATATATATATATATATATATATATATATATATATATATATATATATATATATATATATATATATACTAAATACCTTGCAGTTAACTGAATCAACTGCCTGCCTGAAGTATATTAGAATATTAGAAACAGTACACCAGGAACGATCTGCAGTGAGATCTAGTTAAACTGGATTCAGTGTATATATATATATATATATATATATATATATATATATATATATATATATATATATATATATATATATATATCCAGGATGTATATATATACACTGCAGCTAACTAAATAAACTGCCTGCCGGAAGTAGATTAGAAACAGTACAGCAGGAATGGTCTGCAAAGAGCTTGTGGGGAGATCAGCATATGAGTTTTGACTCATCTGGGAGGTGAGTGCGCTTTTTTACTGGTGGTGGTGTGCACTCCTTTTGAGGACGAACAATCACTGTGGTGGAATTGTGTGGATACACTGATCACAAGAAGAGTTTTTCATGTTTTATTTCTTCATTTTTTCATTTTGTGGACTATTATTCATTTATATGTAGGCTTTATTTATTTTAGAGATTTGCACTTTATATTTATAATTTTACACATAGCTCTACATATATTTATTTACTATCCATTTTGAAACTAGTGTGGTGTACCACTTGGAATGTTTAGCAGCTGTGCATGTTTATTAGGTTATCTTATTTAAACATCACAATATTTTTTTACTTGTGGCGCTGATTGTTTCATCTCATAATTTGAATGATACAATCGCTCCAAATTGTGGGATCAAAAGGGTGCATGCCCCCCTCGGAACCAACAGATCCACATACATTTACCTAGAATGTTGACAATATGTTTTTGTTATTATGGTTGAGACTTTGGTTTTCTACTAGGCGCCCTGTAAACCTCCACTCTCTAGTTACAAGTTACCAAGTTATATATAATTCTAAATTACTATGCTAACCTTTTAACATCCTATAAGAAAGCACTCCACCGACTACCCGTTTCTCCACAATCTCCACCTATCCTCCTCCCATGTCAAAACACCCCTCAGATGTTGTCGCAGGGGAACAGAGAGAAATGTAGATTCCTGTCTGGCCCCAGAGCTTTCTCATGGTAAGCACCACACTCAGCCTTATTGACCTCCTAGGGACAAAAAACTTGTTTCCCTTGTGTCGAACGTCACCTACCACCCTCACACACAGCAGCCTCTGGTAGTAACTGACCCTAACCGGACCTCCCTCTAGTATTTTAAGTGAGTCTTGTTGTGGACATTTTTATTAATGTATGTTGTCAGGTGCCCCCCAGTGTCTGTTTTGCTGTAATATGCTCATGTGAGAGTATTCGCACATACAGACTTTGATGGAAGACCATTGGATGTGGAAACCTTCCCGTGGACACGGCAGATCTGTATGCTGTTTTTAGGATGTTTGTTTATGCCTCACCAGGGAACTGACCACTCCATGACACATTTAAACTCCTAAGTAAGCAGGTCTGTGTACTTGGGAACTATAATATAACTATACAAAATTATGGCCCACTGGGCCATAATGTAGTATGGCTCGCCTCATTGGTAGCAGTGGGAATGTGCACACGGTTGTGTTCGATACCATGTGCTTGCTGCATGGTTTTGCACACCACCGTCTGCACATGTCACTACTGCATTTCTATTTGAATATATGCATGTGTGTCATTGGTTCTTTTGAATGAATACAAGTGTCTGATTGGCTGATTCTGAAGTCAGCACCCTCTTTTGTTATTGATGTGTTTAGTATAAATAAAAGCAGCTTGGCTGCCTGGGCAGGATATACTGAGCTCGAGGTGATACCAGCATCTGTTTGTGTTACTTGGAGAGAAAGAAAGGTGCGCTTTCCCGGCATTATATGTTTTTTGTGCTTTTAAGCGCAAAGAAATTATATGCTTATAGGGAGAAGCTTAAATTTTCACTGACATTCATGGTGAGCCAGGTAGGAGGCCAACAGATCTTTCTAATTCAGCGGACCTCGAGGGGGAAGAGACATCCAGAACCAGACCAGCAAAGGCCGGCCTATGGTAAGACAACCATAATTCAATTTTTTTGAACATTTTTGCTGTTCTGTGTTCGGGATCTTGATTCTCTGTGCGCTGAATGAGGTAAGAGCTGCCAGGCAAAGAACCTTATGGGTTTTTTTTGTTGCTTTCTGTATAATGACGGCACTTTTATTGTAGGTTATATTTTTGTCATTGTAAGTAGGTCTATTATTGGGGAAGCACCTATATTTAAATCCTCCATAGGTCCCATTTAATACAAACCTAAAGTGAATGCTGTGTATGACTGAGCAGGCTGTGTAACTGTATGCTGTGTAATAAGTTTGTGATGGATATGAGAAATAGAAATGAATTGTGATTTTAACCTTTGTATGGGACACATGTCCCCATAAGTGTAAAAATATTTTTAAAGGCTTTTGGTTTTAAGTTGAAATGCCTGTCACATATTCAAGTGGCCATGCATTGTTGGGACATCACAATAGGAGCTGCTTACACCCTGTGGGGGGTCTCAGGTTTCTAGGTAAATAGCATGGGGGAGAGTTCGGTTGACCTTCTAACTCTCAGAGCCAAATATTGTGTTGTATTTGGGACAAGAGTGTATGTTTAAGGCGTGTTATTTCATGTTTTATGTAACTTTGGCGTTTTTGGATATATTGTTCAGATAAATATGCCTATATTTTAATATGGGTCCTAATTGATATAGCTTAAAGTGTTTGTCTAGGGATAAGTGTTAATATTGGTGTCTCAATTGTATAGTCAGTCTTTGTAGGGAGAAATCCTGGTTTATGTTGATTTTCATTTGTTTTTTTCTGTAGTCAGGATTTCATTCACCATTTTGCTGTGGACTGATTTTCGATTGCTGCAACTGCCTTTTTGTTTCTGCTAATTTTAGTCTCAAGCAAAATAGAATCTGTTTTTGTACTGAATTCCATTTCCAGTAGAATTTAGGTTTTTATTCCAGTTGTTTTAGAAAAGCTTATGTTTCTAGTGAAGAAATCTCGATTTTGGGAGGATCAACAACTAAATTTCATGTGATAATAGTAAGTGAAACCAAAAAAAACCTGAATGAAAAAAAGAAAAAAAGAAAAAATATTTAAAAAAGAAAAAAGAAATAAAAGAAAACTAAAGCAACATCCCATAGTGATCAATGAGAAAGTCCATATAAAATAAGCCTCAAAAAGGGGGACGGTGAATTGCAGTAGAAAAGCAGCTGTAACCAATCCCCAGAAGATGTCCACTCGTGACGAAACGCGTAGGGTGGAGCCTCCGATGGTGACGTCATCACGCTAGCCTTCCGCCATGGTGGTGAGATGAACAGTCCACCTTCCGTGATGGTGGTGAGACGAAAATAGAGAGAAGCAAGTAGATACACCGCGGCTTTCATATGATACTAACGGCTTACGATAATACTTTGTTCCTGTAAGTGCAAACTTTTCTTTCATTAAATGAGTTGAATTGAAATACTGCACTATGAGAGTTTTATCTCTGAGTAACATCAGAACATCGGCTGGTCTGGACAACTTTAAAGTTTTGGGGAGACTGTTAATGCCCTGTGCTGGGAGAGACTGCTATCAGCAGTCACGGCGTTTTGGTAAGCAAGCTACCTCACATTTGGGTGCCGACCTGAACACACGTTTGATTTGTTTTGGGAAGATTGGTGTCACAGCTGATTTTCTCCTGCAATTCACCTTCCTCCTTTTCGAGGTTTATTTTATATGGACTTTCTCATTGATCACTATGAGACGTTGCTTTCGTTTTCTTTTTTTCTTTTTTCTTTTTTGAATATTTTTTCTTTTTTTCTTTTTTTCATTCAGGTTTTTTTTTTTGTTTCACTTACTATTATCAGATTGTTTGTTTTATTTATCACTATTTATATGATCATTTCAATATTTTTATCATTATATGATATCACAAATATTTTTATATCATTATTAGCACCGCACTTACTTTGTTATTTATTCTATTTTGAAGTTTTTTAGTATTGAACTTTAGGTGCTGGCTGCTTTGTATTTACAAATATTTCTTTTATAATTTATTTTAGTTGCTGATTATTATCTAGCACAGCGTTAGCCTTTGGGCTGTTTTTCCTTTTAAATTTCATGTGTTAATGGCGCCATTTTGTTGTGGTCTGGCTTTCATCTGCCATTTTCCATTCTTGTAGTCACCATGTGGTCATGTCTTGATTTTCGTTTGTCCCGGCTGCCATTTTGTGTCCGCTGTGTTTGGGTGGAATTGCTATTTTGGTTTGTAGAGGCGCAGTTTAAGGCACCGTTTCCTTTTAAGTGAATTCAATCTTTTCAGTTTTTTGTACTTTCGAAACCGTGTGTGTTGTTTTTGTTTTTGATTGTTTGTGGCCTGCAGTGGAAGGGAAAGGTTTTGGTTGACCTCCTTCACCCGTCTTTTTACAGGAGTTATAGTTTTTGGCTTTTGTTGCGCCATAATTTTTTTTTTTGATGGACATGGTATGAGACTGGGATCCCCCCCTCTTCCTGTTCATTTATATTATGTGATATACAACAGGAAGTTGGTGGGAGGAGCTGGGGGTCTTTTAACTTGTGCTTGGTAGGACAATGGAAAACACTTTGGCTTTTGAAAGAGTGATTTTTACATGTAATTCCAGTTGTTTTTTCTAAGGTTTATACTGTAATATAGTTTGGGATAGAGAGCAAACAGGAGGCATCCAAGTTATTGTTGTAATATCTAGGTACAGATAGAAGCCATAAGATTGTTTTGAATAAGCGGATTTTCATGGTGTTTTTGTAGTTTGTCTGACAACACATTTATAGGGCTGCTGATAATCAGTTGTAGAGCATGTAAATGTGAGGAGTAGTATGCTAGCATATCGGGAGGCCGCGTAAGTTAATTGGAAATGCCAGGTGCCAGTACTGTAAAAATATTCACTAGGCAGTACTGCTCCGAAAATTAGTGCAAGGGTGCCCTGGATGCAGGGACACCTCAAAGTGATTTGAATCATCATGGGTAATGTTGGTCCATGCGTTGGAGGAAAAAATGAGGCTCCACACCAGTCAGACAGCTGCACCGCACATGAGATCTGGGTTTGGGGCTCCGGACATGAGACCCCTTAAAGTTTGGCATATATGGGCAGAGAGTACAGTAAGGTGTATTCCTTTGGAAGGTATATTTGATGTCTGGAGGTACGAGATCCCAGAATAAAAATAGCTTGGAAATAGTTCAGCTGTGGCTTCAGAAATCTGTAATGATGAGTGAGTTGATGGATGCGTAGTACACGTTTGGTGATTAAAAATATACAGGCCTGTTTTTGGACTTTGTGTGTCTGGTCCATGCAAAGATTTTAAGCTGCTCTCGTGTTCCTCCCATTGTATTTTTTTCTATTGCTAAAAAAATGAAGGTAGCTTTCCATCTGGTTATTTTGTTTTTTCATTTTTGTTTTGGGAACTATGAAATATCTCCCCCATATTTGTATATAAATGTTTTTCTCATGTTTTAGTCTTCTCATTGTTTGTATGTAATAACAAGAATATTTTTGAACCTACCGCGACAGCCCTCTTATTTGTCGCGGGTGTTGTATTTTAGTAAGAACGTGAAAGTAATGCCGCATACACACGAGCGGACTTTACGGCAGACTTTGCCCGGTGGACTGGATTTCGTCAGACAATTCGATCGTGTGTGGGCTCCAGCGGACTTTGTTTTCTCAAAAGTTGGACGGACTTAGATTTGAAACATGTTTTAAATCAATCCGTCGAAATGGAGTCCGGTCGAAAAGTCCTCTCGTCTGTATGCTAGTTCAACGGACAAAAAGCCACACTAGGGCAGCTATTGGCTACTGGCTATGAACTTCCTTGTTTTAGTCCGGTTGTACATCATCACGTACGAATTTGACGGACTTTGGTGGAATGTGTGTAGGCAAGTCCATTCATTCAGAAAGTCCGTCGTAAAGTCCGTCGAAAAGTCTGCCGGGCAAAGTCTGCCGTAAAGTCCGCTTGTGTGTACGCGGCATAAGGGTTACAGATGGTTTAGTTATTGTCGGTTTTGAGGAATGTCAGTGACAATTTACCAGTGTACACGAATGTTGAATTGTTTACCATTCTTTGCAGGTTAAATATGAAGGATAGAGTAATATCTTTTGTTTATAAGTATCTTTTCAGGTCCAAGGAGTTTCTGAAAGTGTATGTACATAGAAAGCAGTTGTATAAGAAAGTATCATAGGCTATTCCACTGTTTCATTGTTTTTTTCTGCACCATTCTAAACCCAGCATGTCTTCCTCCAGTTTGTAATGAGGAGGAAAAGGAGGGATGATAATGGTGAGTATCACAGTTTTCAAACCAATAATACTAACCACTTTAATTCTAGACAAGTTTGTGACCTAGTAGGAACGACAGGTTCCATAACTCTTTTTCCTTTGATGGAATTTGAATCAACAGTCTAGTGAAGGACACTCCCATAGGAACCTTTTTTTCAATGGTTCCAGGTATTACACTCCAGATGGTAAGATGCAGTGACCACAGTCATTAAGTTCCCACATGTCTGGGTTATTGCCATATGAGGTTTGTTTGGAGGTCAACCAAGACCAGAGTTGTACTTTCCTCGGCAGCTGTCAACATTCTCAGCAGATGGGGTGGGTGCAGTCATTGTAACATGAACTTCAAAAGGTCCACTACAGGGTTCATGTGTCCCTCTTGTACCCTGGCACAATAACCAGTTTACATTCTTTCTAACCATATGACTGTTGGTTAGGGTCGTTGTAAAGAAGCTTGAGGGATGAGACCATGCCAGCCACTGCAAGAAGCTGCTCAACTACACCAAAGGATGAGGAGTATCTTTGTTTATTTATATTTTTAAAGCGTATTTTCCAACTAGCTAAGAAAGCGAACAGGATACATGGTGGGGTCTACTCTGAGTCTCCACTGAGCTCTAGTGCCAGCGGTACATGCTATATGTGATGTTCATATTGGTGTGAGGAGTTTTGACAAACTAGTAAAATCCAAAGAGACACTTGTCAATAGAATTTGATACATGTCTAAAGGGTAAAATTAATTATAATTTTAACAATAGTTCTGGTTCTTGCCAGCTTTGGTATCGGGATAACTAGGTAGCCCACAAGCGTGCTTCAACTTTTGTTTGGTATTAATGCGGATCTACAGCTTATAAGGTAATTCCCCTAATGCAAGAAATTCATGTGTGCTGGTGAATCTCGTCCGAGCATCTTATGTCACGGCCAATGTTGTGAGGATCTGATGGTGCGAGAGAAGGTAAGAATGGCAGGGACAGCTTGAAGGGAATTGCTTGTACACGGTGGGGGCTTGAGCTTATGAAACGATTGAACAATTTCACATTCATTGAGTATGGGATGTTTCATGTAACGGTTGAAGCTACAAGGAAGTTCCCACAGTCCAAGGGGAGATTCTGTGAATTCATAAGTAAAGATTGCTATACCTTGATCGGGGATACTAATGACAAAGTTCAGGTCCACATGGATAAGGTTTAGATCCCTGCAAGGCAAAGCCAGAGCTATAGCTAGTGGAGGTTGAAGTCCTTTTACGGGTCTGGGAATCTATGGGGATTTGATTTTACACACCTGTCTATATAAGACCTTACAGCTCACAGTGCATGTCAGAGCAAATGAGAATCATGAGGTCAAAGGAACTGCCTGAAGAGCTCAGAGACAGAATTGTGGCAAGGCACAGATCTAGGCCAAGGTTACAAAAAAAAGAGCACAGTGGCCTCCATAATCCTTAAATGGAAGACGTTTGGGATAACCAGAACCCTTCCTAGAGCTGGCATATATACATGCACTGTATCCTGTATTGCTAGATCTCACTGCAGGCCATTCCTGGTGTATGTATTCAAATACACTTTCAGGCAGGCAGGCCAGGCAGGTTATTCAATGATCTGCAGTGCATAAAATATATATACTGTCTCCTACATATATATTCACCGCATTCTAGTCTGGCCACGCCTATATCTGACTGCAGGCCATTGCTGGTGTACGTTTTCAAATACACTTTCAGGCAGGCATGTGATTCAGTGATCTGCAGTGTATTAAATATATATACAGTCTCCAACATATATACCCACTGCATTCTAGCCTAGTCAAGCCTATATTTGACTGCAGGTAGTTCCTGGTGTACATTTTCAAATACACTTTCAGGCAGGCAAGTGATTCAGTGATTTGCAGTGCATTAAATATGTATACAGTCTCCAACATATATATATATATCCACTGCATTCTACTCTAGCCAAGCCTATATCTGACTGCAGGTAGTTCCTGGTGTACGTTTTCAAATACACTTTCAGGCAGGCGGGTGATTAAGTGATCTGCAGTGCATACAATATATATACAGTCTCCTACATTTATATCCACTGCATTCTAGTCTAGCCAAGCCTATATCTGACTGCAGGCCATTGCTGGTGTACGTTTTCAAATACACTTTCAGGCAGGCAGGTGATTCAGTGATCTGCAGTGCATAAAATATATATACAGTCGCCTACATATATATATCCACTGCATTCTAGTCTAGCCAAGCCTATATCTGACTGCAGGTAGTTCCTGGTGTATGTTTTCAAATACACTATTAGGCAGGCAGGCAGGTGATTCAGTGATCTGCAGTGCATAAAATATATATATATATATATATATATATATATATATATATATATATATATATATATATATATACAGTCTCCTACATATATATCCACTGCATTCTAGTCTAGCCAAGCCTATACCTGACTACAGGCCATTCCTGGTGTACGTTTTCAAATTCACTTTCAGGCAGGCAGGCAGGTGATTCAGTGATCTGCAGTGCATAAAACATATATACAGTCTCCTACATATATATATTCACTGCATTCTAGTCTAGCCAAACCTATACCTGACTGCAGGCCATTACTGGTATAATTTTTCTAGTAAACTTCGGGCAGTGTTTTGTTAATCCAATTTTACAGTATGTCTGGAAGGCCACCGCGGAAAGGCAGAGGCTCACAGGCCACTATAAGAGGGCAAGCAGGCTCTGTGTCTACAGCCAATAGTGCTGGTTGTGGACACGGTGCATCCTTAGCACGTGGCTGTGGGGCATGCTTGTTGTTTTTTCGGCAGCTGGCCGTGTTGAGCCACAACATGCAGAAAAGTTGGTAGAGTGGATGACAAAGCCATCCTCATCCTCCTCATCCTCTGTCACCTAGGCTAAGAGAAGTTTGGCTGCCAATGCAGCTGCCGAAGTGGCCTATTCCATCGGCTCAATGGCATTAGTCACTCCTTCTCTAGCCCCACCATCATGTCCTGAGGAGTCCCCTGAACTGTTCGACCACAGTGTCGGGTATATGCTGCAGGAGGATGTGCAGCATTTTGAAGGCTCCGATGATGGTACACAGGTTGAGGATAAAGGCAGTAACATGAGCCCAGAGAGAGGGGGTGCCCAAGAAGGACAAGAAACTGGCTGTCATGTTTCCCCAGCTGAAGCATACTGCCAGGTTTGCTCCAGTGGCGAAGAGGGAGGGGATGATGAGGTCAGTGACTCTACATGTGTGCCTGATAGAAGAGAGGAGGAGGAGGAGGAGGCACATCTTTAATAAGGCAGGATTCCTTCCAGGGGCCAGCTTAAGGACAGCCAACCGACTGCATCACACCGCAGAGCTTCGCATGTGCAAGGCGCTGCTGACTCCTCGCATTTTTTAAAAGGTCTTTGGTGTGGGCCTTTTTTGAGACGTGTGCAGCAGATCGCACCGTTGCTGTTTACAACACATGTCTGAAGCGTATCAAGCGTGTCCAAAACAGCAGCCGCTTGGGCACCATATGCTTGACCGTTGCAGTCCATTGGCAACAGTACTTAAAAGACCCACACCAAAAAACAAGGCGGACCTCTCCTTGCTCCTCATCAGCTGGGATCTCCAACCCCACTTTACATTCAGTCCTCTCAGAGACCTGCACTGAGAGGAATGAAGGTGTAGAATTAGGTGTCCCAAGCACTTGTGGGCAATCTGCTAGCGGTTGTCAGGGCTGGGCTCAGCCCTTCCTTCTATGAGCTGGCCGCTCAGCTATTGGCTAATAGCCAGCTCCTTTCTCTCCACAGTGACTCAGCTGTTAATGATCTGCTCATCAGTCCTGGCTACTTAAAGCCATCCAGCTCACTTCATCTCTGCCTTTGCCTTTGGTCACATCTCAGAGACTTTCTCCTGCGTTCCTGTTGAAGACTTGCTCAGCTGATGTCCCTTCTGGCTCTTGATCCTGCTTGCTGTACTACTACTTTGATCTCTGGCTCTTTGACATTGGCTGACTACCCAATCTGGTTACTGCACTCTGGCTATGTATTGACTGCGCTTACTCTGTTTACCTTTTTATTATTATTAAACAAGTGTGATTAACTGTACTTCTGTCTCGGTCTGATTCATGGTTTCTGATAGGGATGGGCCGAACACCCCCCGGTTCGGTTCGCACCAGAACCCGCGAACGGACCGAAAGTTCGCACGAACGTTAGAACCCCATTGACGTCTATGGGACTCGAACGTTCGAAATCAAAAGTGCTCATTTTAAAGGCTAATTTGCATGGTATTGTCCTAAAAAGGGTTTGGGGACCCGGGTCCTACCCCAGGGGACATGTATCAATGCAAAAAAAACTTTTAAAAACGGCCGTTTTTTCGGGAGCAGTGATTTTAATGATGCTTAAAGTAAAAAAAAAAAAGTGAAATATTCCTTTAAATATCGTACCTGGGGGGTGTCTATAGTATGCCTGTAAAGTGACGCGTGTTTCCCATGTTTAGAACAGTCCCTGCACCAAATGTCATTTTTAAAGGAAAAAATCAGGATGAAAATCAGTGAGACAAACGGCATGGGTACCCCCCAGTCCATTACCAGGCCCTTTGGGTCTTGTATGGATATTAAGGGGAACCCCGCACCCAAATTAAAATAAGGAAAGGTGTGGGGCCACCAGGCCCTATATACTCTGAACAGCAGTATACAGGCGGTGCAAACAAGACAGGGACTGTAGGTTTGTTGTTAAGTAGAATCTCTTTGTAATTTTGAACATTTTTAATGTGTTTAGCTCCAGCCAAAAAATCTTTTCTAAGCTTTTTGGAAAACATAGGGAAGGGTTATCACCCCTGTGACATTTGTTTTGCTGTCTTTCCTCCTCTTCAGAAGATTTCACCTCACTTTTTTGTCCCAATGAAAAATGTTTTTTGAAAATTTGGGTTTTTTTGTGGAACAAGGATTGGAAAGCATCAGTGGAAAGGAGAAATTGTTTTCCCATATTAACTCTTACAGGAGAGAATTTCCCTTCCTAGGGGTAGATTTCATCTCACTTCCTGTTGTCTCCTTCCGTTTGCAAGTAGGAGTCGTTTGTAAGTTAGATGTTTGAAAGTAGGGTCCTGCCCTATATACTCAGCAGAAATTTGGGCCTTAGGTGTTGCTGTGGCCAC
This sequence comes from Aquarana catesbeiana, assembly GCF_042186555.1. Taxonomy (NCBI): domain Eukaryota; kingdom Metazoa; phylum Chordata; class Amphibia; order Anura; family Ranidae; genus Aquarana; species Aquarana catesbeiana. Next base: position 961,974,220 of record NC_133324.1, read on the forward strand.
AACACTGTAAGCCCTCACAGGGCCCTGCTGTGAAATATTAGATCAAGAATTGTAATTACATGCCCCTGTTGAACAGGAGCTGAAAAATTAGGCCTTAGGCACTGGTGCTGGTGCCACAACACTGCAACCCCTCACAGACACTCTAGTTGGAACGCAGGAACGAGCCCTGCTGCAAATTATTGCTTCAAAAATTGTAATTACACGCCCCTGTTAGACAGGGGCAGAAAAATTGGGCCTTAGGCACTGGTGCTGGTGCCACAACACTGCAACCCCTCACAGACACTCTAGTTGGAACGCAGGAACGAGCCCTGCTGCAAAGTATTGCATCAAAAATTGTAATTACACGCCCCTGTTAGACAGGGGCAGAAAAATTGGGCCTTAGGCACTGGTGCTGGTGCCACAACACTGCAACCCCTCACAGACACTCTAGTTGGAATGCGGGAACGAGCCCTGCTGCAAAGTATTACATCAAAAATTGTAATTACACGCCCCTGTTAAACAGGGGCTGAAAAATTGTGCCTTAGGCACTGGTGGTGGCGCCCAGAACCAAAAATGTTCTTACAAGCTATCAGCGTGATGATTGAGGAGGAAGAGGATAATTACTCAGGGATAGTCACTCAGCATCAGCATAGGCAGTCTTTGAAGGGATCTGAGATTTCAAAAAAAATTATTCGGTTACATCAGCATCAGGTGCTTGGTAGCTGGTGGTGATCCAAGACTCATTCATTTTTATGAAGGTCAGCCGATCGACCGAGTCGGTGGACAGACGCACCCTGTGATCGGTTACCACGCCTCCAGCAGCACTGAATGTGCGTTCCGAAAGAACGCTGGATGCAGGACAGGCCAGTAGCTCAATTGCATACTGTGCAAGCTCTGGCCAGTGATCCATCCTCAAGACCCAGTAACCCAGAGGATTTTCGGTGGGAAAGGTGTCCAAGTCTGATCTTGCCCCTAGGTATTCCTGCACCATGTAAAACAGACGCTGGCGATGGTTGCTGGAACCGATCATACCTTGGGGCTGCGGACCAAAAAATTGTCTGAACGCATCGGTCAGACGGCCACCTTCTCCACCGCTCCTTCTTTGACTGACCGAAGCCTCAGCAACACGTTGTCCAGAAACAGGAGTTTGTAACCTCCCAGTCTCTGGGAACGCGTTGCACAGACCTTTCTGCAAGGCCTCCCGAAGATGTTTCATCCTCTGCTCCCTCTGCGATGGCAAGATAAGGTCCGCAACCTTACCCTTGTAACGTGGATCAAGGAGGGTTGCCAGCCAGTATTGGTCCTTCTCCTTGATACCACGAATACGAGGATCCTTACGCAGGCTTTGCAGGATCAGGGAGGCCATGCAGCGTAGGTTTGCTGAGGCATTCGGTCCGGAGTCCTCTGGGTCACTAAGAACGACATGGTCCGCAGCCACCTCCTCCCAGCCACGTACAAGTCCATGTGTTTCTTGGGACTGATCCCTTAAAGACTGCTGCTGATGCTGAGTGCCAGGCTCCACCTCCATACTGACACAATCTTCCTCCTCCTCCTCTTCCTCCTCGTCCTCTTCCTGTGTGATCGGCGGGCACGCAGGAACACTGTCTGGATAAAGGGGGCCTTGAGAGCTAAGGAAGTCCTCCTCTTCCTGCCTCTGTTCTGCCTCAAGTGCCCTGTCCATTATTCCACGCAGCGTGTGCTCCAACAGGTGGACAAGGGGGACAGTGTCACTGATGCATGCACTGTCACTGCTCACCATCCTCGTGGCCTCCTCGAATGGTGACAGGACAGTGCATGCATCCCTGATCATGGCCCACTGGCGTGGGGAAAAAAAACCAAGCTCCCCTGACCCTGTCCTGGTGCCATAGTCGCACAGGTACTCATTGATGGCCCTCTGCTGCGTGTGCAGCCGCTGCAGCATGGCCAACGTTGAGTTCCACCTGGTGGGCATGTCACAGATTAGGCGGTTCTTGGGCAGGTTAAACTCCTTTTGGAGGTCCGTCAGCCGAGCACTGGCATTATATGACCGGCGGAAATGCACACAGACTTTCCTGGCCTGCCTCAGGACATCCTGTAAGCCCGGGTACCTGCCCAAGAACCGCTGCACCACCAAGTTAAGGACGTGAGCTAAACAGGGCACATGGGTCATTTGTCCCTGTCGGAGGGCAGAGAGGAGGTTGGTGCCATTGTCGCAAACCACCATTCCTGCCTTAAGTTGGTGTGGCGTCAACCACCTCTGAACCTGCCCCTGCAGAGCTGACAGAACCTCTGCCCCAGTGTGGCTCCTGTCCCCCAAGCACACCAGCTCAAGCACCGCATGGCATCTTTTGGCCTGCGTACTTGCGTAGCCCCTTGAACGCCTACGGAGCACCGCTGGTTCCGAGGAAGAGGCCATGGAGGAAGAAGAAGAGGAGGGGGTGGAGGAGAGAGGTGTGTCACAATCAGCATTTTGGAGGCGTGGTGGCGGAACAACCTCCAACACTACTGCACCTTGTCCTGCATCCTTCCCAGCTGCCAGCAGAGTCACCCAATGCGCTGTAAAACTTAGGTAACGTCCCTGTCCATGCCTGCTGGACCATGAGTCAGCGGTAATATGCACCTTACCGCCCTGTCCAGCGAGGCATGGACATTGCCTTCCACATGCCGGTAGAGAGCCGGAATCGCCTTCCGTGAGAAAAAGTGGCGTTTGGGTACCTGCCACTGAGGAACCGCACATTCCACAAACTCACGGAAGGGGGCAGAGTCTACCAACTGAAAAGGCAGCAGTTGAAGTGCTAGCAATTTTGCCAAGCTAGCATTCAACCGCTGGGCATGTGGATGGCTGGGAGCAAACTTCTTTCGGGGGTGCAGCAGCTGGGGCAGGGAAATTTGCCTGGTACAATCTGACGTCGGTGTACCAAAAGCAGATTGCCCACAAGTACTTGGCTGTGACACACCTAATTCTACACCTTCATTCCTCTCACTGCAGGTCTCAGAGAGGACTGAAGGTCTAGTGGGGTTGGAAATCTCAGCTGATGAGGAGCAAGGAGAGATCCTCTTTGTTCTTTGGTGTGGGTCTTTTAGATACGCTTGCCAACGAACTGCATGGCAGGTCAACATATGTCTGGTCAAGCATGTGGTACCCAAGCGGGAGATGTTTTGGCCACGCAAGATACGCTTGAGACATATGTTGCAAATAGCAGCGGTGCGATCTGATGCACTCGTCTCAAAAAAGGCCCACACCAAAGAACTTTTTGAATAACGCGCAGAGACTGCAGCGCCCTGCACATGTGGAGCTTTGGGGTGTGATGCAGTCAATGTGCTGCCCTTAGGCTGGCCCCTGGAGGGCATCCTGCCTCGTATGTGATGTGCTGCCGCCTCCTCCTCCTCCTCCTCCTCCTCCTCCTCCTCTCTCCTATCAGGCACCCACGTTGAGTCAGTGACCTCATCATCCCCTCCCTCCTCATCACTGGAGCAAACCTGGCAGTATGCTGCAGCAGGGGGAGCATGACTGCCAGATTGCTGTCCTTCTTGGGCACCCCCTCTGTCCGTGCTCATGTTACTGCCTTCATCGAGCTCAGTATCGTCATCAGAGCCTTCCAAACGCTGGGCATCCTCCTGGAGCATGTACCCAACACTGTGGTCAAACAGTTCGAGGGAATCCTCATGAGGACATGGTGGAGCTAGGGAAGGAGTCACTGATGACATTGAGCTGAGGGAAGAGGCCGCTGCTTTGCCAGACAAAGCACCCTGGGCATGGGTGAGAGAGGATGAGGAGGATGAGGACGGCTTGGTCATCCACTCGACCAAGTCTTCCGCATGTTGCGGCTCAACACGGCCAGCTGCCGAAAAAAAGGCCAAGCGTGTCCCATGGCCACGTGCTGATGAGGATGCACCGTCTCCACGACCAGCACTAGACACAGAGCCTGCTTGCCCTCTCTTATTGGCTTGTGACTGTCTGCCTCTCCTTCTTGGCCTTCCAGACATACTAATGGCCTGTAGCTGCACTAAGCTGGGATAGAACACCTGTAATTTTCTTCAAGTAGCTTTATATACTGTAACCAGACAAGCCTGCCTGTCAGTAGGAAGATAACAGGAACGGATCTAGCTGAACACTGTGAGCAGGACGCACTGTACTAAATGTAAATAGTCTAGCTGCCTGACCGTGGTACTAATAGGATCAAATAGAACACCTGTAATTTTCTTCAGGTAGCTTTATATACTGTAACCAGACAAGCCTGCCTGTCAGTAGGAAGATAACAGGAACGGATCTAGCTGTACACTGTGAGCAGGACGCACTGTACTAAATGTAAATAGTCTAGCTGCCTGACCGTGGTACTAATAGGATCAAATAGAACACCTGTAATTTTCTTCAGGTAGCTTTATATACTGTAGCCAGACAAGCCTGCCTGTCAGTAGGAAGATAACAGGAACGGATCTAGCTGAACACTGTGAGCAGGACGCACTGTACTAAATGTAAATATTCTAGCTGCCTGACCGTGGTACTAATAGGATCAAATAGAACACCTGTAATTTTCTTCAGGTAGCTTTATATACTGTAACCAGACAAGCCTGCCTGTCAGTAGGAAGATAACAGGAACGGATCTAGCTGTACACTGTGAGCAGGACGCACTGTACTAAATGTAAATAGTCTAGCTGCCTGACCGTGGTACTAATAGGATCAAATAGAACACCTGTAATTTTCTTCAGGTAGCTTTATATACTGTAACCAGACAAGCCTGCCTGTCAGTAGGAAGATAACAGGAACGGATCTAGCTGTACACTGTGAGCAGGACGCACTGTACTAAATGTAAATAGTCTAGCTGCCTGACCGTGGTACTAATAGGATCAAATAGAACACCTGTAATTTTCTTCAGGTAGCTTTATATACTGTAACCAGACAAGCCTGCCTGTCAGTAGGAATTTAACAGGAACGGATCTAGCTGAACACTGTGAGCAGGACGCACTGCACTAAATGTAAATAGTCTAGAAGATAACAGGAACGGATCTAGCTGAACACTGTGAGCAGGACGCACTGCACTAAATGTAAATAGTCTAGAAGATAACAGGAACGGATCTAGCTGAACACTGTGAGCAGGACGCACTGCACTAAATGTAAATAGCAGGAACGGATCTAGCTGAACACTGTGAGCAGGACGCACTGCACTAAATGTAAATAGTCTAGAAGATAACAGGAACGGATCTAGCTGAACACTGTGAGCAGGATGCACTGCACTAAATGTAAATAGCAGGAACGGCTCTAGCTGAACACTGTGCGCAGGACGCACTGCACTAAATGTAAATAGCAGGAACGGATCTAGCTGAACACTGTGAGCAGGACGCACTGCACTAAATGTAAATAGCAGGAACGGATCTAGCTGAACACTGTGAGCAGGACGCACTGCACTAAATGTAAATAGCAGGAACGGATCTAGCTGAACACTGTGAGCAGGACGCACTGCACTAAATGTAAATAGCAGGAACGGATCTAGCTGAACACTGTGAGCAGGACGCACTGCACTAAATGTAAATAGCAGGAACGGATCTAGCTGAACACTGTGAGCAGGACGCACTGCACTAAATGTAAATTGCAGGAACGGATCTAGCTGAACACTGTGAGCAGGACGCACTGCACTAAATGTAAATAGTCTAGAAGATAACAGGAACGGATCTAGCTGAACACTGTGAGCAGGACGCACTGCACTAAATGTAAATAGCAGGAACGGATCTAGCTGAACACTGTGAGCAGGACGCACTGCATTAAATGTAAATAGTCTAGATAGAAGATAACAGGAACGGATCTAGCTAAACTGAATACAGTGTATATATATATATGCAACACCTGGGATGCATATATATATACACAATACACTGTAAGTGCAGCTAACTGACTGACTGTTCTGCCTAATCTAGCTAACTCAAATCAAATGACACTGTCTCTCTCTCTCTCTATCTCTCAGCACACCGGAACACACACTACACAGGGCCGCCGTGCAGGTGGCCTTATATAGTGTGGGGTGTGTACTAAATCCCCTGAGCCATAATTGGCCAAAGCCACCCTGGCTTTGGCCAATTACAGCTCTCTCTACTGACGGCGCTGTGATTGGCCAAGCATGCGGGTCATAGTGCATGCTTGGCCAATCATCAGCCAGCAATGCACTGCGATGCCGCAGTGAATTATGGGCCGTGACGCGCCACACGAATTTAGCGCGAACGGCCCATAACGTTCGCAATTCGGCGAACGATCGAACAGCCGATGTTCGAGTCGAACATGGGTTCGACTCGAACACGAAGCTCATCCCTAGTTTCTGACAGTAGGCGAAGGCCATGAATTCAGAAGATGCTGTCAGTCCACTTGTTGGTAATATTTTTTTAAGATTGGATGACCAGGATCACCGCATGGATCAGTTTGCCTTGGCGTTACAAATGCCTCTGAGTCGCACGGCTCACCTGGAATCTTCCACTATGGCTGCTCTGGTAGAACCTGTGTTGCAGACCATCCCTGCTGCTGCTCCAGTCTCTGTTCAGGCACCCACCTCGAGTATTACCTCTAAAAGAGGCATGTCTGGTTCCGCTCCGCTTCCCCAGTGAATTGGGGGTGATCCATTTCAATGCAGAGGGTTTCTCAACCAGGTTGAGATATACTTTGAAATACTTTGAAATGATATCTTTGGTTTCTGAGAGAGTCTTGGCATGGGCAAACCCTCTATGGGAGACTTAAAAACCCATGGTCCTGAGTTACCCAGAATTTGTGGCTTCCTTCAAAAGGGTATTTAACATTCCCGCTTCTGCTGCCAAGAGCCTCATGTCCATCAAACAGCGTACGAGAACTGTTGCTGATTACGCCATTGAATTCCGTACTTTGGCAGCAGAGGTTGCTTGGAACAACGAGGCCCTCCTGGCTGCCTTCTCTCATGGTCTCTCAGATAACATCAAGGATGAGACAGCAGCCCGAGATATACCCACTGAGCTAGAGAGGTTGATCACATTTGCCATCCTCATTGACTCCAGACTCAGAGAAAGACTGTTTTAAGGAGTGCTGGCACAAGCCACCTGTATATTTGTCTCCGAGCTTTGCAGTCCCACCCTTGCCTCCCTCACCTCCCATGCCTCCTGTTACTGAGTCGGTCTGTGAAGATGAACCCATGCACTTGGGGCTTCACACGTCTCTCTGTGGATGAGAGAGCCCTTAGGAGGAGAGAGAGCTTGTGCCTTTATTGTGACCAGGCTGGTCACTTTTTGAAGTCTTGTCCTACCCGTCCAGGGAACACCCGAACCTTGAGGTCCTGTCACAGACAGACCTTAGGTGGCGTTGTTTCGTCTCCAGTTTCCCAGAAAGATAAGTCCCTGGTTTTGGTTACCCTGTCTTGGGCTGAGTAATCCGTCGAGATACAGGCTCTAATCGACTCTGGGGCTGCAGGCCTGTTCATTGATGCTGCCTTTGTATTGAAGCACTCGATTCCGCTGCAGCTGCATGACACTCCACTTGCCATTGAGGCTCTTGATGGGAGATCTCTACAGCCTGCCCATGTGACTCATGAGACTGTTCCATTGTCCATGGCTGTAGGGGCCCTACACCATGAGATAATCCAATTCCAAGTTTTTTCCTCACCTAAATTTCCACTGGTTATTGGTTATCCTTGGTTACAGAGGCACAACCCTTCTTTTGATTGGCTCTGTGCTGAGGTTCTGTCCTGGTTTCCACAGTGCAGTGAGAGACTTCCAGAAGGTAGCCAAGGTCCTGTGCACCTCTTCACTCTCCTCCCTACCGGAGGAGTACTGCGATTTTAGAGATGTCTTTGACAAAGGTCAAGCCGGTACTTTGCCTCCACACCGGTCGTATGATTGTGCAATTGACCTTCAACCTGGTGCCAAACCCCCTCATGGCCAGGTTTACCATTTGTCGGTCTTGGAGGATAAGGCCATGGAGGAGTATGTTGCAGACACACTTTCTCAAGGTTTCATCTGCAAATCCTGGTCCCCTGCTAATGCTGGTTTCTTTTTTGTGAAGAAGAAGAGTGGTGAACTGAGACCTTGTATCAATTATAGGGGTCTCAATCATTTCACGATTAAGAATGCCTATCCCATTCCGTTGATTATGGAGTTATTTGACCGCCTAAAGGGAGCAACGATTTTCACAAAGTTTGATTTGAGAGCGGCATACAATCTCGTCAGGATTAAGGAGGGCTGTGAGTGGAAAACTGTGTTTAATACCAGATCAGGTCATTATGAATATCTCATAATGCCTTTTGGCCTTTGTAACGCCCTGGGAGTTTTCCAGGAGTTCATTAACAATGTCTTCCGAGATTTGTTACAGTTATGTGTGGTGGTTTATCTCAACGATATCCTCATATTTTCCAAGTCCCTGGAGAGCCACCACACAGATGTCTGTTGTGTGTTTCAGAGACTAAAGCCGTGCACACATGAGCGGAATGTCCAACAAAAAAAGTCAGACGGAAGCTTTTCATCGTCTATTCCGATCGTGTGTATGCCTCATCTGACTTTTTTTTTCGAAAATTCTGATGGACCTAGAAATGGAACATGTTCTAAATATTTCCCACGGAACCAATTCCTATTGGGAAAACCGCTTGTCTGTATGCTGTTCCGATGGACCAAAAATGACGCATGCTCTGAAGAAAGTACGAGACGGAAGCTATTGGTTACTGGCTATTGAACTTCCTTTTTCTAGTTCCGTCGAACGTGTTGTACGTCACCTCATTCTGGACGGTCAGGCTTTGGTGTGACTGTGTGTATGCAAGACTGCTAAAGTGCAATTCCGTTGGAGTTCCGTCTGAGAAATCTGTGGAGTTTATTCCGACGGCAAAACTGGTTATGTGTACGCGGCATAAGAGAGAACAATCTCTATTGTAAATTGGTAAAGTGCAAATTCCATTGTGAACAGGTTAAATTCCTGGGCTATGTCATTTCCACTGCTGATTTTTCAATGGACCCAGAGAAACTTTCAGCAGTCCTACAGTGGCCTTGACCCGTGGGTTTACATCCTCTGCAGCGTTTTCTTGGCTTTGCCAACTATTATCGGAAGTTTAATCGTAACTTCTCGTCTCTGGTCAAGCCCCTGACTGATATGACCAGGAAAGACGGCAACCAGCAGAGTTGGTCTCCGGAGTCCATTAAGGCCTTTGAGAGTCTCAAGGCTGCCTTTGTTTCTGCTCCTGTGTTGGCACACCCTGATCTAATGTTGCCTTTTATCCTAGAATTTGATGCTTCTGAGACTGGAGTTGGCGCCCTTCTGTATTAATGTCCTAACTCTGAGTGCGCTATACATCCATGTGGCTTCTTTTCCAAGAAATTGTCACCAGCAGAGTGCAATTATGAGATTGGTGACAGAGCTGTTGGCGATCATTTTAGCCCTGAAAGAATGGAGACATTTCCTTGAAGGTACCACTGTGCCGGTTCTCATTCTTACTGACCATAAGAATCTCACATTCTTGTCTGAGGCTAAGCGCCTCTCTCCCAGAAGGACTCGATGGGCTCTTTTCTTGTTGAGTTTTAATTACATTGTCTCATTCTTACCCAGTACTAAGAATGTAAGGGCTGATGCCTTGTCACGACAATTTTCCTCCACTTCCAAGATGGAGTCGGTTCCGGTTCCTGTGATTTCTCCTGATCATATTCTGGCTATGATTCGCACCAGTCTTACTTCTCCTTTGGGTGACAAAATTCTTGCTGCTCAGGTCGATGCTCCTCCTGAGAAACCTTGTGACTGCTGCTTTGTTCCTGAGAGTCTCCATACTGCTATGCTCCAGACTTACCATTCTCCCAAGGCTGCTGGCCACCCTGGGAAGAATCAACTCTTTTGGGCCATTTCCCAACAATTCTGGTGGCCTAGTCTACGTGCTGATGTAACTGCCTTCGTAGATGCCTGTTCCGTGTGTGCTCAGAGTAAGACTCCACGACACCTTCCGGTAGACCTCCTACAACCCATACCCAATGGAGAGAGGTCCTGGACCCACCTGTCTATGGATTTCATTGTGGAGTTACCCAACTCCCAGGGCAATGCAGTTATCCTTACCGGTGGTTGACTGGTTCTGGAAAATGTCTCATTGTATTCCACTAAGAAGTTGCCAACTTCTAAGGAACTGGCTTCCATTTTTGCTCGGGAGATCTTTCGCTTACATGGGATACCCAAGGTGATTGTCTCAGACAGGGGTAGTCAGTTTGTGTCCTGGTTCTGGTGATCCCTTTTGTGCACAGTTGGGTATTCAACCTGCTTTCTCCTCTGCGTATCACCTGCAGTCTAATGGGGCCGTAGAACAAGCCAATCAGTCCTTGGAGCAATTCATACATTGCTATATTTCTGACCATTATAACAACTGGTCAGACCTCTTACCGTGGCCAGAGTTTGCTCACAATAGTGCCTTGAATTCAGCTTCCCGTTTGTCTCCGTTTATGGCGAACTATGGTTTCCAGCCTTCCATGTTGCCCGCCTCGTTTGTTCTGCAGAGTTCTGCAGAGCATCTCCGTGGCCTTTGTTCCACTTGGGCACAAATCCAGGAGGCTTTGTGACATGCTAACGATAGGTACAGACTCCATGCTGACCGCAGATGCCTGCCTGTGCCAGAAACCAGGTTGGGGACAGAGTCTGGCTGTCACCTTGCAACCTCCAACTTCGTGTTCCTTCTTTGAAGTTTGCACCTCGGTTTATTGGGCCTTTCCATATGCTTCACAGAATTAACCCAGTGTCTTACGCGTTGGACCTTCCTCCTAGTATGCGCTTCTCTAATGTGTTTCATGTCTCCTTATTGAAACCTTTGGTCTGCAACCGCTTTACCACCTCGGTGCCATGTCCTCACCCTATACAGGTTGAGAACCATGAGGAGTAAGAAGTACAATTCATTGTTGACTCCCGTAGGTTCTGTGGGCGCATACAGTACCTGGAGCATTGGAAGGGGTATAGTCCAGAGGAACGATTTGGGTCTCATCCTCGGACATACATGCCCTTGTCCTCCTCCGTGATTTCCATGGACGTTTTCTCCTCAAGCCCGGTGGTCCTCCGAGGGGGAGGGGTTGTTGAGGAGGGGGAACTGTCAGGGCTGGGCTCAGCCCTTCCTTCACTGAGCTGGCCACTCAGCTGTCAGCTAATTGCCAGCTCCTTTCTCTCCACAGTGACTCAGCTGGTAATGATCTGCTCGTCAGTCCTGGCTACTTAAAGCCGTCCAGCTCACTTCATCTCTGCCTTCACCTTTGGTCACATCTCAGAGACTTTCTCCTGCGTTCCTGTTGAAGACTTGCTCGGCTGATGTCCCTTCTGGCTCCTGATCCTGCTTGCTGTACTACTACGTTGATCTCTGGCTCTCTGACGTTGGCATTGGCTGACTACCCGATCTGATTACTGAACTCTGGCTATGTATTGACTACGCTTACTCTGTTTACCTTTTTATTATTATTAAACAAGTGTGATTAACTGTACATGTGTCTCGGTCTGATTCATGGTTTCTGACAGCGGTACACCTAAATCCAACTGTAGCAGGCAAATTTCCCTACCCCAGTTGCTAAACCGGCGAAAGAAACTCAGTCCCAGCCATCCACATGCTCAGCGGCTGAATGCTAGTTTGGCTAAATTGCTAGCATTCCAACTACTGCCTTTTCAGCTGGTAGACTCTGCCCCCTTTCGAGAATTTGTAGAATGTGTGGTACATCAGTGGCAGGTTCCCAAATGCCATTTATTTCTCGGAAGGCCATTCCGGCTCTCTACCGGCATGTGGAAGGCAATGTCTTGGCCTCGTTGGACAGGGCGGTCAGCAGTAAGGTGCATATTACCGCTAACTTCTTTCCTGGCGCACTGGGTAATGCAGTAATGTTGGAGCTTGTTCCGCCACCACACCTCCAAAATGCTGGTAGTGGTGATTCTGACACACTTCTCTCCTCAACCCCCTCCTCTTCTTCTTCCTCTATGGCCTCTTCCTGTGCAGATGTGTCCTCTGAACCAGTGGTGCTTCGTAGGTGTTCTAGGGCTATGTAAGCACTCAGGCAAAAAGATGCTAAGGGGTGCTTGAGTTGGTCTGCTTAGGGGACAGGGGCCACACTGGGGCAGAGATTCTGGCAGCTCTGCAGGGGCAGGCTCAGAGGTGGTTGACACCACACCAGCTTCAGCCAGGAATGGTGGTTTGTTACAATGGCACCAACCTCCTGTCCGCCCTCTGACAGGGACACTTCACCCATGTTCCCTGTTTGGCTCACGTCCTTAATTTGGTGGTGGTTCTTGTGCAGGCACCCGAGCTTACAGGATCTCCTGAGGCAGGCCAGGAAAGTCTGTTGGCATTTCTGCCGGCCATATAATGCCAGTGCTCCGCTGGCTGACCTTCAAAAAGAAATGCAACCTGCCCAAGAACCGCCCCATCTGTGACATGTCCACCAGGTGAAACTCAACATTGGCAATGCTGCAGCGGCTGCAAATGCAGCAGAGGGCCATCAGTGATTACCTGTGCGAGTATGGCACCAGGACAGGGTCAGGGGAGCTTGTTTTTTTTCGCCATGCCAGTGGCTAATGTTCAAGAATGCATGCTCTGTCCTGTCACCTTTTGAGGAGGCCACGAGGATGGTGAGCATTGACAGTGCATGCATCAGTGATACTGTCCCTCTTGTCTTCCTGTTAGAGCACACGCTGTGTGGAATAATGGACAGGGCACTTGAGGCAGAACAGAGGGAAGAAGAGGAGGACTTCCATACCTCTCAAGACCCCCTTTATCCAGACAGTATTCCTGCAGGCCCGCCTATCACACAGGAAGAGGAGGAGGAGGAGGAAGAGGATTGTGTCAGCATGGAGGTGGAGCCTGACACTCAGCATCAGCAGCAGTCTTCAAGGGATCATTTTCAGTCCCCAGAAACCCATGGACTTGTACGTGGCTGGGAGGAGGTGGCTGCGGATCATGTCATCCTTGTGACCCAGAGGACTCCGGACCGAATGCCTCAGCAAACCTACGCTGCATGGCCTCCCTGATCCTGCAAAGCCTGCAAAAGGACCCTAGGATTCATGGTATCAAGTAGAGGGATCAGTACTGGCTGGCAACCCTTCTTGATCCATGTTACAAGGGTAAGGTTGCAGAACTTATCCAGCCTTCGCAGAGGGAGCAGAGGATGAAATCTTCGGGAGGCCTTGCAGAAAGGTTTGTGCAATGCATTTCCAGAGCCTGGGTGGTTACAATTATGTGGTCTTCCTGGACAACGTGTTGCTGAGGCTTCAATCAGTCAAAGAAGGAGCGGTGGAGAAGGTGGCTGTCTGACCAATGTGTTCAAACAATTTTTTAGTCCGCAGCCCCAAGGTCTGATCAGTTCCAGCAACCATCGCCAGCGTCTGATTTATATGGTGCAGGAATACCTAGGGGCAAGATCAGACTTGGAGACCTTTCCAACCGAAAATCCACTGGGTTACTGGGTCTTGAGGATGGATTACTGGCCAGAGCTTGCACAGTATGCATTTGAGCTACTGGCCTGTCCTGCATCCAGCCTTCCATCTGAATGCACATTCAGTGCTGCTGAAGGCTTTGTAACTGATCACAGAGTGTGCCTGTCCACAGACTCGGTTGATCAGCCCACATTCATAAAAATGAATCAGTCTTGGATCACTAGCTACCAAGCACCTGATGCTGGTGTAACCAATTAATTTTTTTAGGAATGTGAGATCCCTTTAAGACCGCCTATGCTGATGCTGAGTGACTATCCTGTTATGCTGAGTGACTATCGTATTCCCCCTCAATGTTCATGTTGATAGCTTCTAAGAACATTTTTGGTTCTGGGCACCAGCACCAGTGCCTAAAGCCCAATTTTTCTGCCCCTGTTTAACAGGGGCATGTAATTACAATTTTTGCTGTAATATTTCACAGCAGGGCTCATTCCTGCACTCAACTAGAGTATCTGTGAGGGGTTGTAGTGTTGTGGAACCGGTGCCTAAGGCCCAATTTTTCTGCCCCTGTCTAACGGGGCGTGTAATTACAATGTTTGCTGTAATAGTTAGCAGCAGGGCCCATTCCTGCGCTCAACAACAGAATTTGTGAGGGGTTACAGTTTTGTGTCACCACCACCACCATCGCCTAAGGCCCAATTTTTCTGCCCCTGTTTAACAGGGGCATATAATTACAATTTTTGATTTCATATTTCATAGCAGGGCCCATTCCTGCTCCCAGCAAGAGTAACTGTGAGGGCTTACAGTGTTGTGGCAGCACCACCACACCACCACCAAAGGCCCAATTTTTCAGACCCTGTTCAACAGGGGCATGTAATTACAATTTGTGATATAATATTTCACATCAGGGCCCGTTCCAGCACCCACCAGGAGTAACTGTGAGGGCTTAAAGTGTTGTGGCACCACCACCACCAAAAGCCCAATTTTTCTGCCCCTGTTTAATAGTGGTGCATAATTACAATTTTTATCTAATATTTCACAGCAGGGCTCATTCCTGCTCTCGACAACATAATTTGTGAGGGGTTACAGTGTTGTGGCACCACCACCATTGCCTAAGACCCAATTTTTCTGCCCCTGTTTTACAGGGGTGTGTAATTACAATTTTTGATCTAATATTTCACAGCAGGGCCCGTTCCTGCGCCCACCAAGAGTAACTGTGAGGGCTTACAGTGTTGTGGCAACACCACCACACCACCACCAAAGGCCCAATTTTTCAGACCCTGTTCAACATGGTCATGTAATTACAATTCTTGATATAATATTTCACAGCAGGGCCCGTTCCAGCGCCCACCAAGAGTAACTGTGAGGTCTTACAGTGTTCTAGTACCACCAACACCTAAGGCCCAAATTTCTGCAGAGTATATAGGGCAGGCCATATAGTATATACAGGTGGTCCCCTACTTTCAAACATCAGACTTACAAATGACTCCTACTTACAAATGGAGGGAGACAACAGGAAGTAGAAGGAAATCTACCCCTAGGAAGGGAGATTCTCTCCTGTAAGAGTTAATATGGGAAAAAGGTGTCTCCACTGATGCTTTATCACCAATCCTCGTTTTCCTAAAAACTCCAAATTTTCAAAATCCAATTGTCATTGGGACAGAAAATGAGGTGAAATCTTCTGAACAGGGGCACAAACAGCAAAACAAATGTTACAGGGGTGATGATAACCCTTCCCTATGTTATCCAAAAAGCTTAAAAATTGATTTTTTGGCTGTAGCTACACTTAAAAAATGTACCTGTTCCAAATTACAAACAGATTCAACTTAAGAACAAACCTACAGTCCCTATATTGTTTGTAACCCGGGGACCGCCTCTATACTGCTGCTGTTCAGAGTATATAGGGCCTGGGGGCCCCACGCCTTTTCTTTTTTAAATTTGGGTGTGGGGTTCCTCTTAATATCCATACAAGGGCCTGGTAATGGGCTAGGGGGGTTACCCATGCCATTTTTCATTACAGCCGCAAGCAGTTTTTAATGACTTTTATTCCTTTAGAAATGTCATTTTGTGCAGGGACTTTTCTAAACAGGGGAAATACGCACCACTTTACAGGCATACTATAGACACCCCCCCCCCCCCCAGGTACTATATTTAAAGGAATATTTCACTTTTATTTTTTCACTTTAAGCATCATTAAAATCACTGCTCCCGGGAAAAATGGCCATTTCTAAAACTTTCTTTTGCATTGATACATGTCCCGTGGAGCAGGACCCGGGTCCCCAAACCCTTTTTAGGACAATAACTTGCATATTAGCCTTTAAAATTCGCACTTTTGATTTCTCATGTTCGAGTCCCATAGACTTTAACGGTGTTCGAATGTTCATGTGAACTTTCGGTCTGTTCGCATGTTCTGGATGCAAACCGAACTGGGGGGCGTTCAGCTCATCCCTACTCCTGAAGAACAGAGTCTACATGTCAAGCAGTGCTTTCCTTTTATATGGACTCATATGGACTGTAAGGACTGATTCATTTCCAGATGTAAGAAGATGAAGATTCATCGAGGGACACATGGAAGCATATGACAAAGAGGAGGAGCTGGGCCATAATGTAGTATGGCTCGCATCATTGGTAGCAGTGGAACTTATGTACGTAACGGGTGACCCCGCCCCCCTCTGATGTCATGGGGAATGCCACAGGGAAGTTCCCATCAAGTCCCATGCATCAGAGGGGGCGGGGTCACCGGGTGGCCCTGCCCTCTGTTATTTAAGAACCGTCAGAAGACGAGAAGTGTCACACTGTGGGAGCCTCCCATCATGGATGCGGAGCGGACCGAGAAGAAGAAAGGAAGAAGACGCTGTGGAGGAAGATGCCGGACGAGAACACCGGACGAAGAACCAGAAGAACCAGAAGAAGAAGATGGAGGAAGATACCGAAGGAAGATAGAAGATAGAAGAAAGAAGCATTTAAATAAAGGAATTGTCAAAAACTGTCTCTTGTCATTTTTAACATTTTTGACACTTTTTTGTGAAATGGTAGGGGTACTTTTGTACCCCCTTACCATTTCACAAAAGGAGGGCAGGATCTGGGGGTCCCTTTGTTAAAGGGGGCTTCCAGATTCTGATAAGCCCCCCACCTGCAGACCCCCGCAACCACCGGCCAAGGGTTGTGGGGATGAGGCCCTTGTCCCCATCAACATGGGGACAAGGTGCTTTGGGAGGCTAACCCAAAGCACCCTCCCAATGTTGAGGGCATGTGGCCTAGTACGGTTCAGGGGGGCGCTCTCTCATCCCCCCTCTTTTCCTGTGGCCTGCCAGGTTGCGTGCTCGGATAAGGATCTGGTATAGATTTTGAGGGGGACCCATCACGCCATTTTTAAAAAAAATTTTGGCCGGGTTTCCCCTTAATATCCATACCAGAACTGAAGGGCCTGGTATGGAATTTAGGGGGACCCCTCACGTCATTTTTTTTAAAATTTTGGTTCAGGGTTCCCCTGTGAGGAATACCCATGTCATTTTTATCAATTAACTTTTATGTGTATTGTCGGACAGACAATTCATTAATAGCCGCAAGTAGTTTTAAATGACTTTTTTCCTTTGAAATGTCATTTTGCTGTCAGACTGTTCTAAACACAGGAAACATGTTCCCCTTTACAGGCATACTATAGACACCCCCCAGGTACTAAATTTAAAGGAATATTACACTTTTATTGTTTCACTTTAAGCATTATTAAAATCACTGCTCCCGAAAAAACGGCTGATTTTAAAACTTTTTTTTGCATTGATCCATGTCCTCTGGGGCAGGACCCAGGTCCCCAAAAACTTTTTATGACAATACCATGCATATAAGCCTTTAAAATCAGCACTTTTGATTTCTCCCATAGACTATTAAAGGGTGTTCGAATTTGCCGCAAACACCCCAAATTGTTCACTGCTCGGTGAACTAGCGAACAGCCGATGTTCGAGTCGAACATGAGTTCAACTCAAACGCGAAGCTCATCCCTACTCAGAACTACACCGACACTTTCCGGCCCTCATACACTCTCAATATGTTGCCCCCAAAGTCACTAACCTCTGACCTATCCTTGAAATTACTATCCCTTAATGCCAAAGGTCTCAACACCCCGGAAAAATGCTCGTAATTACTATCCAGCATGTGGAGCATGAAGGCGGACGTAATCTCCCTACAGGAGACCCAATTCCGTACCAATTCAACACCAAAACTTGCCAATGACTTCTTTCCCCATAGTTTTCATGCCACTTCCCCGATATTGAAATCTAAAGGGGTCTCTATACGTCTATCAAAAAATGTACCTATCCAAATCACTGACTCCCTCATTGATAAACAGGTCAGATATATCTTTCTTAAAGTGGAGTTCCACCCAAAAATGGAACTTCCACTTTTTGGATTCCCCCCTCCCTCCGGTGTCACATTTGGCACCTTTCAGGGGGGAGGAGGGAGAAGATACCTGTCTAATACAGGTATTTGCTCCCACTTCCTGGCATAGATCACCGCGGCACTTGCAGTGACCTATGCCACTTCTGGCGCCTATCCCGTCCTCCCCCGCTGTATTCTGGGAGACACACAGGTCCCAGAACACAGCAGGGACCTGAGAGGACGCGCAGCGCGACTCGCGCATGCTCAGTAGGGAACCAGGAAGTGAAGCCGCACGGCTTCACTTCCTTATTCCCTTACTGAGGATGGCGGCAGCAGCAGCCGAGAGCCAAAGGATGGATCGGCTTTGGCTGCCGACATCGCTGGCTCCCTGGACAGGTAAGTGTCCATATATTAAAAGTCAGCAACTGCAGTATTTGTAGCTTCTGGCTTTTAATATTTTTTTTTCAGCGGACCTCCGCTTTAAAGATACTTTCAGGAACCAACCAATCACACTGGAAAATATATATAGCCCCAGCTCATTTCAGACCCCCTTTTTCGTACAGTCACCTGCCTATTTTCTAACTTCCAAGAAGGGATTCTGATACTAGGGGGAAACTTCAATGTCCCTTTCAACCCCCTACTAGACACTTCCTTGGGCAAATCCCATCTATCATACAGGGCGATTAAGCAAAGCAAGAGCTGCCTTCAAGACCTGCTGCTTCACGACACCTGGCGCACCCTACACCCAAAGGACAAAGATTTTACCTTCTTCCCGGCCCCCCACAACAGATACTTCCGTCTTGACTACATCTTTCTCCCAAAACTAACAGCAGCAACCATAGAACCTATGACACTGTCTGGCCATCACCCCATTCCAATTACCCTTACTCTCCCTGAAAAGTCTACTCACACTCGCATATGAAGATTAGACCCAACTATCCTAACAGACAAAACAAAGGAATTAGAGGTACACAAATGCCTTGTCAACTATTTTGCTGACAATGACACGCCGGACACCTCTAAATTGATGCAATGGGAGGCCCACAAATTTGTAGTGAGAGGTAAACTGATTTTCATCACAGCAGCGGCAAGGAGGGAAAAAAAATCCATACTCTCAGACTTATTCTCCCAATTCAAAAAGCTAGAGGCTGCACACAAATGAGACTTGGCCCAACAAACTCACTCAGAGCTATTGAAACTTGTACGCGCATTCAGGAAGACCTAGGCCATAACCTCAAGAAAAAATTTGCACTTTCACAGAAACTCTTCTATGAGTTCGGAAACAAATGTAGTCACCTCCTTGCTCAAGCACTACACACAAAGAGAGCCAACTACACGATACACCAATTACACTCCCCTACGGGTAAAGCAATCACGAAAAATAGCGACATAGCAAAGGAATTTGAAAATGATTATTCTTCTCTATATGATCTCACCACAGCAGAACCCTCCTCCACACATCCCTCCAAAAGAACCAATAATATCAAGGCCTTCTTGGACCAATTTTCCCCAAAGAAAATTCCAGAAGAAGTTACCACATCTCTGGAATCCCCAATCAACATTAAAGAATGGGAACAAGAAATTAAACAACTTAAACCCGGTAAAAGCCCAGGCCTGGACGGTCTAGCCGCGGTCTACTACAAAACATTCACAGAAACCCTCCAAACTCCATTCCTGAACACATTTAACTCCCTTTCACCTTCAAACCCGCTCACTCACGGAATGCTGGAAGCCCACATAATAGTTATTCCCAAAGACGGAAAGGGTCCCACACACACAGGAAACTATAGGCCAATTTTGCTACTAAATGTAGACATCAAAATATTCTCTAAGATCCTAGCAAACAGACTAGCCCCACTTCTCCCCTCTCTCATATCCAAAGACCAGGTAGGCTTCATCCCTGGTTGAGAGGTGATGGACAACACCGTTAAGGCAATTAACCTACAGCACATGACACAAACCAACCAAAAAGGTTTCTTCCTGTCCCTGGATGCGGAGAAGGCATTTGACAGAGTGGCTTGGGACTATATGGAAGCAGTACCGCAGGCTATAGGCATAGGACCACATATGTCCAGCTTGATCCTTTCCCTGTATGCTAGCTCATCAGCCAAGGTGCGAGTCAACAACAATCTGTCGAATGCCTTCCCCATACGCAACGGGACGAGACAGGGCTACCCTCTGTCCCCTCTCCTCTTTGTCCTCACACTAGTTCCATTCCTCCAGAAGTTGAGACTTAACCCAGACATCCAAGGCATACACACACCCACCAAAAAATACAAATACGCCACCTTCGCAGATGACATATTACTATTCTCGACTCAACCAATGACCACTCTAAAAGTCTTACTATCAGACTTCAAGCATTTCCAAATAATTTCCAACCTCAAAATCAATTTTTCTAAATCTTTTGCACTCAACATTTCCCTGCCACAATGTTTAGTAGACCAGTGTAAAGAAAATTTCCCATTCCATTGGAAACACGACTCACTAATATACCTAGGTATATAGCTTCCCTCCAAGCTCCCAGACCCATACACAAAGAACCACCTACCCCTCCTAAACAAGCTAATCTCTGACTTCAAGCTATGGAATAAACCATTGTTCTCGTGGTTTGGCAGAGCGGCAATCCTGAAGATGAACGCCCTACCGAGACTCTTATACATTCTCCAGACAATCCCTATTCTAGTCCCTCTATCCTTTTTTAAAATGTACAAAACAGCCTGCTCCAGATTCCTCTGGGGGAACCATAAAACCAGAATTAATTTGAAACTCACCCAACCAAAACGACTAGGAGGCAGACTACCAGACATCCTAAATTATTACACCACTACCCATCTCCCAAGAATAGTCGATTGGAATGCCCACTCACTCCACAAAGACTGGGTCACACTGGAAGCCTCCCTCACAACCCTACCCCTGGCCTCACTACTGTGGATGGCCTCACAACACCTCCCATTAGAGCTTCATACCCACCCGTTAAATGGACCTACCTTAAGTTGCTTTCGTAAAACATGTTCTCATACCAACTTATTCTCTGTTCCAAGCCTGTTGACCCTAGTGAAACTAAACCCTGACTTCCCCCTGGAAATGCACAACCATTTCCTTATTGACAACTTTCCATGAGACAGCATCAGAACCCACCAATTTTTCCACCAGGGGAAACTTCTTACTGAATCCCAATACTCTACTCAAATGGAAAAGCCACCTATCCCTCCCTGGACATATTTACTGCTTGCCCGCTACCTAAAGTCCCTTGACAAATACTCAAACTGTTCAAGACAACTTACACCCTTCAAAACACTTTGCAGTCAACTAAGTTGCCAGCCCCACCTGCTATCCTCCACACACAACCTTCTCTTTGCAGACACATACGCCAACGAGAACCTAGCCTGCCAAAGATGGGAAAAGGATCTTTCCATCTCACCTTCCCCAGAGCAATAGGAACAATCTTTTCTGAACATACATAAGGGGTCGTTAAATGTCACTACACAAGAAAATGGCTATAAAATCTGATCCAGATGATATCGCACACCAACCCTTTTACACAAAATCAACCCCGCTATACCAGCAACTTGCTGGAGATGCCATAAAGAGGAAGGCACTCTAATGCACATCTGGTGGTCTTCTGAGAACTGATGTTAACATGATTATTGTGAGAGAATTCTGCCACGAGAGTAGAGAGGACCAATTGTCATGATGAGCAGAGACTAAAATGTGGAGAAAGATCTCCAACTCCTGATTAACCCTCTCAGTCTGTCCATTGGATTGAGGATGGTAAAAATCCAAGATAATATTGAGGGGTTCGCAAAAGGCTCTCCAAAAAAGAGATGTGAACTGTCAGAAACAATATGGGAAGGAACCCCATGGAGGCGGAAGATCTCTCAAGCAAAAATAGGAACCAAAGCAGGAGCAGAAGGGAGACCAGGAAGAGGAACAAAATGAGCCATCTTGGAGAACCGATCGATTACCACCCAAATGACTGTATTATTCTCAGATGGTGGAAGATCAGTGATAAAGCCCATGGCAATGTGAGACCAGGGCTCCTCAGGAATGGGCAAAGGCATGAGAAGACCAGCAGGAGCTTGCGCAGAGGGTTTAGACTGGGCACAGACATGACAAGCCTTAATGTAGTCTTTGACATCCAGAGAGTATGCCACCAGTAGTAGCAACTGATGAGAAGAAAGGATCAAAGGAACCCAACATGACCTGCCACCTTGGAATCATGTCCCCAATGAAGAATCTTAGCTCTTAGCTCAGTGGGGACGAAGGACTTACCAGGAGGAATTTTTTACTCCAGGTTGGTAGAATGGGCAAGAATGCATGAGATAGGAATGATCAGCTCAGGTTTAGAGGTAGGTTCCTCATCCTAAATGTCAACTGTCCTAGAGTGCATCAGCCCGACTGCTGCAGGAACCAGGTTTGTATGTAATAGTGAAATTAAAATGGGAAAAGAAAAGACTCCACCTTGCCTGTCTGGGACTCAGTTGTTTGGCATTCTGTTAGTATTATAGAGTCTTATGGTCACTAAAATGTGTTATGGAATGCGGAGAACCCTCCAAGAGATGATGCCACTCCTCCAACGCCAATTTAATCGCAAGAAGTTCTTGATAACCAATAGTGTAATTTTTCTCTGAGCAAAAACGTCAACCAAAAAAATTTCTCAGGCAAAGAATTGAGGAAGCACAGCTCCCACCAAAAAAATAAAAAAATGGATCCCCAGGGTCAGGTTCCCTGAACAAAGATCCAGAAACAAAGGCCTGTTTCAAATCATGAAATGCAGAGACAGCTTCAGAGGCCACTCCTTGGCATTTGCACCCTTCTTGGTCAAGGCGATAATAGGCGCAGCAATGGAAGAATAGTTCCTAATGAACTGCCTGTAATAATTAGTGAACCCAAGAAAGCTCTGTGTGGCCTTGAGGCTGGCAGGAAGAGGCCAGTTGGTAATAATGGCCAAGATTTTTCCAGGATCCATACGAAGACTGAAACTAGAGACAAAGCATCCTAGAAACAGGTAATCAGAACATTCAAAAGAACATTTCTCCAGCTTGGCATACAGATTATTTTCTTGAAGGCGCTGAAGTACAATCCTGACATGGTTTCTGTGAACAAGCAGATTTTCTGAAAAGATGAGAATGTCATCCAGATAGATGACAACAAATTGATAATGCAGATCCCTGAAGATTTCGTTGACAAAGTTTAGGAACACAGCTGGGGCATTACACATAAGAGACTTGCCATATTGCTGCTGCATTATTGGAGCTTGATGTTAATCATTGGATCAGCCGTTAAACAGACTTGCATCCTATGATTACCCCAATGGGGACTGCATGTATGACTTTTCTGTTAAATCAGAGGTCCACAGATTAAGGTGAGCAGCCTGTACTTATGGTGGTGGAATCACAGATAAGAATGTACACGGTTTACAGTCAAAGGACCTGTGAGGAGGAAGCAGCTCAGCTGATGTTTTGCAGAACACATCCTGGAAATCGATATATTCAGCGAAAAGAGCAGAGATACTGAGTTGGTGGCAACAGGAACTCTCTCCTTTGGGACAACCTTGAGTAGGCAGGATGAGAAACAGGAGGGATCCCAAGCCAGGATCTGCCCAGAAGTCCACTCAACATGTGGAGAATGGAGCTGTAACCAAGGAAGGCCCAATATGATAGGGGCTGAGGCCTTAGGTAGGATAAAGAAGGCTATTCACTCTTGGTGGAGTATCCCTACTGAAATCTTAAGTGGATCGGGGCCCCTGGAAGAACAGTTCCATCAATCGCCGAGACCACCAATGGAGTGGTGAGGGAAGAAAAGGGTAAGTTTCATGAAAGATGCAGTTCTCCAGTCCATAAAATTGCCAACAGCTCTGGAATCCATATATGCCAAGATCGAATCAGAGGAAGCTCTAACATGACTAAACACCGAAAGAAGGAGATGAGAAGGTGATATTTCTGGGTCCAATACTTCACCTTCCAGATGTATTAGACCTGAGCGTTTCCTGGACGAAGTGAGCAGGTGTCACGAAAATGACCTTTGCCCCCACAATAGAGACACAGGCTGAGAGTTCTGTACCTGGCACATTCCTCGGGAGATAGTCTGGTGCCTAGGTTCCTCAGCTGGCAGGGGATGCTCCATGGGTCAAAAAGAGCGGAGCTCAGGCTGACCAAAGACCAAGCAGTGCTGGCTTTTTTCTAGGGTCCTTTCCTGAGAGCGAATATCAATCTGGTTGCACAAGGAAATAACATCATCCAGATCAACGGGGTTCTTCTCGATAATTCGTCCTTTACTCCATCAGAGAGGCCATGTAAAAAAAGTTACAATTAAGGCCTCATTATTCCAGCCCAGCTCAGCAGTTAGTATGCAAAAATGAAGGGCATACTGTCCCACAGAAGCAGACTCTTGGCAGAGACACAAAGGGGCGCTGGGCGCTGAAGAGATAAGATCTGGTTCCTAGAAGATATTCCGAAAGAGTTTCAAGAAATTAGGCTAGAAACCACTGGATCATTCCTCTCCCACAGAAGGGCAGCCCAGGCTAAAGTCTCGCTGGACAGGAGGGAAATAATATCGGCAACCTTTGCCCGATCAGACGGGAAGTTTTGGGGCTGGAGCTCAAAATGAATGGTACACTGGCTAAGGAACCCTCTGCAGGACTTGGAGTCCCCAGAGTAGCAGGACGGAGCTTGTAAATGCAAAGGGTTTGTGGCTGCGACTGTGACGAGAACAGGTAGGGCAGCAGATTGCAGTTCTTGAACCGGGGGTCCTAAGGAGGGCTGAAGCTGTTCAAAGCGGGAAGCAAAATCCTGAAGGAATTGCATCACCTGGGTCTGATTAGATTCCTGGATCTCAAGTCTGCAGACTATTTCCTGCAGCTGATCATCGACGGGTAGAGGAACAGCAGCCGAGTCTATGGCCTGAGCAAACTGTCAGGTCACCTGACAGATGCACACTGCTGGGGTTAGGAGTGCACCGCTAAGGTTGTGGACCCTTCGGCTGACTGCTGCGGATGGAGCTCTGGGTGGTTCAGGAAAGCAGCTCCACCTGAACACCGACACAGATCAAACAGGGAGCTAGAGCGCATGTTTCCCCAGGGCGTGGAATCTAAGAGTCAGCAGGTTTTCATCAGAGCCTCTGGTAGTGAGGATGGATTTGGCTGCAGCTGACTCCAGGTCGCTGCCCTCGGGGTCCCTCAGCTCATGCTCTGGTGGACAGACTGGCTCTGGTGGGCAGAGCTGAAGCAGCAGTACAGGGTTAAACAAAGGATAGTCAGGAGAACAAGCCAAGGTCGGGGCAACTAGCAGACAGGAATGGTCAGGAAGAACACACCAAGGTTGGTACATGGAAGTCAGAGGTAAACCTACAGCAGGACACCATACAGAAGCCTAGACACAACTGTTGCTCGGGCAAGGCTGGCTTGCAGTGTACAGAGTTAAATAGTGTTTCCTGTTAGAGGCTGGAGTGGAGCCATGCTGAGAGAATATTACTTAAACATGCAGCTATGAGAACGCGGTCCCTAAGCTGATACAAGGGATGAGCCCATTGTTCGAGTCAAACGTAAATTCAACTCGAACATCAGGTGTTCGGCCGTTCACTGAATACCGAACATAATGGGGCATTCACAGGAAATTAAATTTGTTAAATTAGTTCGGCGAGACCATCAATGCACTGTGAGATCGCAGTGCATTGACGGCTGCTGATTGGCCAAAGCATGCACCTGACCTGCATGCTTTGGCCAATCACAGCGCACTCTGCTGTGAGAGCCATGATTGGCTAAAGGCAGGGTTCCTTTGGCCAATCATGGCTCAGGGGACTGAGTCCATGCCCCTCACTATGTTAGGCTGCTTACACGGCAGCTGTACATAGTTTTATAAATGAGAGCAGCAAAATTATATTTCTAAAGGAAAAAGTGTCATCTAAAACTGCTCGTGGCTGTAATGTATTGATTATAAATCATAGATGTATAGATAAAAATGATTGAAAATGGGTCCCCCCCAGTCTATTGCGTCTGGTATGGATATTAAGGGGAACCCTGTTCCAAATTTAAAAAAAATGGTGTTGGGGTCCCCCCAAAATTCATACCAGGCCCTTCAGGTCTGGTATGGATTTTAAGGGGAACCCCGAGCCAAAATAAAAAAAATGGCTTGGGGTCCCCCTAAAATCCATATCAGACCCTTATCCAAGCACTCAACCTGGCAGGCCGCAGGAAAAAAGGGGGGAAGAGCGCGCCCCCTCTCCTGAACCGTACCAGGGCACATGCCCTCAACATGGGGAGGGTGCTTTGGGATCTCCTCCAAAACACCTTGTCCCCCTGTTGATGGGGACAAGGGCCTTATCCACACAACCCTTGCCCAGTGGTTGTGGGGGTCTGCAGGTGGGGGGCTTATCGGAATCTGGAAGCCCCCTTTGACAAGGGGACCCTCAGATCCTGCCCCCCATGTGAATGGGTATTGGGTACATTGTACCCCTACACTTTCACCAAGAAAAGTGTCAAAATGTTAAAAATGACAATAGACTATTCCTTTATTAAAAAAAAAAAAAAAAGTTTTTTTTTTCTTGGTCCATCAGATGCTGTGATCGAAGATGAATAGACATTGCGGGACACTTTTTTTTTTCTTTTTTTAATAAAGGACTTGTCCCAAACTGTCTACTGTCATTTTTACTATTTTGACACTTTTTTTGGTGAATGAGTAGGGGTACAATGTACCCGATACCCATTCACATGGGGGAGGGGATCTGGAGGTTCCCTTGTTAAAGGGGACTTCCAGATTCCAATAAGCCCCCCGCCCGCACACCCCCACAAGCACCAGGCAAGGGTTGTGGGGATGAGGCCCTTGTCTCCATCATTATGGGGACAGGGTGTTTTGGGGGACCCCAAAGCACCCTCCCCATGTTGAGGGCATGTGACCTGGCATGGTTCAGGAGGGGGACACTCTCTTTCCCCCCATTTTCCTGTGGCCTGCCAGGTTGCATGCTTGGGTAAGGGTCTGGTATGGATTTTGGGGGGACCCTCACGCAATTTAAAAAAAAAATTTTGGTAAGGAAACCCAGTCCATTTTTTAAATGATTTTTGTCTACATTGCAGGGATCCGACAATACATTACAGCTGAGAGCAGTTTTAAATTACATTTATGCTGTGGTATTGTTCTAAACACAGGAAAGATACGTTACTTTAAAAGGCAGACAAAGGACACCATCCAGACATGATATTTAAAGGAATATTTCATTTTTATTGTTTCACTTTAGGCACTATTAAAATCACTGCTCCTGAAAAAAGGGACATTTTTAAAACTCTTTTTTGCATTGACACATGTCCCCGGAGCAAGACCCAGGTTTCCAAACACTTTTTATAGCAATAACTTGCATATAAGCCTTTAAAATTAGCACTTTTCATTTTTCATTTTCGTGTCCCATAGACTTTAACGGTGTTCGCACAAAATTTTTGTATGTTTGCAAGTTCTGGTGCGAACCAAACCAGGGGAGGGGCTCATCCCTAGCTGATACACAGACCAAAGAGGTAAGCACACAGACAGGGCATGAAACAATATTGCAGATTTTTGCTTTAGTAAGCATGCAGGCAGGTCAGTCCATTTTCTCCATTGTAAGTGGTGCTTGACCGCAGTGGCATTGCAGATGGAGGGGAAATCCAAGGGAACATCATTCCTCTAAGGTTTCCTGGGTAATTGGGGAAGCTATCCAATTGGATGCTGCAGCCCCTTGTAAATTTTGCAGCCATCTTGGGTCATACAGAGCCTATTTAAGGCATGCATTTCATGCGTGGGTAGTGTAGGGACAGGTCACTTATCTGACAGGCACAGTGATTATCAGCAGGGAGAGGTTCCTGATGAGTAGGGAAAGGATGGGGACACTCTTGGAGATCTTCCTCTTTGGGCACAGTGTGGTCAGGCCGTATTCCGCCCCTCAAGACAAACAACATCCGAGACCTGCTCTGCCACACACCACTGTTGCATTCTGTGAGTGTTCCCAGTGAGGTGCCTTCTCATAGGGTTTGTTGTGAATTGCTGAACTTTAACATTATTACAAGCTCTGTTCTCTGGGCAACTGAGCTCGGAATGTTTACTGCTGCTTACCACGATGCACCTCCCCACACTTGACGGCAGGATATGTCTCTTCTTGCAGCAGGTGCAGAAGGAAGAGCGGGAACCATCATAGCACCGCTAGAATCTGCCCTGGCTCTGGTGCCCAGGCTGATCACGGAGCTGCCCTAGACATGGCCTTCCTGAAACAAGAAATGTCCTCAATTAAACGGGATTCAGACCCTCCCACTAAGGCTGAGAATCCGCTACAGAGGGACCCAGAAGTAGTGCTGGAGATGCGGCCACTTTGGACACATAGCTAAGAACTGTGGCTGGGTTGAATCCAAAAGCACACCCAGGCTTCCATTAAACTAGTGGCTCCCGGGGTAGAAGAATGACCCCTGAGACAGTCAGCACAAGGTCCCAGCAAACCAGAGTTCATTGTCACACCTAATCCAGTGGTGACTGCCCTTGTTGATGGACTAGAGGTACCATGCCTGATTGACACAGGTTCCATGGCCACTCTGACTGATCAGCAGTCATCAGTAGGTATAGGAGAACACTATATACCAGGATCAGAACAAACAGTAGCAAGATCACCATATGTGCAGCAATGAGCAGTAATCTGGTTCAATCAACTGCATTCAGAAGACTGCACTGACAAAGTGCATTACTGGTAACTATACTATGCCTAGGCTCACTGGGCAGAGGTAACTTTTAAATTAATAATGGATTGGGGCTTGTAGAATGGCTTTATAGGGTGCAGTCCTTTAGGGTGTTCTTCTGCTGGCTATAGTTGGGACCCATAAGCAGCATTGACACACTTATCAACAGTCTTGGAGAATCAGCATGCAGCGTGGGTGCTATGTAATGAGTATCCTGCTTCCAGTAACTTAGTCCCTGCTATCAGTGTGCAAATAGTGGGCTGTGAATCCCCTTACCAGTCCCTGCACTGCAGCTGTAGACTCCCACTGTAGAAAGGGACCCCTTGTCTCTGTGCAAATGACTCTAGTGATTAGAATTGAAGGAGGGGAGAGTGGGTAAATGTTCCAGTCTCCCTGAAGCAAGAACATGATGGATGGGGTCACTGTGGTCTGTGTAGAGCTGCCCCCGTGTCACCGCTCTTAGGACTCAAGCTTTGGTCCCCGATCATCTTGTCTCCCATAGAGATGTGGGTGATGTGCTCACATGGACTCAATGAGGAAAGAGTACCTCAGAGCAGTCCAGTAAAAGCTATTCCACCACTCCCCCTCTAACTGTGTCCTCTAGAAACTGTAGGGTCAGTATCCATGAGTCCCATTCTATGGCTACAGCGACCACAGACAGTCAAGCCACTCCAGCGATTTCCACAGACTGTCCAGACACAACCAAGGAGTCAGTCTGGGGCCTGGGTGAAGGGGGTAAGGAGGACCCCATCAACCCCAATCTACCTACTGAGTCACTATCGGAAAATGAGAAAATGGTTGCTTGCAGGGGACAGTGATTAGCAGCAGGAAGAAGTTCATGATGAGTAGGGAAAGAATAGGGACACGCTATCCTTTCTGGAGACTTTCCCCTTTGGGCACAGACTAGCCAGGCTACATTCCCCCTCTCAAGACAGATGCTATCTGCACATCCCAGAACTCTGCTACACACCACTTTTGCAATCTGTGAGTGCTCCCAGTTGGACACCTTCCCTCCAGGCTTGTAGTGAATTGCTGAACTGTTCTCTGCAAGTGTTTTTGCTGCCACGCACCACGCTGCACCTTCCAAACAAGCAGTAAAGTCTTGTGAAGGGCTAAAATGAGTAACATGAGGCAAATAACAGCAATAAGTATTAATACCGTGGAGACATGCTACAGTATATTGTATATACTGTATGTAGTCAGGTGAGGAGACAAAAACATGTTGAGTTTTACTATTACTATTGGTAATCCACTTTTATGCCTTTATCGTTACCAATTGTAGTGTGTGACAATATATTAAGACTTGCTTTCACTAACTCACTTAGTGTCTGTTTCCTGGCCCAGCATCATTACTGTGTACATTGTATTGCCTTCAGTGATTTATGTGATGTTGCAAGCTTTGTTTACTTAACCTAGTGTGTCAGAGGGGCTGAAGTCATTGAGGGGGTTGAGGCAAAGAAGTGGCTTGTAAGTTCGGGATCCCTCTGTTCTACTAGCAAGTTACCAAGACAGAAAGCCAGAATAAGAAAATATGGACCTCGCTGCTGCAATCCAGTGATGTGAGGAGCATAATGGCTGACTGGAGTCAAATGTGGTGGTCAAAATTCTTGGAGACACCTGGAAAGAATAAAAGATCTGCCAAGCTGTGACTGCATTTGTTCCTGATCAGATAGTGTACACATTGGACTTGAAACCCAGACTGAGTGACTTCTCAATTGGAGAACCATCTCCGACCTTTATACCAAATCTTGGATAGAAGATGCCCTACAGTGTCTTTTGGGGATGAAGTGGTTCAGTGTACAAGGCATGAAAAGTGGGTACTACCAGATTCTCATGCATCTGGAAGACAGAGAGAAGACAGCCTTCATCTGTCCACTAGGGTTCTATAAATTCAACTGAATTCCCCAAGGTCTGTTTTGGGGAGCTTCATCAATCTTCCAGAGATTGGCAGAAAAGACAGTAGGGGACTTGAACCTTATCAAAGTGCTGGCGTACCTCAGATAATATCATTGTCCTTGGCAGAACCCTCGAAGAGCATGAAGAGTGCATGGAGTAGGTCTTGAAGAGACTTCATGATGAGGGGATAAAGTTGTTCCTAAAGAAATATCAGATCTACCGGCCTTTCGTCACTTACCTCAGACTTGTTGTCTCAGCTGAGAGAGTGGCCACTGACCCCAAAAAAACTGGAAGCTGTCACCTCCTAGCCAAGACCTACCAATGTGTTCTGTTTGTACTATCAAAGATTTGTTGAGAGATTCGCTAAGATAGCTCAGACCCTTAATGAGTTATTTAAGAGTGAGGACAACGACCCAAACATATCAAAACCAGTCAAACAAACTGGAGGACCTAGAAGGTCAGTGTGAGCAAGCCTCTGTTGGTTGAAGAAAAGCTTAATGAATGCCCCTATTCTGGCCTATGCTAAGCCAATCATCAGTGGCCAGAAGACATTGTGGCCGCCAACCACGCGCATCGCCTCTGGCGCTGTGCATGTGCCCACTGCATCTATTACACAAAGCGCTGCACTGGTATGGCGATTCACGCAATAGAGCCGCCAAATGAACAGAGACTACAGACATACTACAATAAATGATCAGTACCTGCGGACATACTGCAAGAAATGGTCAGAGACTGCAGACACACTACAAGAAATGATCAGAGACTGCAGACACACTATAACAAATGATCAGAGACTGCAGACATACTACAAGAAATGATCAGAGACTGCGGACATACTATAAGAAATGATCAGAGACTGCAGACACACTACAACAAATGATCAAAGACTGCAGACACACTATAACAAATGTTCAGGGACTGCAGACACACTACAACAAATGATCAGAGACTGCAGAAATACTACAACAAATGATCAGAGACTGCAGACACATTACAACAAATGATCAGAGACTGAGGACACACTACAACAAATGATCAGAGACTGAGGACACTACAGCAATTGATCAGAGACTGCAGACACACTACAACAAATGATCAGAGACTGCGGACACACTACAACAAAGATCTGAGACTGCAGAAATACTACAAAAAAATGATCAGAGACTGCGGACACACTACAATAAATGATCAGAGACTGCAGACACACTACAGCAAATGATCAGAGACTGAGGACACTAAAACAAATGATCAGAGACTGCAGACACACTACAACAAATGATCAGAGACTGCAGACACACTACAACAAATGATCAGAGACTGCAGACATACTACAAGAAATGATCAGAGACTGCAGACACACTACAACAAATGATCAGAGACTGCAGAAATACTACAACAAATGATCAGAGACTGCAGACACACTACAACAAATGATCAGAGACTGCAGACATACTAAACAAATGATCAGAGACTGCGGAAACACTACAACAAATGAGCAGAGACTGCACACATACTAAACAAATGATCAGAGACCGAGAAAACACTACAACAAATGATCAGAGACTGCAGAAATACTACAACAAATGATCAGAGACGGCAGACACACTACAACAAATGATCAGAGACTGAGGACACACTACAACAAATGATCAGAGACTGAGGACACACTACAACAAATGATCAGAGACTGAGGACACACTACAACAAATGATCAAAGACGAAGGACACACTACAACAAATGATCAGAGACGAAGGACACACTACAACAAATGATCAGAGACTGCAGACATACTAAACAAATGATCAGAGACTGCAGACATACTAAACAAATGAACAGAGACTGCAGACATACTATAACAAATGATCAGAGACTGCTAGAGATCACTGCCATTACAGTACCATTACAACTCAATACTTCCATTAATGACTTTCAACACATGATCTACCAAAGATCCTGAGGTTGGCCCCCGGGATTCTATGGAGAATAATCTGTGTGTTTAATAATGAAGGTGATATATCAGAGAATAATATTTTCAATGATTTCTATGATAAGAATCTCCTGAAGATGTTCCATATTCCTCCTCAGACATCACTACATCTCCTGTACATAAAGCACATTATGAAGATGATGTAAATTGTGTTTTTTGTCCCTGTAAGGACCTCCGTTATAACAAACTGATAACAAATGATAAAACATCAATCAGTAAAACATTCATAAATCATTCTGTATGTCAGATCTCAGCTGTCTATAGAATGTCATCATTAATAATACAAGTGCAATATTGTTTGTCTCACTTTTTTTTAAGCCCATGGCGTATGAAACGCACTCACAAAACTTCACCAAAAAATGTGCACACACATAAATAGTGAAACACAAAAACGTGCAACGGGTTTACACAAGCCCTCTAAAATCACAGGGCCTTGCCCTGATCCCCTGGGGCGTTATGCTCGAGACGAGGGACTGGAGTACTTTACACTTGGTCCATCTGGCCGAAACCAGATGGACCCCTTTCCCTGGAGGGTCTGCCAAAACAGACCCACCCAAGTACTTGGTGGGACTCTCCCAAAGGGAGACCCCATGAGAGAGAGCGAACCAAGCCAGAAGACCATGTCCATCCCCTCCCAAGACTTTCAGGGCAGGCCCAAGGATCTACACCCTACCATTCACACATGCAAAAACAAAAAAATACAAAAAGTGACAAACAAAGGGCATTAAATAAAAGAAAGTGGGGGAGAAGGAAATGGAGAGGAGAATGAAAAGTGGTCATTGTGTAAGACAATAACCGGGCCCTTTGGCCAGGAATCAAAAATTCCTCTGGTCCCAGTCAAAAGGCCCGGCCCAGGAGGCAGGTGGAAAAAAAAAAGTGTGGTATGGTGCAGTGACCGTGGTGCCATAAATCGGAGTGACCCTCACTAACAGTGATTGTACGGCACCCCTGGACTGCTACTCCAGGGACATATACACCATGGGCTTCTTTTCAGGTCCGACTCTCAGCCGGACAAGTGCGGCCCTCCATCCCTGCCAGATAGAGAGCGCTTCCAGTTTTTCTCGGGGAGAGCCGCGGGACACTAAAGTGGCCTCCACCGGTGCTAGCCCTTCCAGGCCCCCATCCATCCAGCGGATTTGCATGGCTCCACCCCGATCCCTCTTCAGGGCGGCAACAGCTCCTCCACCGGACGCTGACAGAAACTGAAATGATTAGAGACTAAGGACATACTACAACAAATGATCAGAGACTGAGGACACACTACAACAAATGATCAGAGATGAAGGACACACTACAACAAATGATCAGAGACTGCAGAGATACTACAACAAATGATCAGAGACTGCGGACACACTACAACAAATGATCAGAGACTACGGACACACTACAACAAATGATCAGAGACTGCGGACACACTACAACAAATGATCAGAGACTACGGACACACTACAACAAATGATCAGAGATGAAGGACACACTACAACAAATGATCAGAGACTGCAGACATACTACAACAAATGATCAGAGACTGCAGATTCAGTACAGAGGTGTTTGGAGACGTTACATGAGACTGCTAGAGATCACTTCCATTACAGCCCCATTACAAATCAATACTTCCACTAATGACTTTCCAGATCTGACAGCTGCACAGGATCTACCAAAGATCCTGAGGTTGGACCCCGGGGTTCTATGGAGAATAATCTGTGTGTTTAATAATGAAGGTGATATATCAGAGAGTAATATTTTCAATGTTTTCTATGATAAGAATCTCCTGAAGATGTTCCATATTCCTCCTCAGACATCATTACATCTCCTACACATAAAGCACATTATGAAGATGATGTAAATTGTTATAACTGAGGTCCTTACATGTACACAAAACACAAACTGATAATAAATGATAAAACATCAATCAGTAAAACATTCATAAATCATTCTGTATGTCAGATCTCAGCTGTCTATAGAATGTCATCATTAATGATACAAGTGGAATATTGTTTGTCTCACCATTCATCCTGGGAATACGATGATCTGTGTTATAACACTGAATGTGTCATTCTCCATGTTCCATGGACCTCCATTCTCCGGCAGAGGTCTCTCTCAGGGTTCCGTCTTAAGGATTTTTCTCGGGCCCTTTTATATGTTTGCGATCAGCTAGTTTACTGATTTATCCCAGTGGGGTTCATTTCCCAAAGCAGATCATTAGATTTTGTAGATAAAAATAAATTTTCTTACACTGAAATAAACAATTGATTAAATCAGACTTGGTAAAATATCTGAACAAACCTCCGGGAGTATCATTATTATTATTATTATTATTATTATTATTATTATTATCATTATTATATAGCGCCAATATTATAGAAGGGAGGCAGTACAGTTATAATACAATTCGAAAGGATTGAGAGGGCCCTCCTCATAAGAGCTTACAATCTAATAGAGTGGGTCAAGTGGTACAGAAGTTTGTATCTGTGGGGGATGAGCTGATGGAAGTGATAAAAGATTAGTTGGAGGCATGATAGGCTTCCATGAAGAGATGAGTTTTCAGGGATCGCCTAAAGACAACCAGAGTAGCAGTTAGCTGGACAGATTGAGGTAGAGAGTCCCAGAGGATGGGAGAGGCTCTGGAGAAGCCCTGTAGATGAACATGGGAGGAGACAAGGGAGCTTGAGAGCAGTAGGGCTTGAGAGGAGCACAGTGGACAGTTTTGGTGATATTGGGGGACAAGTTTGGTGATGTAGCTCAGGGCAGATTTGTTAATGGTTTTCCTAAAAAGGCTCTAACTTTTTTCCATAAACCCATTTGCTGCTAGATTCCTCCATAACCCCATTTGCTGTTAGATTTCTCCTTAACTCCATTAGCTGTTAGATTCCTCCATAACCCCATTTGCTGTTGGTTTTCTCCATATCCCCATTACCTTTTAGCTTCCTCCATATCTCCAAGAGCCAACATTTTGAGCTGGGCTGACCCCTGCCAATCCAAGTTGGGGACGTGTCAGGGCTCCCCAGAACACACCAGGTGGCTCCACCTTCCCTCCAGCCTCTCTTACCAGAAAGCACTAGAACCTTCTGGAAAGAAGTAGAAGGTCCTAGTGATGTCACCTGAGTCAACCAGCACTTTCCTGAGCCACCCCTAACCCAGAATGAAAACAAACAGGCCTAGCAACCAGCCAGGCCTGTTTAAATTTTACCTAAGCTCTCTAGCACACTACTGAAGGGTGAAACACTCACCCTCCACCAAAATCCAGCTGCTGCCTCAGCTGGGAAATTGAAAAATAGCTCCTGGGCCCAGGAGCAAGGGCATCCCATAATCTGAATAGGAGGGGAAAGGGAACAAACTTGGATGGGGGGAAATATATACAAATAAATATTTATCAAAAATATAGAAGATTTTTTTTGTTTGTTCAGCATTTACAGCATATACATTGCATTCCTAACTGAAAGTCCCTACTGCTACAAACAAATATGCACATACATAGGACCAGAGCATCTCCTCCTTGAGGGAAACCCTCTGTTCGCAGGATCTGTCGCTCCAGCCAAAGATAGATAGACAACCGTTCCATCCGAAGGAGTCCTGTAAAACAACACAACAAACATACTATCCTACCAGTTACCTGTACACTTTAGAAAGGTTCTGTCAAGAGGGGGTTATAAACCTGCTGACAGAAACAACAACAGCAACAAACATATGGGTCACTTCAAAACACATTTTCACCTGTAGTTCTGTCAGAAGGGGGTTATAGTCTGCCGACAGAGCATTAAAGGGAGAGAAGACACAGCATAAAAAAGCAACAGTTCTCTTTTTCCTGATGGGCGGGGCACCACCCTGAACAAACAGATTCCTTAAAAAGTTAGTTTTAGGAATCAGACCTCACCCTCAGTGCCCTTGCAACAGGAAAGAGTCCATCCATTGGGAACAACACAGGGTGGCACGCCGGTCTGATCCTGCAAAGTCAGGGAAGAAGGACACATTCTGCTACTCTCTAAGAGTCCATGTGGCACTTTTTATGGTGGGCTGTACTCTCCAACAGTCCACTTACGCAAAGAAGTGCGGGTCAGGCAATCTCCTCCTGCCACCCCCTTCCTCTGATGGAGACAGAGTGACTCCTTGTAGGCCGCTCGGCCTTCACTACCATCACTCTGTCCTTGTATATAGCTCTCCCCAGCCTCCATTCCTTCAGAATGTCCACAAAGTGAGCCCAAGTCTCCTCACACTCGGGCACCCTCAGAGGCTTGAGGATATGCAGAAATTCCCAGATCAAATCGTCTTCCCACTCTTTTCTAGAGCTTTCCACGACGTCCATGATCTCGGGAGTGACATAAGGATAGTCCAGACCCAACTCCAGAGCAACTCTCCTTCCTGCTGGAACCTGGAAAACCTGGGCAGCTCTCTAGGTTTCCTTTCCCGGGCAGGACGCAGGCATCAGGGGACTTCTTCACCCACTGCCTATAAGTGGGCGCTCTGGTCTGGGTGGTGGAGGGTCTTTGAACAAAAAGTCGTTTGCTGCTGATGGGGGTTCCTGTTATGTCTTCAGGCCTCCAGCAGACTCTGGCTCTTCTCCCCCCTTTGACGGAACTTCCAGGTCCTGTCTCCCATTCCTCCTCTGAGCAGCTATCAGGAGAGGACCATTCTGCTAGCCTCTCCAGAGACCCGAACTCCGCTAACAGTCTGGGAGAATCCCAATCTATGGCTTTGCCCTCACATTCCCCATCCAGCTCAGCTGAGGGCACACCCCCCTCCAGCACTGACTCCTTCAGGACTGGGATAGCAGGGGACATAGGAGCAGTCTGCGTTTCAGGGACAATTTCTGGTTCCTGCTGGGCAGTACTCACAGTCACCAGATCCCCGAACAGGAGCGCAGGCCATGACAAACTCCCCTTCCCTTATGTCGCTGATGTTCGTAGGGGAGTCACCAGGCTCAGACTCTACCCCGCCTTTCAAGGATGACTCCAGGTCCACTCCAGCCTTCCCCGGATCTCCGTGGTTGCACACGACACAGTCTTGAGTGCAGGTCCACGCTGTAGTACTGTGGCTCTGCTGGCAGGATGCAAGCTGGCTGAGCGGCTCGCCGCAATGACCACATCGGATCCAGGCACTAACCACAGTGGTTGGGATCCGGCATTCTAGGCACAGCAAACACAGCCGCTCCCTCCCTTCTATCATCCCAAGGGCGAATCCTCCACGATGCTCCAACTGAACAGCGGTGTCAACGAGTGTCCGTTCCTGCATGTCATCAGGGAACCAGGTCAGCACTGAGTACCGATACAAACTCTCCGCCATCTTGCTCATCTGCCAC
The DNA here is from genome assembly GCF_042186555.1 of Aquarana catesbeiana. Lineage (NCBI taxonomy): Eukaryota > Metazoa > Chordata > Amphibia > Anura > Ranidae > Aquarana > Aquarana catesbeiana. The sequence continues at coordinate 962,011,785 of NC_133324.1, forward strand.
GTGGTGTCTGCTGCTAGCAGGGAACGCTGGGACTTTTCTAGGTGTGGCACAGCCCCCTCGCTTCCAGACACGCTGTCGTCTGTAAAACTGATAGGCAGGCCCCTCCCTGAGCATGCTATTTTAACCCCTTGTTGGATGAACTGAAGGATACAGGCATGCTGTGGCTAGCAAGATGTGTCCAGGCATGTTGCTCAGCACCGACTGTGTCCAAGCAACTGCAAGCAGATGACCACTGACTTCTCTGGTGGTTTCCGATAGCAACAATACAGTTCGTGGCCCATTCCTCACTGAAGGAAACGTTCTTAGCACAGTCCCACCCGTAGGCACCCACAGGCTTACCCCGATCACCCTGGGCAACAGTAGACAGTTCCAGGCACACTTTACTGTGACAAGCAATAATTTGAAGCAAAGGGTCAGAATGTCCAGCAGTAGCAGATTGCTGGAGATATTTGTAATACATGGGCACAATCGCCAGCAGTGGTTGCCACGGGTAACAGCACATAGTACAAAGTTACTGAATGGCAGAATTAGCACACGTGTCTGTCCCAGCCACGGTTGGGGCAACTGAGCAAGCAGGCAGCAATAAGGGTTAGATTTGACGCATTTCCCGCTGGTTGCTATGGACAGCGGCACTTGTTACTGTGGCATTAAATAGCAGGCTGAGCACATAAGTCCTTCCCCAAGTGTAATTCCTCAACAATGGCAGAACAAAGCACCGTTAGCCGGCTCGATCACCATCAGTTGCTAGGGGTAATGGCTGGCAGGTTAACTGTGAACAGACATCCCGGAAGAGCCCCCAAAGGTAGCGGTACCCCTGTAAGGGTTGCTAAGCATTGTGGTTTGTCTGTCACCCTGCCCAGCCCTGTATCCACTCTCAGGCACTCCGAGACATATAGCAGCCAGTGAAGTTTGTTTTTTTGTATTTTATTGAGGGGAATAACTTGGATGGGGATGGGAGATATGGGATGCCCAGCACAAATGATCAGTAATTGGTTTTGGGACAACTATGTACACTCCCAGCACATATTTATTCAACTTCCTCCTGTACACTCCTTTTTGAAGTTACCTATCCTCACTCCTCCAGCACATCACTTGCTGCAGAACGTTACTCTCTGTCACCTCCAGCACATCACTTAATTCCCAGGACCAGCTAGCACATTTGTATGGGTAGGCCTGACACTGGCTCAGCCAGGCCTCAGCAAATGCCTTTTGCAGGCAGGGACCGCGGGCCCCTATAGTGTAGCAGACAAAATAGCAAAAGTCCTTGTGATAACTGTCCTATATATGACTACTGATCCCAGTTAGCCCTCTGCAGGCTCTGCCAGCCCTCCTGGCTGCAGCTGCCCATTTCCACTGCCCCTTCCACCACAGTCCACACTTCTGGTTCTTCACTCATCTCAGGCTGCAAGCTCCCAGTCCTCTCAGGCTTGCCTCCCCAGTCCTCCTGACTGTGGCTCACTCACCAGACCTCCTGGCTGCGACCAGTGGTCCTCCCTGGAGTCTTTTAGTAGTGCTCTCTCCCGCTGTCCTCTCCTTACTCTCTCTTGTGCTTCCGGTCCAGGACCTCGTCATGGGTTTCTGAAGGTGGTCCAGGCCCAAGGTCACTCCCCCGACTGGAGAGCTCCCTCCAAGGCCCCGACAGCCTTCACACTCCCTCACTCCAGCTCTTCCACCCAACAACTCCTCCCCAGCTGGGCTGACCCTGGGTATTTGAGGAGGCCTGACCCCTGCCAATCCAAGTTGGGGATTGGTCAGGGCACCCCAGAACACCCTAGGTGGCTCCACCTCCCCTCCAGCCTCTCTTACCAGAAAGCACTAGAACCTTCTAGAAAGAAATAGGAGGTCCTAGTGATGTCACCTGTGAATCAATCAGCACTCCTCTGAGCCACTCCCAAACCAGAATGAAAAAACAGGCCTAGCAACCAGCCAGGCCTGCTTAAATTTTACCTAACCTCTATAGCACACTACTGGAGGATGTTACATTATTGATACATGTCCCCCAGGGCAGTACCCAGATCCCCATACCCCTTTTATGGCCAATTACTTGCATATAATCCTTCAAAATGGGCATTTTTGATTTTTCCTGTTCGACTCCCATAGACTTCAATGGGGTTCGCTGTTCAGGTTAGAAGACTTCCTCTGTTCGGGAGTTCTGCTGAGAACCGAACAGGGGGGGTGTTCAGCCCATCCCTGGTCCTTAGACACAGGGTTATCAGTGGTTGGTAATGCAGCTAGTGTAGTAGCTTGTTCATCCTCAGAGTCAGGGTCAGCATCAGGAAAAGCAGCCTGGTGGTATGTCAGGTGTTTTTTTGCTTACGGGCCCTTTTTTGAGATGGTGAGGCATATGGGAAAGAAGCTGCCCTTTTTGTGCTGCCCCTGGTGCGGGTTTCTTTAGGAGAGGAGCAGTCCATGGAGTCTGCAACAGCTACCCTGTGTGGGGCACGCTGGGGAGATGTCGCTGATTTGTGGGAAGAGCCGGTGCCATCTTGGCTGTCTCTATACCGAGGGCCGGTGAAGAACTCGGTGACTTTTCGGTGGCCCGCCAGCATGTTCTTCTTTCTGGTCATGTCTGTCTGACAGAGTCTCTGGGATTTGCCCTGTCAGACGAGATATAGCGTGGGCAGCTGTAGCGGGCGGATTAGCAGGTATGCTTCCCCGTGCTGGGAGAGGGGAAGATTCAGGTGGCCATCTCCCTGTGCTTTGGAAATATCTAGTATTTTCAAATCTAGAATGATAAAGAAGCTTTTAAAAACAATGCGATGAAGGTTTAGTGCGAGTGTATTATAACAAAAAAGACATGAATAATTTCACTCATATTTGTCTGCAGAGCTTTATTAATTCCTTCAACTGTAAGTAATGGGGGTTACCAGGAGTGGCAACACATAATATATGCAGCCCATCCAATTATACACTATATTGTCAAAAGTATTGGGACTCCTGCCTTTACACGCACATGAACTTTAATGGCATCCCAGTCTTCGTCCGTAGAGTTCAATATTGAGTTGGTCCACCCTTTGCAGATATAACAACTTTAAAGTGGATGCAAACCCAATTCATGAAGTTTGAGCTGGGCACATATATCTGCAGTGTTTTGTTATCTCTCTTCAAAGCCATGAGTCCCAGAGCTTTGTCCTGCTCCGTTCTTCTTTTATCAGCCTGAGAACTTTTGACACGCTCTCCAAGATGGTAGATAGAATTGTGTGTCGGGGAGGGAGCTATAAATAGATTAGCACACAGCTAAACTATTTACAGGCAAGCTCTGCATGTGTGGTGAGGGGATGTGTGCCTTTCCTCCAATTAGCTGCCTCACAGTGTGTAGCAATAATCCACTCCTATAGAGGAATTAGGAAGAGAAAATTCTAGCAGGATGTGCACTTTCTAAACAGTATATAAAGGTGAAGACAGAAGATATACATGTAAAACCTATGTAGGGAGATTTGTTTCATCTCTGTATATCATCTGAGGCTGTTCAATTCACTGGGTATAGGAGAGGGTTTACATCCACTTTAATTCTTTTGGGAAGGCTGTCCACAAGGTTTAGGAGTGTGTCTATGTGAATGTTTGACCATTCTTCCAGAAGTGCATTTGTGAGGTCAGGCACTGATGTTGGACGAGAAGGCCTGAATCTCAGTCTCCGCTCTAATTCATCCCAAAGGTCCATAAAGAAATTGATGAGCGAGTTTGGGGTGGAGGAACTTGACTGGCCTACACAGTCCTGACCTCAACCCGATAGAACACCTTTGGGATGAATTAGAGAGGAGACTGCAAGCCAGGCCTTCTCATCCAACATCAGTGCCTGACCTCACAAATGCGCTTCTGGAAGAATGGTGGAACATTCCCATAGACACTCTCCTAAACCTTGTGGACAGCCTTCCCAGAAGAGTTGAAGCTGTTATAGCTCCAAAAGGTGGACCAACTCGATATTGAAAAATATTGATGGCTACTGAATTCGAAAAAAATGTGAAGTACCTTTGTCATATCAATTCTACAGAAACAACTAGGAAATCGAGGCAACCTTGGACTTTCATGGTACGGTTTTTAGAAAAATATACACATATATTGAAAAGATCAATTTAAAAAGTGCCCAAAAGGGCAGACATGACACATACATACAGTAACTCCTGACATAAAGCAACCCAAGACAGTAAAATTCCACTGATATAGACTGGAGAGAAATTAATGTATCAACCTCACTAGGGGATTAGACATAGGTATCTTCCCATTAGTTCACTCTACATGTTTCCCGAAAAAACGCTTCTTCAGGAGTATAGTTCAGAGGAGGGTTTGTTCTAAAAGAGAAACATATACATAAGGAATCTTCAAATACAAAACCATAACATAATATAATATCTTATTAGTGAATATGGAGCCAACCACTTGATCTCTATCATGATGGTGAGAGGCCCCTTCACTGTAATCAGATCCAATACATATAATGAACACATTCAATGGTCCCCATCTGTCAAGGCCACCAGGAAACTGTGGGCATAGGTACTCACCAGCAGGACCAAGACCAGCCACCAAGCGCCTCAAGGCCAAAATGGCAGTCTCCCGGGCGAGTGCAGAAGCCAGGTAAAGGTAATACAGAATAGACAACTGTTAAATGAAACAAAGAAGTAAGTATGATGCACAAACATCCTAATGGGTATTACAAGTAGGGCATACAACAGGGGCTTTAGAATCTTCACAATCTCCCTGAACCTAATAGGTACACTAAGGCCACATAGATATAAAGGTAAAAAATGGTAATACACACCAACCAAAAACTTCTTCACAAGATTACATAAAGATGTAACGGGGCTGGAGAGGGACTATCAACCTCAAATCAGGTGTTCAGATCTGGTAATCAACTCTAATGGAGTGGTGTTAATGACGCTGTAAAGGATATATTTTTTTCTCAAATAAGTTTATTGAAAATTTTCATGTATACAGGGTATAATCAACATGTAGATTACATATTACATTACAATGTTCAGAAATGAAAACATACATATTAATGAGGCAGGGTATCCTGTACTCTTTAACAAAGGATGTGTGTGCTACCTTTCTGGAGGAGGATACATTGAAAGGTGCAGTTTCAACTAGTATCAGTAAGTAGTTGTCCATGCCAAGTAAACTTAACTCTGTACCTGGTCACCCGAGAGCCATCCACCCCTCGTGAGGGAACTTGCTGTGGATGGGGGGCGACCAGGTACCTTTGAAGTCGGGTCAGGCATGGGACGATATGTGGAGATTGTTAAGTCAGTTTCGTTGCAGATTAAAGAAAGGGGTGTGCAAACGGCGGAGTGGGGTGAGGAGGGAGAGGGGGGTGTGATGGGGGAGGGGGGGTGGGAAGAGGGGGGGGGAGGTGTTACAGGGACGTGGTCAAAGCGAGTTCTTACTGTGTACTCAGGGGGTGTAGTAGTACGTAGAGTGTTTGAACTGTGGTGATAGTAGGGGGAGTGTGTAGTAGGCCTCCCGGGGCTAGCGGGTTTCACTCCGGTGTTGACGACCTGGGATGTCAAATAATTGGTAATTCGGTGAGATGAGGTTGCGGGAGGTTAGATCTTACGGACGAGGTGATGAGTTGGGGGGATGTGTGTTCTGGGGTGTGGATTGTTTATAGTGGAGCCAGCATGCCCAGGTGTGGTGGAATTTGGACGGGTTGTCTTGGGCCTGACTAATAAGGTTTTCCATGTCTGCGATTTTGTCAATGCGATTGATCCAGTCTCGTATTGTAGGGGGGGTAGTGGTCCTCCAAAGGAGTGGGATACAGAGGTTGGCAGCGTTGATTAGATGTAGTGTGAGCGATTTTTTATAGGAACCTAGTGAGGTCTTGGTGTGGTGAAGGAGGAATTGTGCGGGAGAGAAATCCGGCGTGTAAGTAGTGATATGTGAGATTAATTGATGGATCTCCAGCCAAAAAGGTTGGATGATGGGGCAGTCCCACCAAATGTGGAGGAGGGTGCCGCGCGCTGAATTGCATCTCCAACAGGTGGAGGGTATCGTCGGGTGGAAGTGGTGCACTTTGTCTGGGGTCCTATACCATTTAGAAAATAGCTTATATCTGTTTTCTTGTGTCGTGACGTTGATTGATCCTTTGTGCATGAGAATAAAGATTTGGTCCCATTCAATGGGAGAGAGGTCTATAGAAAGGTCAGACTCCCATTGTCGAATCAGCCTGTCTTCCTTAATTGCATAGTTCGAGTGTAGGAGAGAGTAGATGGAGGATATTAGATGGCGCTGAGGTTCCGTACCAGAACAGATGAGTTCAAAGGGTGAGAGATCTGTATGCCAGTAAGTAGTTTGTTTGTGGGAGGAGAAAAAATGTCGCAGTTGGAGATATTTGAAGAAAGGGATATCGTAGTCCGGGAGGGAGAGTAAGAGTTCGTTGTAAGGTAGGAGGGAACCATTGTGAAAGAAACTTTGTGCTCTGGCGTTTAACGTACGTGCATTGAGAGTGGGATCCTTGAGTGTGAGCCCGGGTGGGAATTCCGGATTGATGTTTAGGGGCGTCATGGGGCCAGTGGAAGGGTTGATTGTGAGTGTTTTGCTGGCCATTTTAAATATGGTGAGAGTGGTTCCTATGAGGGGATGCGTTGTGTGTTCTTTGGGGATAGATACAGTTCCTATCCATGGTGCGTTCCGAAGTGGTAAGTTGGCGAAGGAGTCTTCTAAAGCAACCCAATCCTTTGAGGGATGGTGAATATGCCAGTCTACTGCCCTGGTCAGATGACAGACCCAGTAGTTTTTTTGAATATTTGGGAGCCCTAGGCCTCCCAAAGGTTTAGGTAAGGTCAGCCTATCCCAGCAAAGACGTGGGGGTTTAGAAGCCCAGATGAAGAGTCTGCACATGTGTTGGTATGATTTGAAGAAAGAGGGCGGTAGTTTTATGGGGACGGCCTGAAGGAGGTAGAGGAGTCTGGGGAGGACAATCATTTTGATAATTGCGATTCTACCCATCCAGGAAAAAGATCCCAAATGCCATTTCTGCAGATCACCTTGTATTGATGTGAGTGCAGTTGTGAAGTTGCTCGCGTATAGGTCCTTCAAATTTGCAGGGATCTTAATTCCCAGATAGGATATGGCTTGTTTTTCCCAACTAAAGGGAAAATTGAGTTTGCACTGGAATACCGTAGTGTGGGGCAGGGTGATGTTGAGGGCTTTGGATTTTCCAAAATTAATTTTTAGATTGGAAATAGCCTGAAAGTGTGAGAAGTCGGCCAGCAAGTTGGGGATGGTGGTGATGGGTTTGGTCAGGAATAGTAAAATATCATTGGCGTAGGCGGCCAGTTTGTATTGCTTGCGTTTGATATCTATGCCTTTAATGGAGCGATTCTCCCTGAGTCTACGGAGTAGAGGTTCCATGGTCAGAATAAAAACTAAAGGTGACAAGGGACAGCCCTGTCGGGTTCCGTTGGATACAGAGAAGGTGTCCGACAGGGTACCATTAACTCGGATTCTCGCTGTGGGGAGAGAGTATAGGGCCATGATCATCTGCAGCAGGCGGGGTGGAAGGCCTATCGCCCGTAACGTGGCTTCCATGTAATCCCAGGCCACCCTGTCAAACGCCTTCTCTGCATCCAGGGAGAGGAAGAATCCCGGGGCGGAGGTAGTGGAGAGCCAATGCTGAATGTTCAGCGCCTTTGTGGTGTTGTCCCGGGCCTCCCTGCCCGGAACAAAACCAGCCTGATCTAGTGATATGAGGTTTGGGATAAGGGGTAAGATGCGATTCGCTAAGGTTTTGGCGTATAATTTAACATCTACATTGAGTAGTGATATTGGGCGGTAGTTTGATACCAACGTGGGATCTTTGCCAGGTTTGGGGATAAGGGTTACATGTGCTTCTAGAATATCCTTGTGGGATGGTGAGTCAGGGGTGAGATTGTTGAGGGCTTTGGTGAGGTTGGGGATCAGTAAAGTCGGGAATGTTTTGTAGTAACTGACCGATAGTCTATCTGGGCCAGGGCTCTTGCCCGTTTTCATTTGTTTCAGTGCTAAAAGGATTTCCTCCGTAGAAAGAGGTTGGTCTAGGTGTTGGGAGTCGTTTAAGGAGAGGGGAGTGGGGCTGTATCGCGCTAAAAAGTCAGAAATCGCGGTCTTACGTTCCGTGTGGTTCGCAAGAAATTTTGTTTTTGGGAGGTTATAAAGGTTAGAAAAATATTGAACGAATTGGTCCGAGATTTCTTTGTTAGAGACCGCTACATCACCTGCTGGGCGGCGTAGTTTATGGCTCGTCTGTGACGCCCTCTTGGATTGGATAGCTCTCGCAAGGAGTTTGCCGGCTTTATTACTAAATTCATAATAAAGCTTTTGCGTTAGTGCAAATTTGCGTTTTAGGGTGCTGTTGAGCATCTCCAGGAGTTCCCCTCTGGCTTCAGTGAGAGCAGCCAGAGTTGACGTCTCCAGTGATGCCTTGTGAGCTTGTTCTAGCGTACGAATGCGTGTGGTTAATTCAGTGATACGTGCGTTTCTATACTTGTTCCTTTGTGTAGCTATGGCTATCAATTCACCCCGTACAACGCATTTGTGTGCAGCCCAGATGACTGATGGTGTAGTGGTCTCAGAGGAGTTTTCAGTAAAGAAATTTGAGAGGCAGTCAGTCACTTGCTTTGTGTTGACTGGGTCTGTCAATAGGGAACTATCTAGTCTCCAGATAGGGTTCTTGGGGCGCGCTGCGGGTATAATTAGAGTCATTGAAATGGGGTTGTGGTCAGAAAGTATGGACGGATCAATAGAGGCTTTGGTTAGATTAGTCAAATCGTTCTGGGATAGAAAGAAATGGTCTAATCTACTATACTTGCCATGTGGAGCAGAAAAGAAGGTAAAGTCCTTCGCTGAGGGGTTCAATGTGCGCCACGTGTCGTGGAGCAGTAAATTGTGTAGTTGTAGTTTAATAGCTTTGAGTGCCCTGTAAGTCAAGGAGGAGGTACCGCTTGATGTGTCCATGGAAGGGTTGAGCGCGACATTAAAGTCGCCGCCAACAATCAGTGTACCCGACTGGAAGCTAGTGAGGTGTTGGAAAGTGGAGCGGAAGAAGGATACTTGTTTGGTGTTTGGCGCATATATGTTGGCTATCGTGAGGTGTTTACCATAGATGGAACCCTTGAGAAAGAGAAATCTGCCCTGAGGGTCTCTCTGTACTGCGGTAACAGAGAAAGGGCAATGTTTCGAGATCAGAATGGATACGCCCTTTGATTTTGCTTCATCATTGGAAGAGTGGAATACTGTGGGGAAGTAGTGGTCCGTAAGTTTTGGGATTGCGTCAGTTCGGAAGTGGGTTTCTTGGATCAGTGCTATCTGGGTCTTTGATTGACGTAGGCAGTATAAGAGTTTGGACCTCTTTTCAGGGGTGTTAAGCCCCCTAATGTTGAGCGAGCAGAGTTTGATGGAGTTAGTTGAAGGTTGCACGTTGGAGTCGCGGGGATTGCTGGTGTTCATGGGCATCGTGGGGTAGGTGGGTTGTAGGGATAGAGGGAAGTTGGGAGAAAGGAATCACCGCCGGTCTGGGAAGGAGTCGTGACACGTCAGTCACTGGTGTGGAGCCTAAGAGGTGTGGAGAGGGATGTCCACAACCTCAGTAAGGATGGGTATCGGTCGAGTACAATGCACGGCCAGAACGCGGGCACCCTATGAAGGTACCGCGCCCCGGTCTGCACCTGTTTTGGGGTTGGTCTAACACAAGACAGTGAGTAGAGTGCGCAATCAAGTGCGGTCAGATTGGAGCTAAAACTATAAATGAGATAATAAATAAAAGTAAAAGTGGATATCGTCACCTGCCGCCACAGGATGGTAGTTAGTATTGTAGAAGGTACGACTTAAGCATATATGGTGGAGAAATAGCGATCGAAACCTAGATGCAACAATTATACGGGGGGGGGTAGATGGTTGGACAGGTGGGTGCAATCTAATGAGATTAGCTGTTCCTCCTAGCCTGGGTGCGTTAAAAATTAAGGTATAGCACTGCAGCCTCCCCGGTAAGTTCGCGGGTGGTTGGTGCGTCTCGTAGCCAGGCTTGGAGGGAGAGCCGGTCTTGCGGCATGAATAACAGGTAATACAATAGTACATACATGGGAACGCTGATGTGAGCTAAAGAAGGAGGCCCTATAGAAAACCAGAGGCGTTTCATCAGTTTACATAAGTATAACTGGCAGTATCAAGTGCCATTTAGGCTAAACAAGTTGTCAGACTATGACAGTAAGGCTACTATGAACATCTAAGGAAGCGTCCTAAAACATTAATACTCGCCAGGTGAGGCAAAGATGAAGAAGTACCCAGAGAGGAGGACGTAGATTATGTAGGTTGTGGGTGTACCCCACTGCAAGTACCTCGTCCGTCGATCTGTGCAATAAGGCAGTCTGGGGTACGAGTGGGTCGACCTTTCAGAAATGCTGCCTCTCTTGATTGTAGTCAGATGACCAGTCGCGGAGTGAGCGGTGCGGTCATAAGTAGCAGTGTTCGCGTGCTTTTTCTTTGCTAAGTGTGATCCGGCGAAACTGCAGGGTTTGACCATCAGCGTTGTAATGGGAGGCTGCGGATCACACAGTTGGTGCGGTCCGTTACGTTAGATGTGAAGTCTCGCGGTGTTGTGCGGAGTCCGGCGTCGGATCAGGAAGAGCGTGGCACCCAGCTTGACGTCATCTATTCAAGGGGTGTGGTTGTGAGTCCTCTGGAATCCTGGTAAATGTAGTAGAGGGCTGGGTAGTTGTTGCTGGGCAGACCTCGAGGACCGTGCGGGGAGTTTGGTCCAATGGGGAGAGCTGCTGATTAAGGATTCACTCCGTGCTGGCTCGGTAGTTCAGGAGCTATGTGTGAGAGGGTGTGGTCATTCGGCCTGTGGTTAACTGAGAGACTTCGTAGCAGATTGTCACTCGTGTGGTCCGAAAAGACCACTCAATGCTGTGCTGTAGGGCATCAGGGCAAATCAACTTGGTGCAAGACAAGGTGAGAAACAAAAATAAAAAGTAAAAATACTGGGTAACTGAGTTAAAAGAAAACAACAAGTTCAACGACCCAAAATAAAGGGGTCTCTTGTGGCGTGTCATTCAGAGGGGCCAACGGGGCCAGCCGAGAGAGAGAGAGGGTATGCCATATGTCCTTTTCAGCGGCCCCTGCGGGCTCTCCTGGACTGCGGGGGTTCAGGTGAGACTGGGGCCCTGTTGCGGTGGTAGTCTGCCCTGTAGTTGTGGGCAGAAGGAGAGCGTCTCCTGCGAAAGCTGGAAGTCTGAGTCTCCATGGGGGATTCCCGCTCCGCAGCGTTATGGATGCTCCGAAGGCGGAAAGGAGCGTACCAGTTTGGCACCTGCGTCATAGGGATGCCAAGTTGGTCACAGAAGTGTGGCAGATCCTCGGGCACCTTTAAGAGGGCAGAGCAGCCCTGGGAAGATGCGGACAGGCAAAATGGGAATTTCCATTTGTAGGGAATGTTCCTTTCCCTCAGGACGTCCAGCAATGGCTTGAGGTCTCGCCTGTGTTGGAGTGTGATGCCTGACAAGTCCTGATAGATTTGAATAGGAGCGCTGCCATGGAGGATTTGTTGCTGGCCCCTTGCTTGCTTTAGAATTTCCTCTTTTATTTTGTAGTCCACCAGGCAGCAAATAATGTCGCGTGGGGGGTCATTTTCCCTGCCTTTAGGGCGCAGTGCCCGGTGGATCCTGTCCATTTGAATGGGGGTCTGGGAAGGCCTGTGAAGGAGGTTGTTGAAGACGGCAGTGACAGCAGGGGTGATTTGATCGCCTTCTATGGCTTTGGGCATACCGCGGATCCTGAGATTGTGGCGTCTGCTGCGGTTGTCAAGATCCTCGATGTGCCTTTGCATGTCACGCAAGTACAGCGTATGTGAGTCGATGGAGGAAGCAGTGGAGCGAATGGCTGTGTCATGGCGTTCCGTCACTCTTTCCACTGCGTTCACCCTGTCAGTAAGGTCCCGCATATCGAGCCGCAGCTCTGAGATGGCTGCTGCCAGGGTTTCCTTAATTTCGTCCGCAATGGATCGAAGATCTTGTAGGGAAATCGGTGTGTGTAGCCCAGGTTCAAGGGATATCCCTCCTCCGTGAGAGGGAACAGGAGGAGAGGAAGTCTGAGGCAGGATGAGTAGCGGTAATGGTTGTGCCTGGGAGCGGGAAGGCCCGTTCTGTGAAGATGCCATATTGCTCCTAGTGTTCCGGAACATCTCCGGGATATTATGGCTCTGGGACCCCGGGGGAGCCCTGGGGGAGCGGGAACGAGAGGCGGAGGAGGATCGGGAAGCCGTCCCCATAGCGTGGCAAGATTTTTGGTGCAAATACCTTCGGTATTAGTCGGTTTGTTCCCGTGGCGGCAGGAGCTCTGGAATCAAGCGTCTCTCCTCATGTCAGGTCAGGCCACGCCCCTGTAAAGGATATATACAGAGATCATGGATATATGAAAAAACTAATGTATAAAATATACCACCAAAAGCCATATGTACACTCATTATGCCCCATAATATGCCAACTTATATCTTTGAGGTTGGGAGAGATTTGTCTTTGTCGATGAGAAATTTAGCCTTTGGCTAACTAAGATACTTCACTGGTTTTGTTACATTGATGACCTGCTCGTTATATGGACAGGATCCAGGGATGAACTTTTGTGCTTTCTGGAGGCTCTCAATGTCAGTGAATTTAATCTTAGGTTTACACATACCTTTAGTACACAACAGGTATTGTTTCTTAATTTTACCATTTTTATTAATGAGAATGGTCATATTTATGACCAATCTATACCTGAAGCTCTGGCAATACCATCTTGCATGCATCCAGCCTGCATCCTGCCCCACCAATCAGGAGTATACCATATTAGCAATATTTGCGCCTTTGTAGAAATTATTACCCGAAGGAGGATTTTGTCCATCACTCTGGGTTATTACGTAACAGGTTGTTAGCTAGGGGCTATTCTAATACCCTATTGAGAAAGGCCTTTAATAAGGTAAGGTCAAGATCTAGGTTGGAACTTCTTTACAAAAGTACCCCTAAGACCACAGCCAATATGGTGAAATGTATTACTCTCTTAGCCCATGAACAATCTTTACGTCCATTCATTTCTCGCCATTGGCATTTATTAGCGGAAAATATCACATTCTAAGTATGTACGCCCTACTCCTGAATTGGTGTATAGAAGGGCTACCTCTTTACATAATACTCTAACTACAAGTCATTATCAAAATAGGTGTGACTCATCCTTCTGGTGGTGTACACAATACTGTTCACCGATAGTGCAGTTGATACTACTTTTCTGGTGGTGTACACAAAACATACAGTGCACCCATAGTTGTTATTACACTTCTGTTGGTGTACACCGTACCGTGCACCCATAGTGCAGTTGCTACTACTTTTCTGGTGGTGTACACAGTACACAGTACATACAGTACACCCATAGTTGTTATTACACAATACATACAGTGCACCCATAGTTGTTATTACACTTCTGTTGGTGTACACAGTACCGTGCACCCCTAGTGCAGTTGCTACTACTTTTCTGGTGGTGTACACAGTACACAATACAGTGTAGTGTGATTTTGCTAAACAATATTTACAGCATGTCCAGAAGGCCACCAAGGAGAGGCAGATGCTCACAGGCCACTAAAAAAGAAAGGGCAAGCAGGCTCTGTGTCTACAGTCGACAGTGCTGGTCGTGGACACGGTGCATCCTCGGCATGTGGCCGTGGGGCATGCTTGTCCTTTTTTTCTGCTGTTGGCCATGTTATTGAGCCACAACATGCAGAAGAGTTGGTGGAATGGATAACAAAGCCGTCCTCATCCTCCTCATCCTCTGTCACCCAGGCTCAGAGTAGTTTGCCTGCCAATGCAGCTGCCAAAGTGGCCTATTCCATCGGCTCCATGTCAACAGTCACTCCTTCCCTAGCCCCACCATCACGCACGGAGGAGTCCTCCGAACTATTCGACCACAGTGTTGGGTACATGCTGCAGGAGGATGCGCAGCAATTTGAAGGCTCCAGTGAGGTTGAGGAAGGGAGTAATGTGATCCTAGAGAGAGGGGGTGCCCAAGAAGGACAAGAAACTGGCAGTAATGTTCCCCCAGCTGCAGCATACTGACAAGTTTGCTCCAGTGACAAGGAGGGAGGGGATGATGAGGTCACTGACTCTACTTGGGTGCCTGAGAGAAGAGAGGAGGAAAGTGAGGAGGAGGAGGAGGCACAACTCCAACGAGGCAGGATGTCCTCTAGGGGGCAGCTTAAGGGCAGCCACCCTATTGCATTACACTGCAGAGCTTCACAGGTGCAGGGTGCTGCTGACTCCCTGCTGACTTTTAAAATTTCCTTGGTGTGGGCCTTTTTCGACACATGTGCAGCAATTTGCACCGTTGCTGTTTGCAACCTATGTCTGAAGCGGATCAAGCGTGGCCAGAACCACAGCCGCTTGGGCACCACATGCTTGACCAGACATATGACAACCTCCCATGCAGTCCGTTGGCAACAGCACTTGAGAGACACACATCACAGAAAAAGGCGGACTTCTCCTTGCTCCTCATCTGGGCTTTCCAACCCCACTATATCTCCAGTCCTCTCAAAAACCTGCACCGAGAGGAATGAAGGTATAGCAATAGGTGTCCCAAGTACTTGCAGCCAGTTTGCTAGCAGTACACCACTAACTGATTTTAGCAGGCAAATTTCCCTACCCAGTTGCTGAACCAACGAGGCAGGATGCCCTTCAGGGGGCAGATTAAGGGCAGCCACCCTATTGCATCACACCGCAGAGCTAAGCATGTGCAGGGCACTGCTGACTCCCCGCATATTTTGAAAAGTTCTTTGGTGTGGGCCTTTTTTGACATGTGTGCAGCAGATCACACCATTGCTGTTTGCAACATATGTCTGAAGCGTGGCCAAAACAGCAGCCGCTTGGGCACCACATGCTTGACCAGACATATGGCGACCTCCCATGCAGTCCGTTGGCAACAGCACTTAAAAGACCCATATTCAAAGAACAAGGCGGACCTCTCCTTGCTCCTCATCAGCTAGGATCTCCAACCCCACTATACCTCCAGTCCTCTCATAAACCTGCACTGAGAGGAATTAAGGTATAGAAATAGGTGTCCCAAGTACTTGCGGCCAATCTGCTAGCGGTACACCAACATCTGATTTTAGCAGGCAAATTTCCCTACCCCGTCGAAAGAAATTTGGTCCCAGCCATCCACATGCTCAGCGTCTGAATGCTAGCTTGGCTGAATTGCTAGCACTGCAACTGCTGATTTTTCAGCTGGTAGACTATGCCCCCTTTCGTGAATTTGTGGGATGTGCAGTACCTCAGTGGCAGGTTCCCAAACGCCATTTCTTTTCACGGAAGGCCATGCCGGCTTTCTACCAACATGTGGAAGGCAAAGTCTTGTCCTCGTTGGACAGGGCAGTCAGCAGTAAGGTGCATATTACCACTGTCTCATGATCCAGCAGGCATGGACAGGGACGTTACCTTTCTTTCACAGCACACTGGGTAACTCTGCTGGCAGCTGGGAAGGATGCAGGACAGGGTTCAGTATTGTTGGAGTTTGTTGTGCCACCACACCTCCAAAATGCTAGTAGTGGTAATTCTGCCACAGCTGTCTCCTCCACCCCCTCCTCTTCTTCTATCTCTATGGCGTTCAAGGGGCTACGTAAGCACTCAGGCAAAAAGATGCCATGCGGTGCTTGAGTTGGTCTGCTTAGGGAACAGGAGCCACACTGGGGCAGAGATTCTGGCAGCTCTGCAGGGGCAGGCTCAGAGGTGGTTAACGCCATGCCAGCTTCAGCCAGGAATGGCTGTATGCGACAATGGCACCAACCTCCTCTCTGCCCTCAGACAGGGATACTTGACCCATGTTCCCTGTTTGGCTCACGTCCTAAATTTGGTGGTGCAGTGGTTCTTGAGCAGGTACCTGGGCTTACAGGATCTCCTGAGGCAGGCCAGGAAAGTCTGTGTGCATTTCCATCGGTCATATAATGCCAGTGCTCGGCTGGCTGACATTCAAAGAGAATGCAACCTGCCCAAGATCCACCTCACTTGTGACATGCCCACCAGGTGGAACTCAACGTTTGCAATGCTGCAGCGGCTGCACACACAGCAGAGGGCCATCAATGAGTACCTGTGTGAGTATGGCACCAGGACAGGGTCAGCGGAGCTTGTTTTTTTTTCCCCACGCCAGTGACTACTGATCAAGGATGCATGCACTGTCCTGTCACCATTTGAGGAGGCCACGAGGATGGTGAGCAGTGACAGTGCATGCATCAGTGATACTGTCCCTCTTGTCTTTCTGTTGGAGTGCATGCTTCATGGAATAATGGACAGGGCACTTGAGGCAGAACAGCGGGAGGAAGAGGAGGACTTCCTTACCTCTCAAGGCCCCCTTTATCCAGAAAGTATTCCTGCGGGCCTGCCGATCACACAGGAAAAAGAGGATCAGGATTGTGTCAGTATAGAGGTGGAGGATAACACTCAACATCAGCAGCAGTTTTCAAGGGATCGTTTTCAGTCCCCAGAAACCCATGGAATTGTACGTGGCTGGGAGGAGGTGGTTGAGGATCATGTGATCCCCTGGATGATGGCCCCTGGATGATGTGACTCTATCACGAAACGCCGCATAGGGCAGAGCAACGTGTTCTCGTCACCTCCCATTGCTGCTGTTATTTCCAGTAGGACGGGCTGTCTGTGAGCTTCCGGCCGGCGCTCCAGACTACACTATATGCCTACTATTGTCTACTAACATTGGGCTGATGTCTGAGTACCTGTCAGTGTGATCATCTTTAGCCTGACCCTGCAGTCTTTGATGTCCCATCTTGATATAAGGTCTCTGATCCATTGGTTGTGGTCCGAAGCATTATTAACAAACAGCCTTCTCTGATCCTCTGTAACCGGGGATCATGAGTTTTTGGTAAGCGGCCAGTCTGATTTCACGGTGGTGGAACAAGCACGCTTCTTTTTTTTTCTCACAGCAAGAACCTATGTTTTTTGGAACTTTTTTAAGATACTTTTATATCACTTAGGTGATTTATTTTTATACATGGACTTTTAATTATCACCTTTGTACGTTTAATTTTTGGATTCATTACTAATTTGATATGTGTTATGTATACTCTAAAGGGGAACTTTTCACTTAGTTCTAAATATTTGGTTTAGTGATGATGTATATGATCACCAATCTTTTCTAGCGCGATTCACCCCCCTTTTTTTCTTGAGGATCATGTGATCCTTAGTAACCCAGAGGACTCAGGATCCAATGCTTCTGCAAACTTACACTGCATTGCCTCCCTGATCCTGAAAAGCCTGCGAAAGGACCCTAGTTCGTGGTATCAAGGAGAGGGATCATTACTGGCTGGCAACCCTTCTTGATCCATGTTACAAGGGTAAGGTTGCAGAACTTATTCAGCCTTCGCAGAGGGATCAGAGGATGAAACATCTTCGGCAGGCCTTGCAGAAAGGTTTGTGCAATGCGTTTCCAGAGCCTGGGAGGTTACAATTTCCTGGTGCTGGACAACATGTTGCTGAGACTTTGTTTAGTCACAGAAAGAGCGGTGGAGAATGTGGCCGGCTGACTTCAGACAATTCTTCAGTCCTCAGCGCCAAGGTCAGATTGGTTCCAGCAACCATTGCCAGCGTCTGAATTACATGGTGCAGGAATATCTAGAGGCAAGATCAGACTTGGAGACCTTTCCAACAGAACATCCACTGGGTTACTTGAAGCTGGACCACTGGCCAGAGCTTGCTCAATATGCAATTGAGCTACTGTCCTGTCCTGCATCCAGCGTTCTTTCTGGACGCACATTCAGTGCTGCTGGAGGCTTTGTAACTGATCACAGAGTGCGCCTGTCCACAGACTTTGTTGATCGGCTCACATTTATAAAAATGAATCAGTCTTGGATCACCAGCTACCAAGCACCTGATGCTGACGTAACCGATTGATTTTTCTATGGATGTGGGATCCCTTGAAGACTGCATATGCTGAGTGACTATCCTATTATGCTGAGTGACTATCCTTTTCCTCCTCAATCTTCATGATGATAGCTTCTAAGAATATTTTTGGTTCAGGGCACCACCACCACTGCCTAAGGCCCAATTTTTCTGCCCCTGTTTAACAGGGGTGTGTAATTACAATTTTTGATCAAATATTTAACCGCTTTGTTGTATATGTTGTAATATGTTCACCGATTTATGTGGGACATTATTATATGTACACACATACAGTCAATATTAACCAGGCCAGAATTGAGTTGACAATGGTTGATTTGTCCAAGCCAACTCAATTTTAAGATAACAGCTGAAGACCCTTTGATGTGTTAGTCTTATGCAAGTCTACCTAGGGGTGTGAGGTATGGGCTGTTAACCTAATTGAACATTTCAAAGGGTACATTGTTTAAAGGACCATAGAAGAAGTATTTATTGATGGTAATTAGACTTGAGGGGGTAACAATGGGATCAAGGAGTGTTTTGGGTTGGCCTAGCGGAGGCTCCCTCCTGTGGGGCTAATATATCAGGGGGACTTGTTGATATGCAAGAATACAGATTAGGAATGTAGGTATTCCAAGGGCTCAAAAGGGTGTTCAGGTGGTATCTGATAATCTAATTACACATATCTAAGGGGACTTGTTGATATTAATATGCAAAAATAATGTAGGTATTCGAAGGGCTCAAAAGGGTATTCAGGTGGTATCTGTTAATCTAATCTAATTACACATATCTAAGGGGACTTGTTGATGTTGATATGCGGGAGTGCAAATTGGGGCGGTTTATGACTACAGCTGTTCACGGCTGGGAGTTGTTGTCTGTTTGAAAGACTAAAGCTAATCAAAGTCCTAATTTGAAACGGCCAATCAAATTGCTCAGCCATTCAATATTTAGTGAATATAACACGACATTCAGTCTATAGGTTTTAAGTTAGGCTTGTCTGTGTGTGAACACACAGACCTAAGAACATGGGACTTTGAATTATATACTCTGTCGGATTTTTTGTAATCTGTGGACTTTGGACTTTGTTCTGTGTTGGAAGTCAATAAAGTGCATCTCTCTGGAAGAATTGGGTTGCTGCGGAAGAGTACTTACTAATTCATTATCATACCCACTCTCTACCTGCACTCTACATAATATCACCTGTATATATTATATCACTACATTGGTGCCCTTCAAGCGACCAGAAGAGCATTTTCGGACTTAGTAACAGAAGTCGGTGGTGACAACAATCCTGTGAGGTGGACAGAAGTCTGATGAAGAACCAAGAGCTGTGCTGTGACTCTAATGTCTGGTTGTGACATAAGAGAGTCTGATCTACAAATTAAAACAAGTTGGGAACCCCAGAATTATTCTCTGGAGACTGGAAACAACAACAAAAAAAGGACTGTGTCGTGTACCAGAAGACCTGAACTGGAAGCTGAAGGAGTAACTAATGCGGTGAGTAAAATATTTCCTTTTTTTAATTATTAGTAATATAGTCAAAATGCTTACTCAGTGTGAAGCCAGTGTCAGTTCTGATAAAGTTAACAGATGGGTATTAAATGTATTAAGCGCCATGGCAGTCCTTATGAAATTCCAGAAAAATGTAAGCAGACGTGGACGATGATGAAGGAATTTTTAGAGAAAAATGTTTTTGATAGCAAAATTTCAGAAAGTAAAAGAAAAGGTTGTATTATACAGGGCTTGTTATCTTGCTGTTTAACAATGGAAAGTTCTTTGAAGGATAAGGTTGAGGAAATTGCGCAGTTACAGAAGGCAGTTGATAATAGCAACAATGTTTGTGAGAGGTTACAAAACCAATCAGACACCGAGACAGTAAATTTAAAATTGCATGCGGTTACCATTGGAGAAGCTTTACTTGAGAAATCTAAACGTTGTGATGAATTATCAGAGGAAAATGAGAGATTAAAATTAAGAATTATGGAATTAGAGAAGAGATCTCAGGAATGCAGATATGCATCAAATCTTGGATTCAGCAATCTGCAGCAAACAGAACCTCATATTAAATCTGATAATTAATTACCAGCTGCCCCCACTGTGACTACCACAGTTTACAACAATAATAATAATACAGGTGAAGTTCAGCTTGTAATGAAGCCTTTGAAATCAAAAGAATTAGATGCAATTTTTAAAGAAATAGGAATGGTTCCATACCATGTTTTAAACAGATTTTTAAAATGGTTTTGTGACGTGCAGAATGTCAGAGATATGTACACTCTCAACTCATCTAACTTAGAAAGAGTTTTGCAACATTCTTTAGGAAGTGGTCTTTGGATGAGAATTAAACAAATCTGTATTCAGCCTCTTAGAACAAGGGACATATTACTGGAATTATTATGTGTTTTGTATGGTGTACGTTCTGATGTTACTATTCATGGGAAGATCCAACAAATGCAAAATGAATCTCCCTATGAATTGTCACACAGGATAGCAACTATTATGGAATTATTGGTCGATAATAATCTTGCATTTGAGCGTGGTGGCTTGATACATATGAGTATGTTTCTAGATGAGTTGCATGAAGATATCAAACAAAATATTTTATTAGTTACCCCAAATCCTCATGATTTAAAAGACATATTGTTGAGAGGAGACCATTTATGGAGAAAGTCAAATGAGCAGGCTGTCAAAATTGATTTAGCCACATTGTTTAGGACAAATATTGAACATAAAGATCAGAAGATAATATCCTATGATAACACCCAGAGAGGACACTCCGGGTCAAACATAGGTGATATTAATATGAAAAACAGAGCTGACCAAAATAATAATAAGAAAAGGTCCAAGACTTGGATACCGTTTTCTCAGTTAAAACAGAGATATGACCACCTGAAGATTGAGTATGACAAGATGAGAGGAGAATGCGATAAATTATTAGAGCAGTTGAAGCGGGTACAGGGTGTCATGAATGTACAAGATGTACATTCTCCAGATCTGTTTTTGAATGCAGATGACATTTCTCTAGCAGTGGGGGTGAATTAGCTTTAAACTGTATATGTGTAAATAGTGTTTTGTTTTAACTTCAAACTATGTTTAAAAACCTTGCTAATTAGTTTTGTTGGAGAGTTTTGTCTTTCAGGGACGTCTGAAGATGCTTGCATGTGAATAGCAGAAGCACAGTCTGAAATTGCTGGCTAGTGGGGGAGAATTATGGGAGAAATGCTGAATAGACAATATATCACTATACATGGAATTATAAAGTATTTATGGACTCTCTCGAAATTCATCAAGCAATGGAACTTTTTTTCTTTTTTCTTCAACGCCCTAATTTTTAATTTTTCTCCCTTTTCCTGATATATTTTGCTTTTCATTTTTTTATTTTCTTTATGTTTTATTTCTTGAACTTTATCTTAAAACCAAAGAGAAGCATTTTAACCTAAAATAATTTTCATAACATCTGTACATATTACATAATGCGTATTGATCAATATATTTGACATCTAAGGTGAGATGCTGCACAATGGCTTGGCATAGCATAAATTATAGTATGTTGGGTGGTTTTCCTAAATTTATAAGAGGGGTGAGTGAAATTCATCACTCTAGTCATGATTTGAAACTTTGTTGATTCAGTTGTTTATAATATGCTAAAGGCTATGATATATTTGGATGGAAAAGACCTTTCTACCTTTCATGGTGAAGATACTGGCAAGAATTTCCACTGCCGCTTTGTCTGGATAGAAGATCTGATAAACACTGATGTCAAGCTGATTCTATCTGAACCATCGTGTGGGGGTATATGTATATGTTGGTATACCATTCAAGTGTAATTGTGGACTGAATGATCCAAGTAACTGCTCTATTGAAGGCAATGAGGGGTCGGCCTACATCAAATTACAAAAGCAAATTGTGGCTGGCAATCAACAAAGATGGACTCATGAATGTCAAGTGCAAGGAAATAGTTTACAGCACAGTTTTTACTGCCATATCCAAACCTTTTTCTACCTTGAAAGTGAGTGCTGGTACATTGATAGTTCTTCTTACTATAAAGATGAAAGTAGAGTGTTTGCGTAAAAGCATCTTTAAAAATGAAAAGCTTGAGCCTGGAGATCAAAAAAAATCCTGGACTTATGTGGATTGGAGCTCCCAGAGCATACCAAGTTTACTTTCAGTGAGATGGTGAGAGATGTGATGAAGTCAGACCAAAGGATGGACTGTGACATCAGCTCGTCTTTGCGCAATATTCAAGATCTTGATGTGATATAATAAGCCCTAACAGCTATATGGGCCACTGATGTTTACCAAATCCTTTTCTAGTCATGGTCTAAAAGTTATATTATTTAATAACTGTTTCATGGGGATATTTTAGAGGCTGGCGAAGAGAGATGTAACCAGTTTCAACTTCATATTTTATATGAGCCATTGTAAAGCATCCAGTACCTTAACCACTTCAGCCCCGGAAGGATTTACCCCCTTCCTGACCAGAGCACTTTTTACAATTTGGCACTGCGTCGCTTTAACTGCTAATTGCGCGGTCATGCAATGCTGTAACCAAACAAAATTTGCGTCCTTTTCTTCCCACAAATAGAGCTTTCTTTTGATGGTATTTGATCACCTCTGCCGTTTTTATTTTTTGCGCTATACACGGAAAAAGACCGAAAATTTTGAAAAAAAATGATATTTTCTACTTTTTGTTCTAAAAAAAAATCCAATAAACTCAATTTTAGTCATACATTTAGGCCAAAATGTATTTGGCCACATGTCTTTGGTAAAAAAAATGTCAATAAGTGTATATTTATTGGTTTGCGCAAAAGTTATAGCGCCTACAATCTAGGGTACATTTTCTGGAATTTACACAGCCTTTAATTTATGACTGCCTATGTCGTTTCTTGAGGTGCTAAAATGGCAGGGCAGTACAAAACCCCCCCAAATGACCCCATTTTGGAAAGTAGACACCCCAAGGAAATTGCTGAGAGGCATGTTGAGCCCATTGAATATTCATTTTTTTTGTCCCAAGTGATTGAATAATGACAAAAAAAAAAATAAAAAAATTCCAAAAAGTTGTCACTAAATGATATATTGCTCACACAGGCCATGGGCATATGTGGAATTGCACCCCAAAATACATTTAGCTGCTTCTCCTGAGTATGGGGATACCACATGTGTGGGACTTTTTGGGAGCCTAGCCGCATACGGGGCCCCGAAAACCAATCACTGCCTTCAGGATTTCTAAGGGCGTACATTTTTGATTTTACTCCTCACTACCTATCACAGTTTTGAAGGCCATAAAATGCCCAGATGGCACAAACCGCCCCCAAATGACCCCATTTTGGAAAGTAGACACCCCAAGCTATTTGCTGAGAGGCATGTTGAGTCCATGGAATATTTTATATTTTGACACAAGTTGCGGGAAAGTGACAATTTATTTATTTATTTTTTTTTTTTTGCACAAAGTTGTCACTAAATGATATATTGCTCACACAGGTCATGGGCATATGTGGAATTGCACCCCAAAATACATTCTGCTGCTTCTCTTGAGTACGGGGATACCACATGTGTGGGACTTTTTAGGAGCCTAGCCGCGTACGGGACCCCGAAAACCAATCACCGCCTTCAGGATTTCTAAGGGTGTACATTTTTGATTTCACTCTTCACTGCCTATCACAGTTTCGGAGGTCATGGAATGCCCAGGTGGCACAAACCCCCCCAAATGACCCCATTTTGGAAAGTAGACACCCCAAGCTATTTGCTGAGAGGCATGGTGAGTATTTTGTAGCTCTCATTTGTTTTTGAAAATGAAGAAAGACAAAAAACAACATTTTTTTTTCTTTTTTTAATTTTAAAAACTTTGTGACAAAAAGTGAGGTCTGCAAAATACTCACTATACCGCTCAGCAAATAGCTTTGGGTGTCTACTTTCCAAAATGGGGTCATTTGGGGGGGTTTGTGCCACCTGGGCATTCCATGGCCTCGGAGACTGTGATAGGCAGTGAAGAGTGAAATCAAAAATTTACGCCCTTAGAAAGCCTGAAGGCGGTGCTTGGTTTTCGGGGTCCCATACGCGGCTAGGCTCCCAAAAAGTCTCACACATGTGGTATCCCCGTACTCAGGAGAAGCAACAGAATGTATTTTGGGGTGTAATTTCACATATTCCCATGGCATGTTTGAGCAATATATAATTTAGTAACAACTTTGTGCAAAAAAAAAAAAAAAAAAATTTGTCTCTTTCCTGCAACTTGTGTCACAATATAAAATATTCCATGGACTCGACATGCCTCTCAGCAAATAGATTGGGGTGTCTACTTTCCAAAATGGGGTCATTTGGGGGGGGGTTTGAACTGTCCTGGCATTTTATGCACAACATTTAGAAGCTTATGTCACACATCACCCACTCTTCTAACCACTTGAAGACAAAGCCCTTTCTGACACTTTTTGATTACATGAAAAAATTATTTTTTTTGCAAGAAAATTACTTTGAACCCCCACACATTATATATTTTTTTAAAGCAAATGCCCTACAGATTAAAATGGTGGGTGTTTCATTTTTTTTTTTCACAAAGTATTTGCGCAGCGATTTTTCAAATGCATTTTTTGGGGAAAAAACACACTTTTTTACATTTTAATGCACTAAAACACACTATATTGCCCAAATGTTTGATGAAATAAAAAAGATGATCTTAGGCCGAGTACATGGATACCAAACATGACATGCTTTACAATTGCGCACAAACGTGCAGTGGCAACAAAATAAATACATTTTTAAAAGCCTTTAAAAGCCTTTACAGGTTACCACTTTAGATTTACAGAGGAGGTCTACTGCTAAAATTACTGCCCTCGATCTGACCGTCGCGGTGATACCTCACATGCATGGTGCAATTGCTGTTTACATTTGACGCCAGACCGACACTTGCGTTCGCCTTAGCGCGAGAGCAGGGGGGACAGGGGTGCTTTTTTTTTTTTTTTTCTTTATTATTTTTTTGCTTTTTTATCTTATTTTAAAACTGTTCCTTTCATTTTTTTTTTTTTTAATCATTTTTACTGTTATCTCAGGGAATGTAAATATCCCCTATGATAGCAATAGGTAGTGACAGGTACTCTTTTTTGAAAAAATTGGGGTCTATTAGACCCTAGATTTCTCCTCTGCCCTCAAAGCATCTGACCACACCAAGATCGGTGTGATAAAATGCTTCCCCAATTTCCCAATGGCGCTATTTACATCCGGCGAAATCTAAGTCATAAAATGCTCGTAGCTTCCGGTTTCTTAGGCCATAGAGATGTTTGGAGCCACTCTGGTCTCTGATCAGCTCTATGGTCAGCTGGCTGAATCACCGGCTGCATTCTCAGGTTCCCTGTTGAGACAGGAGAGCCAGAGAAAAACACGGAAGACGATGGGGGGGGGGCATTCTCTCCCACTGCTTGTAAAAGCAGTCTAGAAGCTAATTAGCCGCTAGGATTGCTTTTACATGAAAGCCGACCGCTGGCTGAAAAGAATGATAACAAGTTGATACCTAAACCTGCAAGCATCATTCTGGTATAACCACTCAAAGTCGTGAATGCTGTACCTGAAGACAAAAAAATGGTTAACAATAAAGCACAGTAAACGGTAAAGTATAAAAAATTGCATACCTGAAAAGCAAACATGATAAAACATAATAACAATAAAACATTGCAGAATAGAATACAGTAAAAAAGAGCAGAACAATAGAGAGAATAGAGAGAGAGAGAATAGAGAGAGAACAATAAAACGACAACTATTATTTTTTATTTTATATTTTTGTTTGTGTTTTTTTTTTTTTTACACTTTTTTTGTAACTGTAACTTTTATAACTGTAACCGGTTCCAGGTTCGGGTCTCTCAAAATGCGATGGCATCTTGGGAGACCCTGTGAAAGTGTGTCCTAGTCTGTGCAATGCTGTACCCTACGCTAATACTCAGCTAGTGAATGGTAGCGTTCAAAACATTCACCAATGCAAAGACCAGGATTGTCAGGACAGGAGGGACAATGATAGCGGGTGTCACGCCTATATCCGCGCTTGCTGCAGACACAACATCTTTTTTGGGGGGGTTCGTTGGGTAGGGGTACTCGGGAGGACATAAAGAAAATGCCTCTCATGCAGCCGACTGCATTTGGTTGGGGATGTGAATGGGGGAAGTACGGGCGCTGCAGAAGTGGTGGGTTCCCAATTAGGATTGGCGAATGCAGCAGGAAGGGCATTATGGGCACGACGGGCCTGTGTTTGTCTTCTTGGTGGGACTTATGGGACTCGCCACGTCACCAAGTGTTACTGCAGTGCTGGTTTGACTACGACCGGGGTGTACTAGGCCGCTGGCGCTTGCCAGTTCACCAAAACGCTACCAAAAAAACTGTTAACGATCGCAGGGATCAGGCCTGACTCTGCGAATGCTGCAGTTATGCGTTTAGTGTTTTGTAAGTGACAGTGATCGATCGATACTGCACTTGGGTGGGCTGGGCTGGGCCGGGCGGAGGGGCAAAACGCAGGTGCTAGCAGGTATCTGGGCTGATCCCACTAACACTGCGTTTTTGGGAACCCTAAACTGCTGGGGACGCCAGTATAGATCTGATCGGATCAGATCAGATATTGATCAGTTCAGATACTATACCACTAAGGGAGGTGTACGGTGCGTGCGTGGGTGTTAGCGCTACTGGCACTAACCTGACGCTGCCTGGGGCTGGTGCTTGCCAGTTCACCAAAACGCTATCAAAAAAACTGTTAGCGATCGCAGGGATCAGGCCTGACTCTGCGAACGCTGCAGTTATGCGTTTAGTGTTTTGTAAGTGACAGTGATCGATCGATACTGCACTTGGGTGGGCTGGGCTGGGCCGGGCGGAGGGGCAAAACGCAGGTGCTAGCAGGTATCTGGGCTGATCCCGCTAACACTGCGTTTTTGGGAATCCTAAACTGCTGGGGACGCTAGTATAGATCTGATCGGATCAGATATTGATGCGTTCAGATACTATACCACTAAGGGAGGTGTACGGTGCGTGGGTGTTAGCGCTACTGGCACTAACCTGACACTGCCTGGGGCTGGTGCTTGCCATTTCACCAAAACGCTACCAAAAAACTGTTAGCGATCGCAGGGATCAGGCCTGACTCTGCGAACGCTGCAGTTATGCGTTTAGTGTTTTGTAAGTGACAGTGATCGATCGATACTGCACTTGGGTGGGCTGGGCCGAGCCGGGCGGAGGGGCAAAACGCAGGTGCTAGCAGGTATCTGGGCTGATCCCGCTAACACTGTGTTTTTGGGAACCCTAAACTGCTGGGGACGCTAGTATAGATCTGATCGGATCAGATATTGATCCGTACAGATACTATACCACTAAGGGAGGCGTATGCTGCGTGCGTGGGTGTTAGCAGTACTGGCGCTAATCTGACGCTGCCTGGGGCGACGCATATCACCGCCGGGCGATCAGGGGGCTAAATCTTTATTCGGTAATAAACGGCGGGTGCCCTGACACTATAAAAAATAAACGAACTAACCAGCGTCACCCGTAACGGTTATACAGTGATCAGTGGTGAAAGGGTTAACTAGGGGGCAATCAAGGGGTTAAAACATTTATTAGGTAGTATATGGGGGTCCCTGTCGCTATAAAACGCTGACGGCGAACCTAAATATTTACCTCACTAACTAGCGTCACCAGCGACACTAATACAGCGATCAGAAAAATGATCGCTTAGCGACACTGGTGACGGGGGTGATCAAGGGGTTAAAACTTTATTAGGGGGGGTTAGGGGGGTATCCTAGACCTAAAGGGGGCCTAACACTCACTGCCCTAACACTGTAACTGTCATAAACTGACACCAATACAGTAATCAGAAAAAAATAAAAAAAACCCGCTTGGTGTCAGTTTGTGACAGGGGGGGGGTGATTGGGGGGGGATCGGGGGTGATCGGGGGGGGATCGGGGTGTTTTGTGTGCCTAGCATGTTCTACTGTGTGTGTGTGTGTTGTGCACTCACATACCTGTCTTCTCTCCTCGGCCCGGAACGGAAAATACCGAGCCGAGGAGAGATGACATCATTTCCTCTGCCTCTGTGTACAATACAGAGGCAGGGAAATGATCCCATTGGCTGGGAGCGATCGCGAGGGGGGGCCACGAATGGATGGCCTCCCCCTCACCACCGATCGCCGGGGGAGATTTGCCGACCGCCGCAGGCACCGGGGGGGGTCCGATCGGACCCCCCACCCGCGGGCAGGCAAGGACGTACCTGTAAGTCCTTTTGCCTGCCCGTGCCGCTCTGTCGACGTATATAGTCGTGCGGCGGTCGGCAAGTGGTTAAATCATAATGATATTTTTTGTTGTTTGGGGGTATATGTTGTATATGTTGTAATATGTTCACCGATTTATGTGGGACATTATTATATGTACACACATACAGTCAATATTAACCAGGCCAGAATTGAGTTGACAATAGTTGATTTGTCCAAGCCAACTCAATTTTAAGATAACAGCTGAAGACCCTTTGATGTGTGTAGTCTTATGCAAGTCTACCTAGGGGTGTGAGGTATGGGCTGTTAACCTAATTGAACATTTCAAAGGGTACATTGTTTAAAGGACCATAGAAGAAGTATTTATTGATGGTAATTAGACTTGAGGGGGTAACAATGGGATCAAGGAGTGTTTTGGGTTGGCCTAGCGGAGGCTCCCTCCTGTGGGGCTAATATATCAGGGGGACTTGTTGATATGCAAGAATACAGATTAGGAATGTAGGTATTCCAAGGGCTCAAAAGGGTGTTCAGGTGGTATCTGTTAATCTAATTACACATATCTAAGGGGACTTGTTGATATTAATATGCAAAAATAATGTAGGTATTCGAAGGGCTCAAAAGGGTATTCAGGTGGTATCTGTTAATCTAATCTAATTACACATATCTAAGGGGACTTGTTGATGTTGATATGCGGGAGTGCAAATTGGGGCGGTTTATGACTACAGCTGTTCACGGCTGGGAGTTGTTGTCTGTTTGAAAGACTAAAGCTAATCAAAGTCCTAAATTGAAACGGCCAATTAAATTGCTCAGCCATTCAATATTTAGTGAATATAACACAGCATTCAGTCTATAGGTTTTAAGTTAGGCTTGTCTGTGTGTGAACACACAGACCTAAGAACATGGGACTTTGAATTATATACTCTGTCGGATTTTTTGTAATCTGTGGACTTTGGACTTTGTTCTGTGTTAGAAGTCAATAAAGTGCATCTCTCTGGAAGAATTGGGTTGCTGCGGAAGAGTACCTACTAATTATCATACCCACTATACCACAATATTTTATATCACTACAAGGTCCAATTTTTCTGCCCCTGTTTAACAGGGGCATGTAACTACAATTTTTGCTCTAATATTTCACAGCAGGGCCCGTTCCTGCACTCAACAAGAGAATCTGTGAGGGTTTACAGTGTTGTGGCTCCACCACCACTGTCTAAGACCAATTTTTCTGCCCCTGTTTAACAAGGGCGTGTAATTACAATTTGATCAAATATTTAACAAGCAGGGCTCGTTCCCACGCTCAACAAGAGTATCTGTGAGGCTTTACAGTGTTGTGCCACCACCACCACCACTACCACCACCTAAGGCCCAATTTTTCTGCCCCTGTTTAACAGGGGAGCGTAATTACAAATTTTGATCTAATATTTCACAGCAGGGCCAGTTCCTGCACTCAAGAGTATCTGTGAGGCTTTACAGTGTTGTGCCACCACCACCACCTCCTAAGGCCCAATTTTTCTGCCCCTGTTTAACAGGGGCATGCAATTTCAATTCTTGATATAATATTTCACAGCAGGGCACGTTCCAGCGCCCACCAAGAGTAACTGTGAGGGCTTACAGTGTTCTGGTACCACTAACACCTAAGGCCCAATTTTCTGCAGAGTGTATATAGCAGGCTGTATAGTATATACAGGTGGTCCCCTATTTTCAAACATCCGACTTACAAATGACTCCTACTTACAAACGGAGGGAGACAACAGGAAGTGAGAGGAAATCTACCCCTAGAAAGGGAAAATGTTCTCCTGTAATGCCCTGTACACACAATAGGATTTTCAGATGGAAAATGTGTGATAGGACCTTGTTGTCGGAAATTCCGATCGTGTGTAGGCTCCATCACACATTTTCCGTAAGAATTTCCGACACACAAAGTTTGAGAGCTTGCTATAAAATTTTCCAAAAACAAAATCCGTTGTCGGTAATTCCGATCATGTGTACACAAATCCGACGCACAAAGTGCCAGGTATGCTCAGAATAAATTAAGAGACGAAAGCTATTGGCTACTGCCCAGTTTATAGACCCGACGTGCGTGTTTTACGTCACCGTGTTCAGAACGATCGGATTTTCTGACAACTTTGTGTGACCGTGTGTATGCAAGACAAGTTTGAGCCAACATCCATCGGAAAAAATCCATGGATTTTGTTGTCGGAATGTCTGATCAATGTTTGACCGTGTGTACAGGGCATAAGAGTTAATATGGGAAAAAGGTGTCTCCACTGATACTTTATCACCAATCATAGTTTCCCTAATAACCCAAAATTTTCAAAATCCAATTTTCATTGGGACAGAAAGTGAGGTGAAATCTTCTGAACAAGGGCACAGACAGCAAAACAAATGTTACAGGGGTGATAACCCTTCCCTATGTTATCCAAAAAGGTTAAAAATTGATTTTTTGGCTGGAGCTACACTTTAAAAATGCACCTAAATTACAAACAGATTCAACTTAAGAATAAACCTACAGTCCCTGTCTTGTTTGTAACCCCGGGACCGCCTGTTTACTGCTGTTCAGAGTATATAGGGCCTAGGGGCCCCATGCCTTTTTTTTTAAATTTGGGTGCGGGGTTCCCCTTAATATCCATACCAGACCCAAAGGGCCTGGTAATGGGGTGGGGGTACCCATGCCGTTTTTCTCAATGATTTTCATCTACATTGTCGGGACCTGACATTACATTACAGCCGCAAGCAGTTTTAAATGATTTTTATTCCTTTAGAAATGTCATTTTGTGCAGGGACTGTTCTAAACAGGGGAAAAATGCACCACTTTAAGGCATACTATAGACACCCCCCAAGCACGATATTTAAAGGAATATTTCACTTTTATTGTTTCACTTTAAGCATTATTAAAATCACTGCTCCCGAAAAAATGGTCGTTTTTAAAACTTTTTTTTGCATGTCCCCTGGGGCAGAACCCGGGTCCCCAAACACTTTTTATGACAATAACTTGCATATTAGCCTTTAAAATTAGCACTTTTGATTTTTCACGTTCGAGTCCCATAGACTTTAACGGTGTTCGCACACATTTTTTGCCTGTTCGCATGTTCTGCTGCGAACCGGGGGGGGGGTGTTCGGCTCATCCCTAATTTTGGTATGAGGGATCATGCTTTAAACAGTTTAAGGGAGTGGCTATGGGAGCCAAATATGCTCCCAGTGTGGCAAATATACTAATGAGCCACTGGGAAGAACACAGCATATTTGGAGTTCCCACATCCGAAATATCTCTATATAAAATGTACATTGATGACATTGTCATCCTTTGGAATGGCACAATGGAAACACTGGAAACATTTCTGAGTAACATCAATAGTAACTCTTATGGACTAAAATTCACAGGAAACTGGGATTTATATGAAATTAGTTTCCTTGATTTGGTCTTGGTGAAGGCAAATGGGGGCATTCAAACCAAGACCTATTTCAAGGGCACTGATAAAAACAGTTACATCCCCACAGCCAGTTGCCATCATCCTAGGTGGTTGGGTGGGATTCCTAAGGGTCAATTTATGAGAATCAGGCGTAATTGTGACAATATGTCTGATTATTTACATAAGTCTGATATTGTGGTTAATAAATTCAAAGAAAAAGGTTACTGAGATCAGGATCTTAGGTCCATTCAATCACAAGTGATGGAGATAGATAGAAGCATATAAAGAAGGATTCCCCTAAGTGGACTTTAACGGCACTTATAAAAAATTATAGATAGTAAAAAGGTATAGCAGTATATTAAAAGTAAAAAAGTTTATTTGAAAACAACATATATTAAAACATTGTATACATAAGGTTCAATTAAACATTTACATAATAGATAGATTCCTTATTGTCACCAAATGGTGGGTTTTTACAGAAGCTCTTTTCACATCCAACGCGTTTTAGGATATACAGTATTTTAGTCCTTCTTCAGGGGTGTAGAAGAAAAGAGGGATTCATCTAGGGTAATTAGAGTGTGAAATGATGAGTGAATTACTACAACATGTAGATATGTATACTTTAATCCACTTGAAGGTAGATAATCAACAAATCACTTACATGGTATGTTTCGTTAATTTGCTTTAAAAAAAAAACAAAACTTGAAGATAAGATAGCATTGGACATTAGTGCTGGTGGGGTTGCTGTCCCTTTTACATCATGGTTGTCACAAGGTAGTGTCACTTAACAGTAATCTCATTCAGGAGGTATATTGTCTCACCTACCCCCGTCTTCCACGGATGCGTAAAGGCCAGAGCGGTATACTGAGGCAAAAAAAGGAATCCCTATGAGTAGAAAAGAAATTGAAGTAAATCTGGGGGAATGGAGGATCTTGGTTGGTATTGGTTTGAAGGAGCTTAAGAGTAAAGCTAAGGATTATAGATATATAGTATGAAACAAAGGATGTGGTGCCGAGTAATATATAAAAATATTGTGTGTCCGATGGAAATTAAGGCATATGTAATGCATGTTATTTGTAGGTCAAATTAGTAGCTAAAGATGAAAGAGTATATAAATTTGTGTGGTATTGTATTGACACAAGTAATAAATAACCATAAAGAATAGTAGTATATTTGAAGTTATAACAAGTAAAATTGAATGTACTAACTACAATTATATAGTAGTGTATTGACAAAAGTAAAGGTAGAGAATAACAATGTTATTTAGGTAAATAATAAATATAGTCTTCTACACTACTCATATGGCTCTATAATTATTCTTACTCTGTGGGTGTTACATTTTGTTTATGCCGGGGAAAAGATGGCCGGTATGAATAAACACTGTATGTTTGTTTTACATAATTATGACATTGAATTTATATGTAGTATTTGAACATCAGCTAATGCCTGTAAATAATGGCAGTGCATACAAAAAAGTCTGTCTCTGCAGGCATGAACACAATCAGTACAAGTAGTTATTAAGTGTCTTATAGGGCCGACAGCTATGGTAATCAATATATACAAGGTATTTAGACAACAGACATGATTGCACATTAGTTCCAAGTAACATTAGTGTGGGGCCTCTGGGAAGGGGAATTGGTGAGGGATTATATAGTAAAAACATATGTACCAACATGGGCAATATAAAAAAAAGTCCAAAAGATACCTTTTTGAAGCAGATTTGAGGTAAGCCAGTCACGCATCCCAGCATCCAGAATGTACAACGCTCGAGCTGGGAGTGAGTGAATCTGGCATTTACATGCAATGAACTCCAAATCAGCTGGCGCAGATCATTGCGCTCAGCTGAATGATGGCGTTCCTTATTAGGGAGACCTCAAAACCGCCCCCCTGTGCCGAGGGTGCGCGGCGCCGCCCCTACCGCGCACGCGCCAGCGTAGCCGCGCTGGAGCGGCGTCGTGCGCACCCGGCCCACTGACACGAAATGCCACGCCAGTAGCAAGATGGAGGTTGTGGGCGGAGATGACGGATCGCCCAGCTGACCTCTCATAGCACCGCCTAGATAGTGTGTCTGGGCGGCTTTCCGTGCCGGGCAACCGCTCTGGCCAATCGCGCCCAAGGGAGACCTAAGGAAGAGCGAAAAAAGAAATATTAGACTTTTGAAAACCATGTTATAGATCTTGTATATACAAGGGGACATAGTACTTCATAAGGAGTGTGAAAAAAAATTGTATGTCAAAAATGGGAACAGCAATATTGATGGAAAAACAAAACTATATACACATATAGTGACATATACTTTCAGTGGGTGACTGTTTAAAGGTGGGCAGAACTAATAAAAGCGAGACCAATATGATAGTATGAATTCATAAGGGCAATCAAAGTACAGGCCAAAAAAGGGGGGTAGGCTAACATAGATGCATATTATAAATTCTCTGATTAAAAATGTGTGCCATAAACTGCAATAAACTGTTTGGTATGAGTGAGAGGAAAACATTATGACATGGATGTTAGTTCCATAGGTACAAATAGGCTGCTGAACATGGTAATGTGAACTAACAATGATACAAGACGTGTTGGTTTTGTACGTACAGACTAAATATTGCATATACTAATACATAATATAGAGGTATAACGTATGTTAGTATCAAGGGTCACAAAAAGACCATATGAAGAAGAGTATTGGTCATGCTATAATTCTAGGATGTTTGTCCATGGTTATACATCTCTTCACATATATAATAACTTGATTAAATCCCTTTAAAATATAGGGTGGACGTATTGTGTGTTCCAAGAAACGATTCAAAAGACATACCGAGAATGTCGTCCTACAGTGTAGGGTGGACATATTGTATATTATGAGGCAAATTCAGGGGACATCTAGAACAGCTACATATGGTCCAGTGGTCTCCTATCTTAAAAATAAATTTTATAGAAGTAAGGCTATTGAAGACATATATGTCATGGACAAGGCAACAGAAATTCTGAGCACATGTAGGCCATACATAATATTTTATCATTTCATTCATGTAAAGATATACTGATGTTACACAGACGGAGAGACAGATCTCCACATTAATAGCAGACGGAAATAGTGGGAAAAATATAGATGTTGAAAGCAGTCGGAAATTAGTTGGAGGTCGTTTATTTCTCCATTCCGCCGGAGGAGAAACCTTCGAGGAATGGTTTAAAGCAAACAGCCTCGTTTAAACCTGGGGGTGAAGTAGCCTTTAGTAAGTAGATCCACCTCAGTTCTCTTTGGAGGAGGATCTTGTTCCAGTCACCCCCCCCTAGGGCTCGGATGTATCCGATCTAATATTAAGAATTTAATCCTAGGAAAATTCCCTCCATGTACTAATGAGACGTGGTGGCCTAGGGGGAGGTCAGGATCACAGGTTTGCATGGAGAATATGTATCTATAGGCTCTTCTCCAGAATTCTAATTTTGTTTTTCCTACGTAAAAACAACTGCAGCTACACTGGAGCAGATAAACTACTCCAGTGGTTCTGCAGTTGGCGAAGTGTTTAGGATAGAATTTTTTCCCATTTGGGAGAGTGGGGTTTCTCTGTGTGAGCATATACTTACAGTAGTGGCAGGAGCCACATGCAAAAGTGCCCTTATATTTGCAGTGTATTCTCATTGATTCACTTTTGAACTCGCTGATAGAAGTAGCTCTTCTAAATGTAAATTGCGGTTTGTCTGGCACAAAGTGACCCAAGGATGGATCAAGGGTCAACATGTGCCAGTACTTTTCAATGATTTTTTTGACTTGGCAATGTTGTTGATTAAATGTTGTGATAATTCGTAATTGGTTTATGTCTTTATGTTTAGTAGCCTGGAAAAGAGTATTCCTGATTTTTTTTTATTACTTTTTTGAAAGATTTTTTTAAAGAGGTATGGGTGTAGCCTAGTGCTAATAGTCTGTCTCGTAAGTTGCCTGTCTCTCTTATAAACGTGTCGTTGTCTGTACAGTTGCGCTTAATTCTAAGATATTGAGAATATGGTATAGAATTGATGAGGGGTTGTTTGTGAAAGCTGGTAGCGTGGAGTATTGTGTTACCTGGAGTGGTTTTTCTGAAAAGCTTGCTACATAATTTGCCTTGTTCGCCTTTGTAGATCTCTATGTCTAAAAATGTTATCCGGTTCTTGTCAAAGGACATCGTGAATGTTAAGTTAAAGTCATTCTTGTTCATTCTTGATAAACACTGCTCGGGTACATCAGTGGGGCCGTCCCAGATGACCAAAATGTCATCTATATAGCGATACCATCCCATAATATGGTTGGTGTACTGAGTAAGATTCTCATCAAAGAGAAACATCTTCTCCCACTCCACCAGGTACAGGTTGGCATACGATGGGGCACAACACGTCCCCATCGCAACCCCCTGCACCTGGAGGTAGTGGGAGCTATTGAAAGTAAAGACATTGTGGGTAAGGATGTACTCGAGCAGTGTAATAATGAATTCATTATACGTAGGATTAGTGGCTGTATTCTGTTGGAGGATATGTCTAATAGCTGCTAATCCACGTTCATGTGGAATTGAGCTATATAAGTAAACTTGGTCCGAAACGTGTAGTTTATCCAAAATTTGTAAGAGATGGCTTGTATCTCTCACATACGATGTTAGTGAGATTACAAACGGTCTTAGGTATTCGTCCACTAGTTTGCTCGCATTATCGCTAATCGAGCCGATGCCTGAAATGATTGGCCTACCTGGCGGATCTGTAAGACTTTTGTGAATTTTTGGAAGTATATAGAACGTAGGAGTTCTGGAAAAATTATTCCTAATAAAGGTCCAGGTTGATTTATTAATTGTATTATTCAAAAAGGCGGAGTCTACTAGTGTGTAAAAATCTTTATTGTATTTTTCTATAATGGTTGCCAGCATGCAACGATACCAATCTAAGTTATTCAGAATTTTCTTACAGATATTGATGTAGTGTTCGTTGTTCAGAACAACCACAGTACCGCCTTTGTCTGAAGGTTTTATGGTGATTTTTTTGTTGGCAGCTAGAGAGTTTAGTGCATCTAATTCTCCTGGGCTTAGATTAGAGGGTCCTTTCATTTTTATTTTTAATTTTACTAAATCATTGTTTACAAGTTTTAAAAATGCTGCCACATTTGGACAAGTACTAGGTGGTGGGCAAAGGTCAGATTTTTTTCTTTAGTTTGGATAAAGCCAGGTTAGTCCAATTATCCAAATCTAATTCCTCTATAGATTGTAGGATTCAGGGGAGGGCTATCGAGTCAATTAAATCAGCTGTGTCACTCTCTTCAAGGAGGGTGATCAGCTGATCCAGAGCTTGATTTTCTTGAGGGGTGTAATTTGTTCTTGTATCTTGTTTCTGATAAAGCTTTTTTAAAATTACTTTCCGGACAAATAACTGAAGATCTTTGTAGAATTCAAATTTGTCTAGATTATGGTTGGGGCAGAAATTCAATCAATTTTTAGGACTAGAATTTCATCTTTGGATAGGGGATGTGAGGATAGATTGATTATGCTCAGGTCTGCGCCCAGGTGTATTGATGTGTCTTGAGGGACACTTATAGTGTCAGTTGTGTGTAAGTGTTGAGGTTGGGTGGGGGTGGTTTGATTCCAGCCAGAACTTGGTCTAAAAAAGATG
This sequence comes from Aquarana catesbeiana, assembly GCF_042186555.1. Taxonomy (NCBI): domain Eukaryota; kingdom Metazoa; phylum Chordata; class Amphibia; order Anura; family Ranidae; genus Aquarana; species Aquarana catesbeiana. The sequence continues at coordinate 962,048,909 of NC_133324.1, forward strand.
GGTCATTAGAGCCCAAATCATGTGTGACGTGAGTGTCTTGGCTGGTAGGAAGTGTATTTTCCTATGATGTGTGGTGAGGTGTGGGGGGGTTAGTGGGTTTTTCAAAAAGTGCAGAGGTAGGATGTAAAGATTTGGGTGTCTTCTCTGAGACTTGTTTTTTAGGCTTGTGGTCTTGTGTCAAATCGCCTTGGAGTTAACATCAGTATATCTTTACATGAATGGAATGATAAAATATTATGTAAGGTCTACATGTGCTCAGAATTTCTGTTGCCTTGTCCATGACATATATGTCTTCAATAGCCTTACTTCTATAAAATTTATTTTTAAGATAGGAGACCACTGGACCATATGTAGCTGTTCTAGATGTCCCCTGAATTTGCCTCATAATATACAATATGTCCACCCTACACTGTAGGACGACATTCTCGGTATGTCTTTTGAATCGTTTCTTGGAACACACAATACGTCCACCCTATATTTTAAAGGGATTTAATCAAGTTATTATATATGTGAAGAGATGTATAACCATGGACAAACATCCTAGAATTATAGCATGACCAATACTCTTCTTCATATGGTCTTTTTGTGACCCTTGATACTAACATACGTTATACCTCTATATTATGTATTAGTATATGCAATATTTAGTCTGTACGTACAAAACCAACACGTCTTGTATCATTGTTAGTTCACATTACCATGTTCAGCAGCCTATTTGTACCTATGGAATTAACATCCATGTCATAATGTTTTCCTCTCACTCATACCAAACAGTTTATTGCAGTTTATGGCACACATTTTTAATCAGATAATTTATAATATGCATCTATGTTAGCCTACCCCCCCTTTTTTGGCCTGTACTTTGATTGCCCTTATGAATTCATACTATCATATTGGTCTCGCTTTTATTAGTTCTGCCCGCCTTTAAACAGTCACCCACTGAAAGTATATGTTACTATATGTGTATATAGTTTTGTTTTTCCATCAATATTGCTGTTCCCATTTTTGACATACAATGTTTTTTCGCACTCCTTATGAAGTACTATGTCCCCTTGTATATACAAGATCTATAACATGGTTTTCAAAAGTCTAATATTTCTTTTTTCGCTCTTCCTTAGGTCTCCCTTGGGCGCGATTGGCCAGAGCGGTTGCCCGGCACGGAAAGCCGCCCAGACACACTATCTGGGCTGTGCTATGAGAGGTCAGCTGGGCGATCCATCATCTCCGCCCACAACCTCCATCTTGCTACTCCGGCAGACATGCGCAGTCTGCCGGCGTGGCATTTCATGTCAGTGGGCCGGGTGTGCACGACACCGCTCCAGCATGGCTATGCTGGCGCGTGCGTGGTAGGGGCGGCGCCGCGCACCCTCGGCTCAGGGGGCGGTTTTGAGGTCTCCCTAATAACGAACGCCATCATTCAGCTGAGCGCAATGATCTGCGCCAGCTGATTTGGAGTTCATTGCATATAAATGCCAGATTCACTCACTCCCAGCTCAAGCGTTGTACATGCTGGATGCTGGGATGCGTGACTGGCTTACCTCAAATCTGCTTCAAAAAGGTATCTTTTGGACTTTTTTTATATTGCCCATGTCGGTACATATGTTTTTACTATATAATCCCTCACCAATTCCCCTTCCCAGAGGCCCCACACTAATGTTACTTGGAACTAATGTGCAATCATGTCTGTTGTCTAAATACCTTGTATATATTGATTACCATAGCTGTCGGCCCTATAAGACACTTAATAACTACTTGTACTGATTGTGTTCATGCCTGCAGAGACAGACTTTTTTGTATGCACTGCCATTATTTACAGGCATTAGTCGATGTTCAAATACTACATATAAATTCAATGTCATAATTATGTAAAACAAACATACAGTGTTTATTCATACCGGCCATCTTTTCCCCGGCATAAACAAAATGTAACACCCACAGAGTAAGAATAATTATAGAGCCATATGAGTAGTGTAGAAGACTATATTTATTATTTACTTAAATATCATTGTTATTCTCTACCTTTACTTTTGTCAATACACTACTATATAATTGTAGTTAGTACATTCAATTTTACTTGTTATAACTTAAAATATACTACTATTCTTTATGGTTATTTATTACTTGTGTCAATACAATACCACACAAATTTATATACTCTTTCATCTTTAGCTACTAATTTGACCTACAAATAACATGCATTACATATGCCTTAATTTCCATCGGACACACAATATTTTTATATATTACTCGGCACCACATCCTTAGCTTTACTCTTAAGCTCCTTCAAACCAATACCAACCAAGATCCTCCATTCCCCCAGATTTACTTTAATTCCTTTTCTACTCATAGGGATTCCTTTTTTTGCCTCAGTATACCACTCTGGCCTTTATGCATCCGTGGAAGACGGGGGTAGGTGAGACAATATACCTCCTGAATGAGATTACTGTTAAGTGACACTACCTTGTGACAACCATGATGTAAAAGGGACAGCAACCCCACCAGCACTAATGTCCAATGCTATCTTATCTTCAAGTTTTTGTTTTTTTTAAAGCAAATTAACGAAACATACCATGTAAGTGATTTGTTGATTATCTAACTTCAAGTGGATTAATGTATACATATCTACATGTTGTAGTAATTCACTCATCATTTCACACTCTAATTATCCTAGATGAATCCCTCTTTTCTTCTACACCCCTGAAGAAGGACTAAAATACTATATATCCCGAAACGTGTTGGGTGTGAAAAGAGCTTTTGTAAAAACCCACCGTTTGGTGACAATAAGGAATCTATCTATTATGTAAATGTTTTGTTGAACCTTATGTATACAATGTTTTAATATATGTTGTTTTCAAATAAACTTTTTTACTTTTAATATACTGCTATACCTTTTTACTATTTATAATTTCTTATAAGTGCCGTTAAAGTCCACTTAGGGGAATCCTTCTTTATATGTATCTGTACATTGGAAGTGGCACTGCCCTTTAAACCTAGGGGGGCTGATCACCCCTTATTTTGAGATAGATAGAAGATCACTTTTGGGGGATAAACCCAAAAAGAAATCAGATATAGATTTTATAGCCTTTTTGACTAACTTTAGTCGAGATTACAAAAGTCTACAGAAGATAGTTATAAAACACAGGCCACTATTATTGAGAGATAGAACATTGTCAAAACTGTTGCCTAACCGTCCTAGGTTTATTTATCGATGTGCACCCAATTTAAGGAACAGATTACCTCCTAATGTGTTGAACCCCCCAAAGCAAGTTGGCACTTTTTTGGATTTAACAGGGTTTTATTATTGTAAAAAATGTAAAGCATGTAAACTGACGAGGAAAAATGATAGGAAGGTACCGAATTTTACATCATTCAGAACAGGGAGTGAATATTACATTGAGAAATGTATTACATGCAAATCTACCCATGTAACCTATCTTATGCCCTTGTGGGTTGCAATATGTGGGACGCACTAAAAGAAATGTATGCACTTGTATCAATGAACGTCTAAATAATTGAATAAACTGTGATAGACTTCATCATGGAAGCCCTTTTTTTCTTTATTCTTTACTAATCTTTGGATGCCTGTTTGGATTGATACTGTGGTTATGAAAATCTCTATATCAAGTTCCATCACAAGCGTTTATGAGTACCTGAACAGGTTCCACGGGATCCTGATTGATCATCCGCTTGGACCAGAGCTGTGGCTGTGAGGATCCTCAGTGGGCATTATCCATAGGTGCATATGACTACCTGTAATGGGTGTCATGGGATTCTGGTGAGCAGGCTGTGTGGTAGGTGATGGTGGTGGAAGATCTATTCCTTCTTGTACACCAAGAATCAGAAGACTCACGTGAATTGAATTTTTGATCATCAATTTTTGAATTTTTTGATCACCGATTATTCACTCTGATTATTTATTTTGATTATACACTTTGTGAACGTTATACATAATTATTACATCACATGTTTGATTGTGTTTGATGATTTTGGTTTATGCATTTACAAGCATTTGCACTTTAATACTTTAAGGGAGCGCAGTTCTAATTAATTAATATTTAATTAATTTTCCTTTATCTTAATTCATTTACATACAACAAGCTGCTCTTATTATTATTATTATTATTAATACTATTACATTTGCTATTTGCGCAGGTTTAGTGGTGGTTGTATATTTCCACATATATACATTTTTTCACTACACTATGAGAATCTTCATTTTTTCTGGTGTGCATTGCTTATCCCATTGAGAGCCACAAACAACATTACTGGAGATGGACTCACCTTTGACCACTTGCCTACAGGGCACTTACACGCCCTTCCTGCCCTTGCCAATTTTCAGCTTTGCACATTGAATGACAATTGCACGGTCATGCAACGCTGTACCCAAGCAAAATTTGTATTATTTTCTTGGGAGCTTTCTTTTGGTGGTATTTAATCACCGCTGAGTTTTTTTTATTTTTTGCTAAACAAACAAAAAAAGACCAAAAATGTTGAAAATTTTTTTTTTTTTCTTAGTTCCTGTTATATCCTGTTGTAAAAAAGTAATTTTTTTCTACACAGATGTGCGCTAATGAGGCTGCACTGACGGGAACTGATATGCTGCACTGATGGGCACTGATGAGGAGGCACTAATATTCAGCACTGATGTGCACTGATAGGCAGCACTTATGGGCACTGATAGGTGGCATGGATAGGCAGCAATGATAGGCACTGATAGGTGCCATTGATGGGCACTGATGGGCGGCAGTGAAAGACGGCACTGCTTAGTGCCACTAATGGGCACTGAAAGGCAGCACTGGTTGCCAATGATTGGCAGCACTGGTGGGCACAGATTGGGAGAACTGGTGGGCACTGATTGGCAGCACTAGTGGGCGCTGTTGGGGCTGCACTGATCATCAGGACACTGATTGTCAGTGGCGATGTCCCCACTGAGAAATGCCGCTTACCGGCTCTTTTCTACTCATGCGCTGTCAGCGTGAGGAGAAGAATGCCGATAACCAGCATTTACTGTTTACACAGTGATCAGATCTGATTGGACACAGCTGATCACATGGTAAAGAACCTACATAATAGGCTTTTTACCGTGATCGGTTATGGGCTGTGTACGAGGGTCATGGTACACCACCGTTCGTCACACTTCGTGCCTCCCAGGCACATATGCATGGCAACAATGGGAGGATGTCCTATGATGTCCTCCCTGAACGAGAGGACAGTTAATTAGGGGGTCAACATATCGCGGAGAGTGCATTGGAGTGGCACAAGTGGTGGAAAACACTGTCAGATAAGAAGTGGAAAAATATTAATTTGTGTTAAGATCACGTTTCCACATATTGGTGGATGGGACTTTATTGACTCATCTATATGTATTTTTTTGGTTTGTAGTGGCAAATTGAGATATCGTTTTTTTTTTTTTTAAATGGAAAAAGATCGCATTCTTCTCTGTTTTTCTGGTTCTAAATGTGATGGTAGACTGATATGAACTAACTGTTTTTATTTGTGAATTGAATATGGGTCCAGAAAAGTCCACTGTCATAATGCAGAAAAAAACCCCGAACTGGTCAGGTGTCAGTCCCGTTCTGCTCCAATTCAGAAGAGGATATGTTCATGGATCCGCTGCTGAATGGACTGGACACAGCCCATGTAAAAGGACCCTAATGGAGTTTTAAGAAAGAACACCAATTTCCTATTTCTTTTTATGCTAAGCAGAGGGGACATGACTGGCAATGGTAACATTAATCTACAAGGGCCATAGAAAGGTTTTATCTAGTTGCATACAAAGCAAATATCAAGCTAAGGGAGTCTATGGAGACTTCATGTGATATTAAAGGTTTGCTTTCTTTTGCCTTTAAAATAATAAATATGTCATATTCATGGGCATCCGCAGATTTTTTTTCAGGGGGGGGCATCATTTTAAGGTCACCCATGTTCTGCCCCTTTTCGACAATGTCATGAAGGGGAGATGATTAGTCATTATCACATAAAGCGCAGGCATGCAAAGGTTTGAGAAACCTGATGCAGGGTCCCCATATAGATCCCCCTTTAGAGCAAGCCAGGGCAGGTCCCTCATAGATCCCACTTTAGAGCAGGCCAGGGCATGTCCCTCATATAGATATCCCCTTTAGAGCAGACCAGTCCAGGGTCCCCCATGGATCCCGCTTTAGAGCAGTCCAGGCCAAGGTTCCCCAAATAGATCCCCTTTCCCCTTTGGAGCAGGCCAGGCCAGGGAAGGTCTCCCATATAGATCCCCATTTAAAGCAGGCCAGGCCAGGGCCAGTCCCCCCAGAATAGATTCCCCTTTACTTAGTCTTCTTACTCTTACCTTTTTTTCACCTGTATATAGAATATAATCCCCAGGTTTTCCTGCAGCACCACACTCCAGGCTCTCTGGCCTCTCCCCCTGCAAAGAATATATTAAATTATTCTATATATATATATATATATATATATATATATATATATATATATATAGATATATTTTTTTTTTTTTCCACAAGTCCTCCTTGCTTCCTCGTCCTCCTCCTCGGCTTAGGCTGCCTCCGGTTCTCTCTCCCGCGCTGGGTGGCCACTGTGCAGCACATTTCCTTCCCCAGACAGTCCCACAGATCTCTCCGCATGCAGGCAGGATGCCACCACCACTCCACTTAAGGATCTACATCTCTCTCTACACAGTACACAGGAGGGACTGGAGCCGAGCAGCCGAGGCCCGGGCCATCGCATCGGGGTGAGGGAAGGATGGTCTCAGTGAGTCAGAGAGCCGCAGACTCAGAAAAAAGCCCACGGTGGCTGCAGCTGACCCTGCAAGGGCCGCTCACGGACACCAGTGTCCATGTGCAGACACCTTGCCAATCCCTGATTCCAAGGGGGGGAGGATTGCCCCCTTGCAGACACCCATGGATATACTTACCTGCTCTGTGCAATGGTTTTACGCAGAGCAGCCCCAATACCTTTCTTCTGGGGTCCACTGTCAGTGCTCCTGGCTCCTCCTTTTTAGTGAGTGCCCTCATAGGAAGCTGAAGGGTCTGGTGTGGACTGGGGGGGGACCCCACGCCGTTCTTATCTTTATTATTTTTTTTTTCAATAGCCAGATGCTTGCAATTTCAACCGTGAGTCAGTTAATTCATTTATTTATTTCTTTTTCAATCATTTGTATTTATTTATGATAAAGCAGAAGTTTAACAACAACATATGAGCCTCACAGTGCCAAATATGAAAGTACAAACATACAAATGTGTAGTTAAAGAGATTAAACCCTCAATTATTATAGTAAAACAACAGTCACATTATAAAGGATGTACCACTAAAATAAAACGTGAAAATCCATAAAGTGGTAAGGCTGTAACTTATAGTAACATAAATGTATCAAAGAAAGGTATCATCTTGTTTATAGAACTCACATATAGGCAACCCTGGTACATACCAAGAGTTGCGACAAAACAATATTACTAGCACATGCGACCCAAAATCATATAAAAGAAAAACCTAAAGACCAGCACAATAGATGAGAGAAAAGAAAGCAGGAAAAAAAAGAAAAAATAGACAAGAGGAAAAAGAGAGGAAAAAGAGACCTCTTTTTAAATGGGATTTGGTTTGTTTCTTTCTTTAGAAATTTCATTTTTGCTGCAGCCTGTTCGTTACATGCTACAGATGCGCCACTTTACAGGCAAACTAAGGGGACCCCCCAGGCACTATATTTAAAGGAATTTTTTATTGTTATTGTTGCACTTTAAGCATCATTAAAATCACTGCTCCTGAAAAAATGATTGTTTTTTTTTAAATATTTTTCCATTGATACATGTTCCCCAGGGCAGTACCCAGACTCCCAAACCCCTTTTATGGCCAATTACTTTCATATAAGCCTTCAAAATGGGCACATTTGGTTTTTCCTGTTTGGCTTCCATAAACTTCAAAGGGGTTCGCCGTTCGGGTTTGAACTTTTCCCCTGTTCGGTAGTTCGGCTGTGAACCGAACAGGTGGGGGTGTTCAGCCTATCCCTAATGCTCTACTACATTTAGAAAATTACCATTTCCCCTCTTCATCCAGAATGATTGTAACTTACCCCCTGCTAGCCGCTAAACTGAATACCGCTAGACTGTGAAATTCTGCACAACAACCGATTTTCCTCAACATTGTTAAGGGTCTAAACCTCCAAAGTTCAATAGAACAAACTATTAAAATGAAAAACTCTCCCTCAAGTGTTTCATCACTATCATTTCATATATTGTATTTCGAAGAGAACCATGCAAATCCAACGTTTTGTGGCTACAGTTTCCATCTTCTCAGATATTTGGAATATAAGCCGTTCCTGATTGAATTAGTTTGTAAAGATTTAGGGATGTATTTAATATTCTTACACAGATATGATACATACAGTGCCTTGCAAAAGTATTCACCCCCTTAGCATTTTTCGTGTTTTGTTGCCTCACAACATGGAATTAACATGGATTGTTTGAGGATATGCATCATTTAATTTACAGAACATGCCTACAACTTTGAAGATTTTTTTAATTTTTTTTTTTTATTGTGAAGCAAACAACAAATAGGACAAAATAACTGAAAAAGCCAATGCGCATAACTATTCACCCCCCTAAAGTCAATACTTTGTAGAGCCACCTTTTGCGGCTATCACAGTTCCAAGTCGCTTTGGATAAGTCTCTATGAGCTTGCCACATCTTATCACTGGGATTTTTGCCCATTCCTCCTTGCAAAACTGCTCCAGCTCCTTCAAGGTTGATGGTTTGCGCTTGTGAACAGCAATCTTTAAGTCTGACCACAGATTTTCTATTGGATTGAGGTGTCTGGGCTTTCACTAAGCCATTCCTACACATTTACAGGTTTCCCCTTAAACCACTCAAGTGTTGCTTTAGCAGTGTGTTTGGGGTCACTGTCCTGCTGGAAGGTGAACCTCCGTCCTAGCCTCAAATCACACACAGAGCGGTACAGATTTTGCTCAAAAATATCCCTGTATTTAGCACCATCCATCTTTCCCTCAACTCTGACCAGTTTCCCAGTCCCGACTGCTGAAAAACATCCCCACAGCATGATGCTGCCTCCACCATGTTGCACTGTGGGCATGGTGTTCTTTGGGTGATGTGATGTGTTGGGTTTGCGACAGACAGCGTTTTCTTTGATGGCCAAAAAGTTTTAGTCTCATCAGACCAGAGCACCTTCCTCCATACATTTTGGGAGTCTTCCACATGCCTTTTTTCAAACTCAAAACATGCCATTTTGTTTTTTGCTGAAAGTAATGGCCTTCTTCTGGCCACTCTGCCATAAAGTCCAACTCTATGGAGCGTATTGTCGTCCTATGTACAGATATCCAGTCTCTGCTGTGGAACTCTGCAGCTCCTCCAGAGTTACCTTAGGTCTCTGTGCTGCCTCTCCGATTGATGCCCTCCTTGCACGGTCTGTGAGTTTTGGTTTGCGGCCGTCTCTTGGCAGGTTTGCTGCTGTGTCATGTTCTTTCAATTTGGTTATGATAGATTTGATGGTGCTCCTAGGAATCATGAAAGATTTGGATTTTTTGTTATAATCCAACCCTGACTTGTACTTCTCAACAACATTGTCCCTTACTTGTTTGGAGAGTTCCTGGGTCTTGATGGCAGTATTTGGTTAGTGGTGCCTCTTGCTTAGGTGTTGCAGCCTCTGGGGCCTTTCAAAAAGGTGTGTATATGTAATGACAGATCATGTTACACTTAGATTGCACACAGGTGGACATCATTTCACTAATGATTGACTTCTAAAGGTAATTGGTTGCACCAGAGCTTTTTATGGGCTTCATAACAAAGGGGGTGAATACATACGCACATGCCAATTATCAGTTTTTTATTTCTGAAAAATAGTATTATGTAGATATTTTTCTAATTTTACTTCACCAACTTAGACTATTGTGTTTTGAACCATCACATATAATTCAGATTAAAAAAACATTGAACTAAAGGCTGTAACAAAATAGGTAAAAAGCCAAGGGGGTGAATACTTTTGCAAGGCATTGTACAGTATGTTAGAGCTATATTTTGCATTTCAAGGATTTTTATTTCTGTTCATCCGTTCTTGAGATTAAACAGCTCTGCCACACAACAGACCTGTCTGGCAGGGTGGGAGACCCAATTTTGTTTTCATGTCTTATCCCATCCCCAGCCTGTAACTGGATCGTGAAAGGAGAAGCAGAAGAATGATGAGCTTCTCTATCACCATAGGCATGCGCACAGGCGACTTTAATCACATCGTGTGTTGCCGATCCCCCCCTACTTCCTGTCTCCCCCCTGCAGTGCTCCCAGCTTCCCTCCTCTCCTCTCAGGAGCGGGAAAGGGGCTGGTAAATATTTCATTGACCGGCCCCTTCCTTTTCTGAATGAACACAGTGAGTGATCTGTACTGATCGCTCATGTCTTCATTCTTAACTTAAACATAGTAAACTATGTTTACTGCAGGCCACAGAGAATGGGACTGGGGAGTCTCTGTCCTTAGTTTCTTTCTCTGTCTCAAAAGTGAGACATCAAGGGTCTGTTTAGACCCTTGATATTTCATCAAAGCCCCATAAAAAATTGTAGAAAGAAAAAATAATATTGTAAAAAAATAATTTAAAAATAATAAAAATTAAAAAAAAAACTACTGACACCATCCACTGCCCTTCTGACACCAATCTTTGCCCTACTGACACCATCCACTGCTCTGCTAATATACACTGTAAACTGTAAAGGGTTTGCAGTAGGCTAATTCCAGGTCAAATTCTGGTACTTAAACTGCTTACATTTTAAAAATGCATGCAATGATATAATTAATAAATGTAGAGCTACATTGGTGCATGCCTTTTATGCATGTGTGAAGTTTAACATTGAGTTGTCAAAAAACATAGATCTGCTTGGTTCAAAGGAAAATGTCAAAATATCTTATCCACTGTCCTAATCTTTTTCAGGCATTCTGAACGGAACTCTTTACTGTTGAATGTATAGATCAGTGGGTTCACTAAGGGGGTCCAGAAAAAGAATATGAATGTGAAAGTGTTGGTGAGCTGCACTGTTACTACTTTGGCTGGCAACGTATAGACACCAAGAGAGACAATATACTGCAAGGAAAACACAATAAGGTGGGAGCTACACGTAGAGAAGGTCTTCTTCCTGCCGGGGGATGAGGGAATTTTAAGAACTGTTTGAATTATAAAAACATATGTTACAAAAACAGACAAAATTGTGACCAATATTATGAACAAGCTTAATAAAGTAATAAAGAGGCGGATGTGTGTTGTATCGGAGGTGGCCAGGTCCATGAATGGAGAAGAGTCACAGAAGAAATGGTGAATGGTGTTATGGCCACAAAATTGTAACTGACTTTGTAAACCAGATATTACACCTGTAAGTGAGGCAGAAATAATCCAAAATGCAATGACCGCCCGAAGATAGATTTCATTATTCACAAAGGAAGAATAGCGCAATGGATGGCAAACAGCCAAGTATCGATCATAGGACATTAGAGCATAGTGAAAGGACCCAACATCTCCTGCGGTCCCGTACATCTGACATTGTACAATGCATCCAGTGACAGTGAAGGTCGGTCTCTCATGAAGAACGTCATTTAGGAATTTTGGAACAATATTTGAAATGCTCAGCAGATCATATATGCACATGCTCTGAATTATGAAAAACATTGGTGCCTTGAGATGAGCGCTACTAAAGATAATATAAATGATCAATACATTTTCCCAGCAAATCAAAAGGTAAATGATCAGAAACAGAACAAACATTGGGATCCTGAAGCCTTCAAAAGCTTTAAATCTGGTGAGCAGAATTTCATTGATGGCTGTGCAATTCTCAGGATACACCATCTGTGGAAGAGACAATCACATAACATACAATAATTTGAAGATCAATAAATTGAAGATACAATTCATGAGGAGATCTCTACTGTTCCGATACCCTCCACGCTTCACACTTCATGCCCACAGGCACAATCATTACTTCCCTCTTTCAACCCCACCACTATAGATGAGGTTGATAAACTACTTGCTAATGTCCACCTTACCACCTGCCCTCTGGATCCTGTTCCCTCACAAATGCTACTTTCACCTTCTGACTCTATGCTACACTCTCTAACCCACATCTTCAATTCATGCCTCTCTTCTGGCATCTTCCCCAACTCTCTAAAACATGCACTTGTCAGACCCATACTTAAAAAGCTCTCACTGGACCCATCCAATCTTAACAACCTACGCCCCATATCCTTGCTCCCCTTCTTATCCAAACTCCTCAAACGTCTGGTCTACAACCGACTGAGCGTCCACCTTGCTGATAATAGCCTTCTTGATCCCCTTCAGTCTGGATTTCGTCCTCAACAATCCACAGAAACTGCTCTCCTAAAACTAACAAACGATCTACTAACGGCCAAAACCAATTAACACTATTCTGTACTCCTACTCCTGGACCTCTCTGCTGCCTTTGATATGGCTGACCACCCCCTCCTCCTCAAAAAACTCCACGACTTTGGTCTCCGTGACTGTACTCTTCGCTGGTTCTCTTCCTACTTATCCAACCGCACCTTTAGCGTTTCTTACAACTCTACTTCCTCTTCTCTTCTTCCTTTCTCAGTTGGAGTCCCCCAAGGTTCTGTTCTTGGACCTTTCCTATTTTCAATCTACACCTCCTCCCTGGGTCAGCTGATAGCATCCCATGGCTTCCAATACCACCTCTACGCTGACGACACCCAAATCTATTTCTCTACCCCTCAGCTCACTCTCTCTGTCTCCTCACGTATCACTAATTTACTATCAGATATATCAGTCTGGATGTCACACCACTTCCTTAAACTCAATCTGTCCAGAACCGAACGTATGATTTTTCCTCCCCCATATGCCCCTTCCCCTGATCTCTCGGTTAAAATAGATGGCACAACTATAAGCCCATCCCCACATGCCAAGGTACTAGGTGTAGTCCTGGACTCTGAACTTTCCTTCAAGTACCATGTCCAATCACTGTCCAAATCCTGCTGCCTCAACCTCCGTAACATCTCCAAAATATGCCCCTTTCTAACCAATGACACAACAAAGCTCTTAATTCACTCGCTGGTCATCTCTCGCCTCGACTACTGCAACTCCCTTCTCATTGGTTTACCTCTACATAGTCTATCACCTCTTCAATCCATCATGAATGTTGCTGCCAGACTCATCCACCTTACCAATCGCTCTGTCTCTGCTACCCCTCTCTGTCAATCCCTCCACTGGCTTCCAGTCAGCCAAAGAATTAAATTCAAATTACTAACAACTACGTACAAAGCCATCCACAATTTAGCCCCAGCTACATCGCTAGCCTAGTATCTAAATGCCAACCTACTCATTCTCTTCATTCCTCTCAAGATCTTCTGCTCTCTAGCTCCCTCATCACCTCCTCCCGTGCTCGCCTCCAGGACTTTTCCAAAGCCTCTCCAATCCTATGGAATGCCTTACCCCAATCTGTCCGCTTATCTCCTACTCTATTAGCTTTTAGACTATCCCTGAAAACCCTTCTCTTCAGAGAAGCCTACCCTACCCACACCTAACAACTGTTTTTTTAATTTTTTCCTCACCCCTTTTTGTTTCCACTTGACCCTCCCTTCTAGATTGTAAGCTCTAACAAGCAGGACCCTCTGATTCCTCCTGTATTGTAAGTGTACTGTCTGCCCTCATGTTGTAAAGCGCAGAGCAAACTGTTGGCGCTATATAAATCCTGTTTAATAATAATAATAATAATAATAATAATAATAATAATAAATCTGCCCTATGACTTCTGTTTTTTGGTGCTAAAGCTAATTTTTCATGGTAAAGCAGTAGGCTTCAATCATGTAGTTATTTTCTCTTATCTTTATAACACAGTTGTCAGGTCACCTGAGGCCAGGTAAGAGATGCACACCACTGGGGTTAGGAGTGCACCACTAAGGTTGTGGACCCTTCGGCTGACTGCTGCGGATGGAGCTCTGGGTGGTTCAGGAAAGCAGCTCCACCTGAACACTGACACAGACCAAACAGGGAGCTAGAGCGTAAGATTCCCCAGGGAGCGGAATCTAAGAGCTAGCAGGTGGTGAGGATGGATTTGGCTGCAGCTGACTCCAGGTCATGGCCCCCCGGGGTCCCTCAGCTCATGCTCACGGACTGGCTCTGGTAGTCAGAGTGGAAGCAGCAGTACAGGGTTAAACATAGGATAGTCGAGGGCGTGGCCTGGATCCATTCCAAAATGGACGCATAAACCCAGAGCTCCCGCTCCACAAGGCCCTGCTTCATCAGCAAACCCAAGCTATACCTCAACCTACACAGCCCAGACATGGTGAGGACATCCAGGAGCATGTCAGTGACCTGATCCCCGAGGACGCAAGGATCATAGCTAAGTAGACAGATCCCTGAAATATTCCGATTTCAGCCCACTGCGTCTGGAGCCCACATCGCAGCCGCAATGGAGACAGGACTGAGAGCCCCTCCAGCGCTTAATCTAGACGCCCTCCGCAGCCTGGCTTCTGATATCAAAAGCACACTGCAGGCAGCCATCTCAGATCTTAGATCAGACATCCAGGCAATTGCCCTGAGGGTGGAAGAAATATAAGTCACTCAAGCTCACCACGATGTCTCCCTCTGCCAGGTGCAGCAAATAACAGAATCACATGCCATACATCTTAGGGGGATAAATCGCCATATGGAAGACCTGGATAATAGAGGGCAAAGATGTAACTGAGGGTAAGGGGTGTTCCAGAATCCATAGATCCAAATCATCTCCCCCAGGCAGTGACTAACATTTTCCTTGTCAAAGTATTTTATTGTGTATACAAAGGTAAGTTATACAAGTGTATATTATAGTCAATGTACAATCAAATTAATGAAGCTCAGTTACATAAATCCAAAAATGATTTAGAATATCATTAAATACAATAAAGAAAAAGTGATAAATCTTTAAAATAATTGCTGAACAATAAGTAAATTGATCATCAAAATTATCTAGATTACGGTCAAAATAGAAATATTTGTATCTATAATAACATGGAATGCGTTTAAATAACGTGTAAGAGCGTCAAAATCTCAGATTGAATATAGTCAGAGAAAAAGATATAAATGAAAGAAGGAAAGAAAAGAAGGAGTAAGAAAAGAAAAAAATGAGGTCTGCAAGGTCAAGTCGAGAGCCACCACAATACTGTATCTGGCATAATGATTTTCAAAACGAAACCTATTAAATTAGCTACCATGGCAGTAGTACTTTTTATCAAATGCTGATGGCAAATAATTTTCTATCCAAGGTTGCCATATTTTTTCAAATTTAGAGATCTTGTCTGTTTCAAGAACTACCATTTTTGCTTGTATCATAGTATTATACATTCTATTCACTACTTCATTAACTGCCCAAGTCGGGGATCTCCAAGCTTTCGCTAGCATTTGTTTCGCTGCTGTAAGGAGATGTATCAGCAATTTAAAGTGTGTGTATGATAAAAATTCTGGTTTCAGGTTAAGCAGAGCTAATGTAGGATCTAGAGGAAATTTTATTTTGAATAATTTAGACGCAATGTGAAATATTTCCTTCCAGAAGGTTTGAGCAATAGGGCAAGCCCACCAGATATGAAGATAAGTACCCAAATCTGAACAACCACGGAAACAATGTGCTGAACAATTTTGAGTACATTTAGCTATCCTAGTTGGTACAAGGTACCATCTTGTTAATACTTTGCACACATCTCACATTGGGAGATGCTGATTTGGTTACTGACCATATTTGATTCCACTCTGTTTTCTCCAACGTTCTTTCTAGGTCCTCCTCCCATTTCTGAACATAAGATGGTTTTTCTGAGTTGGGTTGAATTAATAATTGAGAGTATAGAAGGGATATTATATCTCTGGCGCAGATTGCAAGTGGTTTCCCACCTTAAAACTATCACAAAGAGATATATAATGTTTAGTAATAGGATTTTGTAATTCTCTACGATCTTTAGGAGAGATCCAAAGTAGGTTAGATATTGATAATGGGTCACATTCAGCAGCTTCGATAGACACCCATAATGGGATTTCATTTTGTGCATGGTATTTAGTAAGACTAGCTAATTGTGCTGCCTTATAGTAACATGTAAAGTTAGGACAACCTAGACCACCATTAATCTTGGGGAGAAATAATGTACGCTGTTGTATTTGTGGCTTAAAAGAACCCCATATGAATGACATCACTCTTTTCTGTATAAGTCTTATAAATAAGCAGGAACTGAGATTGGTAAAACCAAAATAAATATAAAATTTTAAGATTATCATTTTAATGGCATTGATTCTTCCACACCATGATAACGTGAGGTGGGACCAAGATTTCAGCAAATTTTATGTATTTTTTAAGATGGTTGGATAATTAACTGAGAAAAGATTTGATAAAGAGGCAGATAAATTGATCCCTAAGTAAGGAATCGACTTTTCAGTCCAAGTGAAAGGGAGACCAATTTTTGCTGAGTTTAGTTCTACGTTTGAAAGAGATATATTCAAAGCTTGACATTTGTTAGGGTTAATGTAAAGGCCCGAAAAGACTGCAAAGTCATTGAGGATTGGAATAAGATTAGGACCGGATACTTGGGATGAAAGAAATAGAAGGATATCATCCGCAAATAGACAGAGTTTATGTTGGTAACCGCCAATTTCAATTCCTGTTATAGTAGGGTCAGATCTAATCATTTGGGCAAGTGGTTCTATGAAAAGGGCGAATAATAGAGGAGAGATTGGACATTCCTGACGTGTTCCTCTATTTATACCGAAGGGGTCGGATCTATAACCAGCATATTTGACATATGCTTTTGGTTTGTGGTAGAGCGCCATGATCCAATTTATGAAGTTGGGTCCAAAACCCCATTTTTGCAGAGTATAATGCAAGTAAGGCCAGGAAATGGAATCGAATGCTTTCTTGAAATCCAATGAAAGAAAGCAAGCTGGGATTCGATGTGATTTCACAATCTGTGCTAATAGTACCGCACTACGTACATTATCACCTGCTTGGCATTTTGGCATAAAGCCAACCTGATCTCAATGTATTAGTGCGCCTATAATATTATTGAGACGCGTTGCAAGAATTTTCGCTAGAATTTTAATCTATATTAATCTATATTTAACATGGAAATGGGGCGGTAATTCATGCATGAAGTGTCATCTGAGTGAGGTTTTGGAATCATGCAAATGATTGCCATTAATGATTCTTGTCTAAAGGATTTATTGTCTAAAATATTATTAAATGCTTTTGCCAAAACAGGGGAGATGATATCAGTAAAAGTGTGATAATATAGGGCTGTATACCCATCCGGTCCTGGTCTTTTATTTACTTTTAATTCTTTAATAGCTGCTACTACTTCTTCCACCATAATGGGTCTCTCTAATTGAGTTTTATGAGAAGGAGATAATTGTGGTATTGAGTTATTTTCGAGAAGAAGGAATCAACTTTGTTAGAGTTAAGAGTATTGGTTTCTTAGTAAAGGTTGGTTAAATGAGAACCGAATTTCTGAACTATTTTGAGAGGGTTGCTTGTATATATATTTTTAGCTAGTTTAAGTTTAATTGGTTTAAAGGATTTATTTATAGAGTTTAGTGCTCGAGCCAGGTAATTGCCAGGTTTGTTAGATTCGATATAAAATACATGTCTGGAACGATGCAGCGTTTTATCAGCAGAGTCTGTGAGGAATAAGTCATATTCCAATCTAGCTTTTTCTAATTTATTTTTCGCCATGGAGGTGGGATTGTTTTGGAAGGATGAAAAAGATTAATTTAATTCATTTTTGAATGTCCGTGCCAGATTTCTACGCTCCATCTTGAGTATTCCAGATTGTTGCTGGAATATTCCTCTCAGGACAGGTTTATTGACTTCCCAGAGGGTCAAAGGGAAGACTTCTGGGCATGTATTATGTTTTAAGTAATCTTTTAGAGCCTGTTCAATTATTAAACGGTAAGAAGCATGTTTTAACAATATATTTGGGAGATACCAGGTTGGGTCGTGTGCTTTGGGTATGATAGATGCCATGGAAGTAAAGACTGCATTGTGATCAGACCAAGGGATAGGGATAATTTTAGATGTAAGTATTTCTGGTAACATTGCTACTGTCAGAAATATGTGGTCAATTCGGCTGAATGTCTGATGTGGATGTGAATAATATGTAAAATTTATTTTTGTTGGGTTGGTTTCTCTCCAAGAATCAACTAATTTATATTTAGAAAGGAGCTGAGAAAGAGACTGTTTGGTTTGGCTTCGGGGTGGTATATATGGGGTTTTATCCAGAAATGGGAGGAGGACCTGGCTGGAATCTCCACATATAATGAGTGATCCCATTCTATGAGAATTCACTACCTGAAAAAGGTGTGATAAAAAAGGTATAGGCTTTTTATTAGGTGCATAATATGAGACGATAGTTATTGCCAGGTCTAGAACATGTCCTGTTAGTATTAAATAATGTCCTTCCAGATCTTTTATTTCAGCATGGATTGTGAATGGAGTGGATCTATGGAAAGCTATTAGAGTTCCTCTTTGTTTGGTATCAGTTGAAGCTGTGAATACTTGTGGGTATGAGGAGTTAAAAAATTTGGGTGTAGATTTGTTTGTGAAGTGGGTTTCTTGTAAACACACAATGTGTACCTTCATGGCCTGGAAAGATCGAAACACTTTTGTATGTTTTTGTGGTACGTTTAGGCCCTGTACATTCAGGGAAATTATGTTTAATGGTGCCATAGTATTTGAACCTGCAAGCTATCCTTACCAAACATTATGATGTGGTGACTTCTCGACCTAACGCTAGCGGACAAGGATAAAAAAGTAAAAAAGAAAGATCCAGGGTGGTCTAGAGTGGGGAAGAAATAAAAATCGTAAGAAATCATATATCAAAAGAGTAACATAAGAGTACAAAGAGATTCAAAGTTTACCCGTGATGAAAGATAAAATCCTCCATCAGGGGATAAGGAACCCTCATCAAGTCCCCACATAATATCTGTGGGGATCCGATGAAAGCAAATTGGGGCACATGGGATTTTCACGAGAGAAACACCCGTCACAAAAAAAAAAATCTGAAACGAACATCACAATTATGTATGATTACAAGCCCTAACAATATTTAAAAATTCAAACATCATCTATATTTAAATTTAACAGTTAATATTTAATATTTAAATTTCTGAGAGGGATAATATAGGGAGAGGAATAATTAGCAGGCAAAAAAAAAAAATGCCTAGGAAAAAATCCAGGCAATAAAGTTCCATCCGCCTTAAAGTATTAAGACGATTGGTCAAAATAGGTTAAAGAAAACCATAATATGAATAAATATAACATATCTATGACAGTTAAGTACCAAAGTTATTACTTGACCACTTCAATAAATTGTCATTAAGTCATGGGAGTCCAAATATAAAAGTATATAAAATGAGAGAAAAAAAAAAGTTTTGTGTTTAATCTATTTTAATGTTAGGCTATATATGTGTAAATTAAATTAGTTAGTTTTGTATAACCTTATAACTGGAAGCGAAAAAAAAAAAAAAAGAGAACAGGCGATTATAGAGAGGCTCAGAAATAGATCAGTTGTTGAACAATTTCTAGAGAAGCAAGATGGGATTAAAGATTCTAATATCTTTCAGGTCTTTCATTCCATAGTGTCTTCTTGGTCTTGAGGTGGGGATGTATGTCTACTCCGCTTGTGCAAATGATGATTTCCATTTTTTTTTACTGCTTGGGATGAGTTTTTTACAGATGTAGTAGAAGCTGTTCTTCTTCTTCTGTAGGGCTTGCTAGAGTTCTTCTGCTGATTTGCAGGCAAATCTGTTTAGTTGATGAGAGAAGCGTAAGGAAAATGGGAAACCCCATTGATATTTAATATCATGATGCTGTAATTCCAATAATTGGGGTTTCATAGCTCGCCTTTTAGAGATGCTAGATTGGGAGAGATCTGCAAATAATTGGTAAGCATGGCCCTCAAAAATTAAGTTGTTTTTTCCACTGGCAGCAGCAAGAAGTTGTTCTTTTGTTCTATAGTAGTGGAATTTTGCTATAATGTCTCGTGGAGGTCCATCTGCTTTTTTTGCCATAAGTGCACAGTGAAATCTGTCCATTTCTAGTCGTTCAAGTGGTATTTCTGGTAGTAATTCTTGACATAACACTGTTATTGTTGATTGTATATATTTGTCAGATTCAGGTATACCTTTAATTCGGAGATTAGATCTTCTGGCTCTATTTTCATAATCCTCCAGTTTATTTTGCAAAATAGCATTTTCTTCCCCCTGACATGCCGATCATATTTAAACGCATCCACAGAGCACTGCACCCGAGGGGGAGAGACTCAGACCCCCTCAGAGACACAGTTTGCTGCCTGACAGAGTTTACCCTAAAAGAAGAAATTTTCCGTAAGGCCAGAGGCTGCAACCAACTCTCCTTCCATGGCTCAAAAATCAAAATGTATCAGGATCTATCCAATAATACCATGCAGCGCAGAAGGGAACGAAGTCCTCTGCTAGAGACTTTAAGAGCCAGGTCAATATTGTACTGCTGGAAGTTCCCATTCTGTCTGTCAGCGACTCATCAGGGTCGCACGGCGAATCTCAAAGCACCAGAAGACCTAGAGCATTTTTGCAACACCCTGGAAATTCGTTTAGTGGATGTACTAGACTGGTACAGTGATTTCCGCCTGCCCCCACTTAAGAGAGCCACATCCATGGACGTTATGGCTGAAGCAGACAAATTCAGCCTGGGAAGCCACCGCCTCCACCCTCCTCGCACATATGCTAAAGCCTCAGAAACACCACGAAATGGCAGCCCCACGGCCTCACCAGTTCACCACAGGGCGCGCTTTACCTAAACAGGTGGAAACATTACCCCCCTCTCTTTTGCCTCCCATACATGGCACAAAGTTTGTATCCCACTAACCTGCGCTCCACCCTCCACTAAAAGCCTCTGTTCTTATACCGTCTCTTATATATTGAAACTCTCTGGAACATTGACAATGATTCTGCTCTGGCCTGACACAGCGGTCTGACATTCCTTACTTTGACTCCCCTCGGCCAAAGCACCGGCCTTCCCAAACCTACCTCCATGTCACTCTTTCGGGGATCTATCATTTGTAAGCACATACCAGTAATGTACATCTCCCATGACTAAGAACCTATAAACCCCTACTTGAGACACTTTATCTCACTTTCCACTCTACCCGAACCTAATACCAGACATGCTACTCCGGAAGATGTCACAGATGCCTCTTCTACAGCTCAGGGTCACCCTGTAACTCATAATACCCTTCGACATCGTTCTGTCCATTGTATGGCTCGAAAACTCAGGACCTAAGCATATCCCGCTCATGTTGTTGAGAAGATTAAACTTCAGTAAGGCCCTTCACCAGCATCACTTTATGGGGGCCTCTTATACCGTTATAAGCCTTAATTCCCACCCATTGAGCCTTATCATTAGGCAATTGGAAACATGGCCAGAAGGCGACAAAACGACACATCAGATCCTAAGAACTCACCCTATACCCCAAGATGCAAACATTTCTATTATGTCCTGGTGTGAGGAACAATGGACAGCTTTTATCACCAGCTTCACCACAGAACTTCACTGAAAGCTTGACCTTTTTATACAATATAATATTGACAATATCAGCTTTGAAGTAACTGAGCCCCCCCACTTTTTTTTATCCTCTCCCTTTCTTTTTCTCCCTTCCCCTTTTTCTTTTCTTTTCTCTTTTTTTTCCCCTTCTCCCTTCTTCCACTATGCTTGCAGCACCACCTTCTTCTACCTTTACCTCTACCGAAAGTTGATGACTCTACAATGATAACATAATTTTATAACACAACATTTTACCTGTTTTTACTGCTGCAGACCGAGATACTGAAATGTTCCACTGGTGACTACGTGGTCTGGGTTCCGAGAGGGTCATGCACAGGTAAGGACCCCACAACACCTCAAACACTCACCAGATCTTCTAACATACCTGAACAGACACATACCTCCACATGCTTTATACTTCACAATTAAGCATATATACAATTTCCACATGCGACCTACCTGAATGATACAATTACTCCAAATTGTGGGATCAAAAGGGTGCATGCCCCCCTCAGAACCAACGGATCCACATACATTTCCCTGGAATGTTGACAATATTGTTTTTGTTATTATGGTTGAGACTAAATTACTATGCTAACCTTTAGTTGCCTTGTTTGATAGGCGGGATAGCCAACACATTTCCTCTGACAAACTGTGTTTCTGGTCTAACCCACAAACCTTAGATTTAACAGCCTATAAGAAAGCACTCCACTGACTACCCGTTTCTCCACAATCTCCACCTATCCTCCTCCCATGTCAAAACACCCCCATATGTTGTCGCAGGGGACCAGAGAGAAATGTAGATTCCTGTCTGGCCCCGGACCTTTTTGATGGTAAGCATTACACTCAGCCTTATTGACCTCATAGTGATGAAAAACTTGTTTCCCTAGTCGAACGTCGCCTACCACCCCCACACACATCGGCCTCTGGTAGTAATCACTGACCCTAACCTGACCTCCCTCTAATATTTTAAGTGGGTCTGCAAGTACATTCCCACATCCGGTTTAAAACATTTCCCACCTCCTCCACACAGAATTCCCGACCCTCGCCCCCCCACCCTAACCCTATATTGAACTCACATCCCGCCCCCCCTTCCAGCTCCCCTTACCCCATTCCCTCTCTGACTTCCCTACCTCAGAACTTTACCGACACTTTCTGGCCCTCATACACTCTCAATATGTTGCACCCAAAGTCACTAACCTCTGACCTATCCTTGAAATTACTATCCCTTAACACCAAAGGTCTCAACACCCCAGAAAAATTATCGCAATTGCTATCCAGCATGCAGAGCATAAAAGAGGGCGTAATCTCCCTACAGGAGACCCACTTCCGTACCAATTCAACACCAAAACTTGCCAATTACTTCTTTCCCCATTCGTTTTCATGCCACTTTCCCTACATCGAAATCTAAAGGGGTCTCTACACTTCTATCAAAAAAGGTACCTATCCAAATCACTGACTCCCTCATTGATGAACAGGGCAGATATATCTTTCTTAAAGGCACTTTCAGGAACAAACCAATCACACTGGCAAATATATATAGCCCCAACTCATCTCAGACCCCCTTTTTTCGTACAGTCACCTGCCTTCTTTCCAACTTCCAAGAAGGGATCTTGATACTAGGGGGAGACTTCAATGTCCCTTTCAACCCCCTACTAGACACTTCCTCGGGGAAATCCCATCTACCATACAGGGCGATTAAGCAAATAAGGCGCTACCTTCAAGACCTGCTGTTTCACAACACCTGGCACACCCTACACCCAAAAGACAAAGATTTTAGCTTCTTCCCGGCCCCCCACAACAGATACTCCTGTCTTGACTACATCTTTCTCCCAACACTAACAGCAGCAACCATAGAAAAAAAAAGGAAAAAAGGAGGACCTGGGGCTCATCCAATTTAGTACAGATCCGATGGGGTTAGCAGATTGGCCTTAATTAGCCTCACCCAATACAAATCCGCTTCCACCGTCATCCTGAGGTATATTAGTTAATAAGTGAATAAGTAAGAAAAACCTCTAGGGGTGGTTGTCCTCTGAATATAAAGACTTACATGCAAAAAAACGAGAGAAGCCCAAAAGAATTCATCAGAGAGTACAGGCCGGTGAATGCTAAATATCATTTATTGATTATCCAAAAATATATGCAAAAAACATTAATATTAGAAAACTACACCCATCTCCAACATATAATTAAAATGAGACATTACGCCTAGATGAGACACAGGTGGCCATCATACCTAGATCACACATTTCATATCCGTCTCACACACAGGCAAACATAAACCGATCCTAGGGTTAAATCTGGTGATGGAATCCTTCAAACATTTAGATTATGTAGGTAAAAAAATTGAAAAGTTACTTTTCATGTAGCAAAAAATGTTAAATTGTTCGATAGGATGCTCCCATAAGGATATAGAAAAAGTGCTTGTGCTTCTAGAGATACATGGAAATCTCCTCGAGTTAATACCGTGGTTCAAAGCCCACTTGGTAACAGTCATAAGAACACCGTTAGTGGGGATCAGAGACAACGGGCAAGTGTACTTTGAAATGACTTTGCACAAGGAAAAAAACAGTGTGCTAATAATGACGCTTCCCTTCGAATAGTTGGGGTAAGATATAGCTCACCGTTTGACGTCTTGTGTGTAGATAGTCATGGCCCTGAAGATCTAGTTTCAGTATCAATAGCCCACCGTCTTGTAGACTGCATGAGAAGCCAAGTACTGAATGTCAGCTTGAGATGATTCCACCCGGAAATAGTTGAAGCTGTTAAAGTCCAAAGTTCAGAGGCTTCAGAAGTCACAGGGCTATGCAAAACCATACGTGTTTTACGCCAGCTGGTAGTAGAGAGTGGCGACTCGAGGTGAACTGAAGGGGAATCAGAATGAATGGTCGAAGTCACCGTGTCTTCACCACGGACACCGTGATGGCATTATGCTTATGCGTTTCGCTTGAAATCAAGCTTCCTCAGAGCATGAAACCTATGACTCTGGCCATCACCCCATTTCAATTACCCTTACTCTCCCTGTAAAGTTTACTGACAACCACATATGAAGATTAGACCCAACTATCCTAACAGACAAAACTAAGGAATTAGAGGTACGCGAATTCCTTGTCAACTATTTTGCTGACAATGACACACCAGACTCTAAATTGATGCAATGGGAGGCCCACAAATGTGTAGTGAGAGGTAAACTGATTTTCATCATAGCAGCGGCAAGGAGGGAAAGAAAATCCATACTATCAGACTTATTCTCCAAATTCAAAAAGATAGACGCTGCACACAAACGAGACTTGGCCCAACAAACTCAGTCAGAGCTTATTGAAACTCGTACATGCATTCAGGAAGAGCTAAGCCATAACCTCAAGAAAAAATTTGCACTTTCACAGAAACTCTTCTATTGCCCCGTACACACGGTCGGACTTTGTTCGGACATTCCGACAACAAAATCCTAGGATTTTTTCTGACGGATGTTGGCTCAAACTTGTTTTGCGTACACACGGTCGCACAAAGTTGTCAGAATTTCCGATCGGCAAGAACGCGGTAATGTCAAGCACGTATGACGAGACTAGAAAAGGCCAGTTCAGAACCAAGCGCGGCACCCTTTGGGCTCCTTTTGCTAATCTCGTGTTAGTAAAAGTTTGGTGAGAGACGATTCGCGCTTTTTCAGACTTGTGGTTTTCAGATTGTTTTCTGCCTTTCAGTTTGTGCTTGTGGGTTTGTATCTGCTCTTCAGTGCTTACAAGCAAGTTCCGCGTGACTCAGTCATTGTATTCTTGTTCGTTTCGTTACTGTTTTTCAGGTCGCTCTTCACAGGCCTTGCTGTTCTTCAGTGCGTTCTGTTACTTCGTTCTGAGCAGTCGACCGTTTTCTAGCCATGTTTCGTATGCGTACTCCTCGTAGAGTTCGTGCTGTGCGGGGGCTTGGTGTTGGGGTCCTGACCTTGACACAAGTCCAGTCCATGAACAGGGTGGGGAGGAGTTCATGGACCAAGAATTGGTTGCTTCAGCGTGACCAGTTCTCTCATATGCCTTTGCTCCGTGAGATCCGTGAGAATAATCCTGATGATTTCAGGAACTTTCTCAGGATGACGGACCCCGTGTTTCACCGTCTGTTGGCTTCACTGACCCCTTATATTAGCAGGCAGGATACCTGCATGAGGCAAGCCATCACTCCGGAGCAGAGGCTTGTCGCTACCCTGCGGTACTTGGCGACAGGGAGAAGCCTGCAGGACCTCAAGTTCTCGACAGGCATCTCCCCCCAGGCTCTGGGGATCATTATCCCAGAGACCTGTTCTGCAATCATACAGGTCCTGCAGAAGGAGTATATGAAGGTAAGATTTTTATCCTTTAATATCATATTTTATTGTATTTAATGTTTGATAATATATTGTATTTCTTTCCTCATTCCCTAATTACCATGATTGGAATATGCTGTGAATGTCCCCTTTGTCCTCATGCATGCTGGATTTTTATGTAATTAATTTTTTAGGTCCTTCATACAGATTGTCCTTCACTAACCTCCCCAGCATGTTCTCTCCTGGCCCTATATTCACCGCATGTAGTCACTTAAAACAATGTATTTTATCAGCTCCATAGTAGTGCTTTACCCCAAACACCCCCTAAAATGTTTTGAAATGTTATTTTAGCTTTAAATTCAGGCAGAGTGGCAGAGGCTTATTTTTTGTGGTGTCCCCAAATCATTTTTAGTAACCCTGCCGCCCCCAACTGCTAAGTCAGCTGATACCAATTCTCTATCTATCCTCAATCATCTATCTGCTGACTTTGCCAAACCCATACACACTATACCCATCTCTTTTGTGCTCAGATTTATGGATGAATTCCCCAAAGCATGTAGTGCAAGGGCCTGCCTGTATACTTTCAAATGGTACTGTTAAAAGTTTTTGTATCCTATTATTATCTTGACAGGTAATAGCAGAATGTCCAAATGTCCTCAAATGTGTACAGTGTGTATTTATATCTTTGTATTATGACACTTCTTACCTGTCCAGTGGGCTGCCAATAGTGTAACTAAGGAGGGGCTGTTCCAAGTAATACCCTGTATTTAGGCATTCATCTCTCAATGAAGTGAAGAGGGTTACCTGTCCAAGATTTCCACACACCCCATAATGTTAGAAATGGCCCATGAGAGGGGGGGGGAATATGATAGGTGTACCTTATACTTTGGCATTGTTAAATTCCCCTTACTAAATGCTATCTGGAGGTTGGCCAAGAATGTTTGTGTCTAATCTGCTTGCCATGTGCAAAAATACAAATTTTTTTTTTTCCTCTACAGTTTCCTTCCACGCCACAGGAATGGCAGACTGTGGCCTCCCACTTTGCCCAGCGGTGGGACTTTCCTAACTGCGGAGGGGCAATTGATGGGAAACATGTCCACATCATCCCACCACCCAACTCGGGGTCGTACTATTTCAACTATAAGGGGTTCAATAGTATAGTGATGTTGGCGGTGGTGTTGGCTAATTACGACTTCTTGTATGTGGACGTGGGGAAGAATGGCTGGATGTCCGATGGTAGAGTCATCGCCCAGACGGAGTTCTACAGGCGTCTCCAGAATGGCAGCTTGGACTTGCCAGCTCCAGAAGACAATGTGGAAGGACTCCCATTTGTGTTCGTTGCTGATGAAGCGTTTGCGCTGGGGGACCATCTTATGCGGCCATTCCCTATGAGGACCCTCACCCCGGAACAGAGGGTTTTTAATTACCGGCTGGCCAGAGCCCGAAGAGTGGTAGGGAACACATTTGGAATCCTGGCCAGCCGGTTCCGCCTATTTCTGACACCTATCCATATGGCGGAGTATAAACCTAATCATATCATCATGGCGTGCTGTATTCTCCATAACTTTTTAAGGAAACATTCGGCCAACTATGCTGGCTCTGTTGGGCCTGAGGCCGGAGTGATACCTGAAACAACACTGATGGCGCTTGAAAGCGGACGTCCTGACTTGCCCTCCCTGAGTGCCCGTGATGTCCGGTTACGATACCTGGAGTTCTTTGCGGGTAGGGGGGCCATCAATATGCCAGCAAATATGTGAAGCCTTTTTCTAATAAAAAAGCAAAAAAAAAGGAAATTCTTTGTGGACATTTACTGCTTGTGTTTGTTTTAGCTGACCCTGACAGAAATGTGTGGAGTCCAGAAAATGGCGTGATTGTGTAACCTTATACAAAGCACTGTTGGGTGTTATTGACTAAATGCAAAGACACTTTTCACTACAAGTGCACTTGCAACTGCACTGAAACTGCACTTGTAGTGCCAAGAGGATTTGCCCTCAGGAAATAACCCCCATTTTCACAGAAAACACCAATTACATCACCACCAAAGTGTTTTAGCGTTGACACAATAATCCACACATTCTTGATTAACAAACTTTTTAATACCTGCACAATCACATGTGCATTTACCAAAGGTTTTTCAAACAAACCAACATGTTTGTTGTATAATAATTTTTGGGGTAGCATTATCAAAAATAGAAATGTCCATTTAAGATAAAACAGGCATGTGTAAAACCAACAAGAAAGACACAAATCTTGAACTTACAAAGTTCACATTTGCTAGAATTTGAAGGCAATATCACACATAGTATTTAGGAACTGTGTTTGATATTGCGTTCAGATGGGGTGAAGTCACCCCAGGAAAAGCCAAATTTGGAAGATGCACACCAATTTTCGAATTTCAACATGTGCAACCTGCCATCACGGGGGATCAAGGGACGTGTTTGGGATGAGAAACCCCTTCCTCTCAGCAACTTTATTATTGAGGAAGGGGTTGCACCCCCAAAACGCGTCCATTGATCTCCCGTGATGGCAGATAGCACATGTTGACACACTGTGTGCATCCTCCAAATTTGGCTTTGTGAAAAATCACAAAAACATTTTGCACATTGTAGCACACCAAAAAACAAAGGGTTTTGGAGGGGCTTTAAACTCGCTCCAAAACATCAATGATGTTTTTATTTTTTTGAATAACATCATTGATGTTTTTCTTGAGGTTTTCCACTTGTAAATTACACCCCATGATCTCCCCGATCAGGATCTGGGCACTTTCGGATGTGAAAGGATCTGGATCCACAACATCACGATCACCTAAAAAGAGAGGACCCCCCAAAAAAATTAGGTCTCAAAAATATGCCGCCATCCATCTCTTACCTGACCCTGTGGTCGCAGACACTCACCTGTTGTGGTGACTAGTTCCACCATGTCTTCTTCCTCCTGCTCAGCTTGTGTTGGGGGGATTTCCCCTTCTTCCAGAGGGGGGTGGGCTCTGGTCTCCTCGGATGAGGGGTGTCCTCTGAGTCTTTTCTCCCCTATGTAAAACAAAAAGGTATAATTAGCACACAGATATTTGATGGCAGAACTAGAAATAGTAAACATTGCTTGGAAGTGGGGTACAATTGTCAATTTTAACAGAGTTCCAAAATGTAGCATTTTCAGTGTCCTTTGTCAAGCTTCAATACTTTACCTGTTTGGTACAAGCTTCACAGATGGAGACCCCCCTATAGTATACACTGGAGCACCTGTGTGGCCCCCTAATAAAAATTGTGTTCTTGTGTCCCACACTAGTGCTCCAGTGTCCAGATGTGAAAACAGTTGCTGAGTGTCCTCTCCTTACACACAATCTAGTTTGCATTTCATTCTAGTAACAAAGCCATCTACACAACCAAATTCGTTTAAGACAAGTATAGGGCGTAAAAATGGTGGCCAAATGCATATGGCCTAAACAATGGTATTGTATAGGCCGAAAGAAAAATGTTTGATACGAACGAATAATGTGCCCATGAACATGAAAGTTGCCATTTTAAACTGTACAACAGTTCCTAAAAGCACATGGAGCAGCACGAACGTAATAAATATCAAAAGAATAGGAACACAGCACAACTACTTACTTTTTTGCAGCACTCTCTGGATCTTTCTGTACTGCTCATGTTCTCTTAATTTGAGGTCCGACCACCGCTTCCTGAGCTGATCTTTCGATCGATGTACCCCGAATTTCTGGTGCAGACTCTTGACTACTTTCCCAATGATCTTGGCCTTTCTGACATTGGGGTAAGGTCCATACTTTCCATCATAGTCGGCCTTCTTCAGGATGTCCACCATCTCCAACATCTCCCCAAAGGACATATTTGAGGCCTTAAATCTCCTTCTGGATTGGGACGTTTCCGGATCCGGGCTTTCCTCCTCCTCCTCGTTGCTACAATTATCATGATTCTGCTGTGTATCCACCATGTGATCTTCCCCCACTGCGCAGAACGAAAAGGGGCGAGGAATAGACTAGAAAGAATGTCAGGGGCGGGCGGAGTTACATGCATGCGCAGTGTGTATAAAGCGTAACACGCGTGCGTCTTACGTACGATCTGTGAGCGGAGGAAGGAGCATCAGAGGCGCCGATCGTGATAACGAAGGTAAGATCTAAACTTGCGCCTATACTGCTTTGAAATGGAAGCCTATATTTTAACAAGATTAGGAGAGTTTGGCCTGACCTTAGGGTTTGTCTTGTGTTGTGTCTTGCAGAGAAAATGGATGGGTTCAACGACCACAATTTCCTACCCCTGTTCATAGAGTACAGGGAGCTGCCCTGTCTGTGGCAAGTGAGACATCCTCATTACAACAATAAACAAAAGAGGCAGGCAGCGCTGGAGAAACTGCTGGAGTTGGTGAAGCCGGTGGTCCCCACGGCAACCATCCCTTATTTAAAAACCAAAATTGGTGGCCTGAGGAGCACTTATCTTAGGGAGCGCAAGAAGGTCACAGATTCCCAGAGATCAGGAGCTGCAGCAGATGACATTTATGTCCCCAGGCTGTGGTACTATGAGAGACTGCGATTTCTGTCAGACCACACAGAAGTCAGGGAATCCCTCTCTACTCTTCCTTCCACGCTTCCTTCCACCCCAGCTGAGGCTTCCGATGTCCAACCTGGGCCTTCCAGCCAGGAAGAAGTGGAGGAGCCCAGCTGGAGCCAGGTATAGCATTCTTCTACAGATTTCTTGTCAATAAAGAAATGATGTTTACTATAGATGTTATTATTGATCACTAATTGGTGTTTTACATATCAATGGACAGTAGTGGGCACCCAAAAATGCTGGGCTCTGAATGATAGTCTGTTATATTTGTTAACATTCAATTTGCAACAGTCAGGAGGTTAAAATTGTGTGTGATTGATGAATAAAAAATTAAAACTATGTCCCTTTTTCATACACAGGAAGACCTCAGCCTGGAGGAGGTTGTGGAATGTGGCAGCCAGGAGGAGGCGGGGATTAGTGGCAGCCAGGAGGAGGCGGGGATTAGTGGCAGCCAGGAGGAGGTGGGGCTAAGTGGCAGCCAAGAGAAGCCTGGGACCAGTCGCAGCCTGACTGAATCGCAGGTTCCTCCCCTCCGCCTTCCATATAAAAGAGCGAGGAAGATGACTCCCGTGCAGGATTCAGCGCTCAGGCTAATTCAGGAGGCTTATGCGTCCCTCCGAGCCTTACCCACTTCTGAAGAGGCCTTTGCCTGCATGGCTGCCACCAAACTGAAGAGCATGCAGGAGGGTCAACGCAAACTATGTGAGGACCTGCTTTATAAAGTCCTAAGTAAGGGGGTGAGTGGGGAACTAACACCCAAGACCGACGTGATTGAGTTGGACCATCCTCCCCCTCCTCCTCCTCCTGCTGCCACAACTCCACCACCACAGCCACAGCGTGGAAGGAAGCGTGGAAAGAAGACCTGAGAGTGATGACCCTGGGTTCAGTCTGGTCTGACAGAAGCTGCAGTCTCTCGTATGACCACAGCCTGGGAACACAGATGTCATCTGCTGCTTTCCGGATCTCTGGGACTTCTGGACCAGACTGCCCATCCTTAGATAAGGACTCCTCAGGCCACCAATTTTGCTTGAAAATTATTGATGTCTGCCCTGGGGGTCCAAGGCTACGCCAATTTCTACAGTTTCTCCTCCCTCTTTGTTTAGTTGTGAGCCCTTAATAAAAATTTTATTTTGGGAAATTATACTCTCCTGTGTGCGTTTTAATCCAAAAAGGACAGTTTGTTGGTGACGATTCAGGTACATTTCAAACATAAAATGTGAAATTAACAAGGGACAACAACACCAAACAATCTCCTACAGATTAAATAGAACAACATATCAATGGTGTTGTGGTAACTTGACACAAAAAACACACACAAACATTTTCGGGAGTACAAATAAAAATCCAAAAAAAAACAAACACCCTTCAAAAAAATACAAACACAAAAAAAATAATCTACATTAAAGCCAAAAAAAAATACACCAAAATAA
The DNA here is from genome assembly GCF_042186555.1 of Aquarana catesbeiana. Lineage (NCBI taxonomy): Eukaryota > Metazoa > Chordata > Amphibia > Anura > Ranidae > Aquarana > Aquarana catesbeiana. The sequence continues at coordinate 962,080,727 of NC_133324.1, forward strand.
TGTTGTCAGATGTGAGAAATCAAAATATATTGAGTGAATCACGATAAATAGTAACAAAATAAGTTTGTGAGAAGTGTGTGTGAATATGAGCAGCAAAACTACTTAATTCTTGTCACATTATAAAGAAGAAGAGAGTGCGCTGTATTAAACCATTTTTAACATTGCAGCGTGACGAAAGTGCTGTATCCATTGCGAACGCTAAGTTTACCAGACCGAGCTGTTCCGTGTCGGAATTTCTTCTGAGCATGCGTGGCACTTTGTGTGTCGGAACAGGCCACACACGGTCAGAATTGACGCGATCGGATTTTGTTGTCGGAAAATTTTATCTCCTGCTCTCCAACTTTGTGTGTCGGAAAATCCGATGGAAAATGTCCGATGGAGCCCACACACGGTCGGAATTTCCAACAACACGCTCCGATCTGACATTTTCCATCGGAAAATCCGACCGTGTGTACGGGGCATATGAGTTTGGAAACAAATGTAGTCACCTCCTTGCTCAAGCACTACGCACAAAGAGAGCCAACTACACGATACACCAATTACACTCCCCCATGGGTAAAGCAATCATGAAAAATAGCGACATAGAAAGGGAAATAGAAAATAATTATTCTTCCCTATATGACCTCACCACAGCAGAATCCTCCTCCGCACATCCCTCCAAAAGAACCAACGATTTCAAGGCCTTCTTGGACCAATTTTCCCCAGAGAAAATTCCAGAAGAAGTTACCACATCTCTGGAATCTCCAATTACCATTAAAGAATGGGAACAAGCAATTAAACAACTTAAACCCGGTAAGAGCCCAGGCCCGGGCGGTCTATCCGCGGTCTACTACAAAACATTCACAGAAACCCTTCAAACTCCATTCCTGAACACATTTAACTCCCTTTCACCTTCAAACCCACTCACACAGAGAATGCTGGAAGCCCACATAACAGTTATTCCCAAAGACGGAAAGGATCCCACACACACAGAAAACTATAAGCCAATTTCGCTACTAAATGTAGACATCAAAATATTCTCTAAGATCCTAGCAAACAGACTAGCCCCACTTCTCCCCTCTCTCATATCAAAAGACCAGGTAGGCTTCATCCCTGGTTGAGAGGTGAGGGACAACACCGTTAAGGCAATTAACCTACACCACATAATGACACAAACCAACCAAAAAGGTTTCTTCGTGTTCCTGGATGCGGAGAAGGCATTTGACAGAGTGGCTTGGGATTATATGGAAGCGGTACTGCAGGCTATAGGCATAAAAGACAAAAAAGAACATTTCTCAAACACCATCTCAACTGCTTTAAACCGACCGCGGGAACTCTTCAAAATAGTCGCCCAATCAATGAACCCTACCTGCTTAGAGCCCCCAGCAAATGATACTCAAGAATTCTGCAATGAGCTATCAAATTTCTTCATCGACAAAATCGACAATATTCGGAAATCAATTCATCAGAAAAAAACAACTCACCCAAAGCAAGAAGAGGATATCGACACGAACATCACAAAACCACCAGATCTCTCTTTAACACCAATCTCAACTGACATGACTAGAAACATTATGAGAAGTCTTCGAGACAGCACATCTCCAAACGACATAATTCCTACAAAACTCCTGAAAGAGTTTCCAACATTCTGGCCCCTACTATAACACACCTCATAAATCAGTCATTCAAAGAGGGGATTGTGCCAACCACCCTCAAGAAAGGTATCATCAAACCCCTACTAAAGAAACCCAATCTCGACCCTAAGGACCCTAACTGCCGCAGACCAATAACAAGCCTCAACACCATCTCCAAGATCATGGAGAAAGCGGTAGTACAGCAGCTACAGCGCCACCTGGACACACACCAACTCCTGGATCCTCTGCAATCAGGCTTTCGCCCAGGGCATGGCACAGAAACAGCACTTCTCAAAATATGGGATGATGCCCTCAAAGCAGCAGATGACGGAGAATCATGTCTCCTGGTACTATTAGACCTCAGTGCAGCATTTGACACAGTGGACCACAACACTCTACTCGCCCGCCTCACAGAAGTAGCAGGAGTCACAGACCCTGGTCTAAAATGGTTTGCATCCTTCTTAGAGAATCGCTCTCAGATAGTGAAACTAGGAGCATTCACCTCTGAAACCCGCACAATCTCCTGTGGAGTCCTGCAGGGTTCACCCTTATCACCATTCCTATTCAACATCTACATCCGCCCACTCCTCAAAATCATCAGAAAATTGGACCTCTCCTTCCACTCATATGCTAATGACACCCAACTGTACCTTCGCATCACCGGACAAAAAGACCACCATCAACAACTAGAAAAATGACTCACTATGATAGATGACTGGATGACCATTAGCTCCCTCAAACTCAACGGTTCAAAAACAGAACTTCTTCTCCTACACGCTAACCAAAATGCCAAAAACAAGACTCTGTGGACACCTCCCACCATCTTGGGACAGACCATCTCTCCAAGCACCAAAGTCAAGAGTCTCGGAGTTATCTTTGACTCAGAAATGACAATGGATGCACAAATAGGATCGGTAGTCAGTGGATCCCACCATCTCCTCCGCCTGTTACGTAGACTTATCCCCTTCATCCCAGAGGAGGACAAAGCAGCAGTAGTTGAAACAATCATCAATTCCCGACTCGATTACGCTAACTCGCTCTATATAGGATTACCCTAATATCAGCTTGCGCGCTTACAACTCATCCAAAAATGCGGCGGCAAGACTGTTAACAGGAAAAAAACCCTGGGAGTCAATCTCCCCATCCCTGAGGAGCCTACATTGGCTAACCGTAAAGAATCGGATCACATTCAAGACCCTCTGCCTCACCCACAAATGCATACAAGGAAACGCGCCTCAATATCTTCGAGAGAAAATAAAACACTACACACCCAATCGCAATCTTTGATCATCTAACCAAAACCTCCTTCTCATTCCCAAATACTGCTACAAAGCAAAGGGAGAAGGAAGATTCGCAGTTCAAGGACCTCGACTATGGAACGCACTTCCGCCCCACATCCGCATGGAAGAAAACCATCTGGTTTTCAGGAAAAAACTCAAGACCTTCCTCTTCTAGAAGCTGACAACACCAAATGCATTAGCGCCTTGAGGCGATTCAGTTCGCATTTGCAGCGCTCTATAAATCTTTCATTCATTCATTCATAGGAGCACATATGTCCGGCTTGATCCTTTCCCTGTATGCGAGCCCATCAGCCAAGGTGTAAGTCAACAACAATCTGTTGAATGCCTTTCCCATACGCAACAGGACGAGACAGGACTGCCCTCTGTCCCCTCTCCTCTTTGTCCTCACACTAGAACCCTTCCTCCGGAAGTTGAGACTTAACCGAGACATCCAAGGCATACACACACCCAACAAAAAATACAAATACGCCGCCTTCGCAGATGACATATTACTATTCTTGACTCAACCAATGACCACTCTACCAGTCTTACTATCAGACTTCAAGCATTTCCAAATAATTTCCAACTTCAAAATCTATTTTTCTAAATCTTTTACACTCAACATTTTCCTGCCACAATGTTTAGTAGACCAGTGTAAAGAAAATTTCCCCTTCCATTTGAAACACGACTCACTAAACGTACCTAGGTTAATTGGACCTACCCACCCGTTAATTGGACCTACCTTAAGTATTTTTCACAAAACGCGTTCTCATACCAACTTATCCTCCATCCCAAGCCCGTTGACCCTAGTGAAACTAAACCCTGACTTCCCCCTGGGAATGCACAACCATTTCCTTACTGACAACTTTCCACAAGATAGCATCAGAACCCACCAATTTTTCCACCAGGGGAAACTTCTTACTGCATCCCAACTCTCTACTCAAATGGAAAAGCCACCTATCCCTCCCTGGACGTATTTACTGCTTGCCCGCTACCTAAAGTCCCTGGAAAAAGACTCAAACTGTTCAAGACAACTTACATCCTTCAAAACACTTTGCAGTCAACTAAGTCGCCAGCCCCACTTGCTATCCTCCACGCACAACCTTCTCTTTCAAGACACACACGCCAATGAGAACCTAGCCTGCCAAAGATGGGAAAAGGATCTTTCCATCTCACCTTCAGCGGAGCAATAGGAACAATCTTTTCTGAACATACATAAGGGGTCATTAAAAGTCGCTACACAAGAAAATGGCTATGAAATCTGGTCCAGATGATATCGCACACCAAACCTTTTACACAAAATCAACCCCACTATACCAGCAACTTGCTGGAGATGCCATAAAGAGGATAGCACTCTAATGCACATCTGGTGGTCTTGCACCTCCATACAAACTTATTGTAAAGCGGTACACCACATCACATCCCAGGTCACTTCATATGATCTAGAATTTACCCCAGCCCAATTCTTACTCCACCTCTCACACATATCACACAAATCATACCACAAATCACTAGCGATGCACATGATAAGCGCAGCAAAGCAATGCATCCCTCTACATTGGAACTCGACGCATACCCCCATAGTTCGAGAATGGTTCACTAGAATCCACAAAACCACTGAAATGGAAGAATTGATCCATATTGCCCACAACCCCCCAACTAAATTCAATAGAAAATGGGGCTGCTGGATACATTTCCAGACGATGCCTGAATATCTCAATCTCTGCAATCCGCCTAACTAAAAAAATCAACAACACATACCTGGAGCCCTCCCTTACACTAACTGACCCCCACATCCTTCACAACCAAATGTTGTCATCTCCACCCCAGACCTTTTGCAAAATAAAACTGAGGAGGGAAGTCAGAGATGGTACGATACTGCTAAAATGGCCACACCATATAATACCCACCTCTGAAGAGTAATGGTTCTTCACTCCCTACCATTCCTCAAAATTAGAGGTTCTAGCCGCAGCCCACCTGAAGCATACAAAAAACTATTCCTGAGAGTTGACACCGTAGTGGGCAATCCAGGAACACAGACAGCTACTATTGGTCAGAAAGGGCAATGAGAGGAAGTTTATGTAAAACCAGTACCAAATTTTATTAATAATTTGCCAAAAACACATATTAAATGACAGCCAATTGCTTCTCAGGGAAGCCAAAATGGCAACAGCGGTCTCCTGTCACCAACCATGAAATGATACACCTCAGGGGGGGCGCCATCCCCCCTGGTGGTGTTCTGACACAACAAACAGACTGACAAGGACAAACAAGACAAACCAACCACAAAAAACACACAAGAAGAGCATGCGGTGCAGGCGCCTGCAGTGATCCACACCCACTTGGAGACCCCTTGGGCAAAAAGATGGTAAAGTGCAATAAATCAAAATAATAAGACATATACAGGGGTAACCATGTGGGAGTGGTCCCCGGAGATATCTAAGAGACTATAACTGATTACATTTGTGACACCATGTATGGTGAAGTCAAACAGATGGAATCTTGTAGGTATAGTTGCTGTCACCAGCTAAACATCTATTCAATAAGTGCTGTGATTTCAAAAGTCACAAAGTTGAAATGCTGGAGGTGTACATCCTGTGAGTAGACAAAGGTAAAATCGCTTTGTAATTATAATGTCCACACCAGTGAGAACATGGGTCTCATCAGTAATTAGGCAGTCCATACCACTATAATAGTAATTGTTGGATTGCTTGATGGAATTAATGGGGTATAGGTGGTATCTTATTGATCATTTTCCAGCCATCATCACCTAATGTTATACCCTAATTGTACAACCAACAGATCAAGATGCCACGGGACTCATTCAGATCCCTGATCTATATATTTAGATGCTGGTAGGCTTCCTAAATAGGGGAGAAGCAAGGTGTAACATTACCGCCTTCCATGTCGATAAGGGAGTTGTCTCCAAATAGTACCAGGCTTCTCATATATTCATCCGTCTGTTTAGAGGTGGAGAGATCAACTCCGGCGGATGTCATAGACCCTAATGTTCACTCACCGACGATGCAATAGACAGTCGCACTGCACTGTAGAGGAATCCAGCAACCGCTAGTAATCCTACTCGTGGCGGCTTCGGCGGTACGGTTTGAAATCTCAATGGGAGATACTCCGCTCCACTGCTTCCTAGATAGTATGGGGATTCACTGTACCGGCATCAATGCACCGCAGTGACGTCGACGCGTTTCGCAACGTATCGTTACGTAGCTTCAACTGGACGTTCAAAATGAGGGCTCACACCTCTTCCTTATAGTTCCTTGAGGTGCGCTCGCCCCTCCTCTTGTTGTTGGTTTTGTTTATAGGTGTGAATTAGACAAGCCGAAGTAGAGAAAGCTTAGGTGAAGGTCCTTCCTCTATCTGTAATGTCACAATGCTTGCCATACATTAATCCTACGTGCTTGTAACATATTTCTATTTGATAATAAAAGACACTTTTATTTCACTGGTATTTTAATCCCTTTCTACCTCTAAGAAACACAAAACATATAGACATAAATATTAACGTGAGATCTAAGATCTCTGGAGGTTTTTTATTCTATTATGTTTAGGTGTTTTTACCTTTAAATACACCAAAACAGGGGTCAGAGATGGCCCCTCTCCTACCCCCCACCCCCCTCCACCCCCTCTACCCCCACTACCACCCCTCTTCCCCACTACTCCACCCCCTTGTCTATATCCCTCCCTATGCCCCCCAAATCCCCTATCCCCTTTTACCCCCGAGATACTTGGCCCAATTACCCACTTACCCTCCATTCATTTCCACTAGGGATGAGCCGAACACCCCCCTGTTCGGTTCGCACCAGAACATGCGAACAGGAAAAAAGTTCGTTCGAACATGCGAACACCGTTAAAGTCTATGGGACACGAACATGAATAATCAAAAGTGCTAATTTTCAAGGCTTATATGCAAGTTATTGTCATAAAAAGTGTTTGGGGACCTGGGTCCTGCCCCAGGGGACATGGATCAATGCAAAAAAAAGTTTTAAAAACGGCCGTTTTTTCAGGAGCAGTGATTTTAATAATGCTTAAAGTCAAACAATAAAAGTGTAATATCCCTTTAAATTTCGTACCTGGGGGGTGTCTATAGTGTGCCTGTAAAGGGGCGCATGTTTCCTGTGTTTAGAACAGTCTGACAGCAAAATGACATTTTGAAGGAAAAAACTCATTTAAAACTACCCGCGGCTATTGCATTGCCGACAATACACATAGAAGTTCATTGATAAAAACGGCATGGGAATTCCCCAAAGGGGAACCCCGAACCAAAATTAAAAAAAAAAATGACGTGGGGGTCCCCCTAAATTCCATACCAGGCCCTTCAGGTCTGGTATGGATATTAAGGGGAACCCCGGCCAAAATTTAAAAAAAAATGACGTGGGGTTCCCCCTAAATTCCATACCAGACCTGAAGGGTCTGGTATGGATTTTAAGGGGAACCCCGCGCCAAAAAAAACCAAAAAAAACGGCGTGGGGTCCCCCCAAAAATCCATACCAGACCCTTATCCGAGCACGCAACCTGGCAGGCCGCAGGAAAAGAGGGGGGGACGAGAGTGCGGCCCCCCCCTCCCTCCTGAACCGTACCAGGCCACATGCCCTCAACATTGGGAGGGTGCTTTGGGGTAGCCCCCCAAAACACCTTGTCCCCATGTTGATGAGGACAAGGGCCTCATCCCCACAACCCTGGCCGGTGGTTGTGGGGGTTTGCGGGCAGGGGGCTTATCGGAATCTGGAAGCCCCCTTTAACAAGGTGACCCCCAGATCCCGGCCCCCCCCCTGTGTGAAATGGTAAGGGGGTACATAAGTACCCCTACCATTTCACGAAAAAAGTGTCAAAAATGTTAAAAATGACAAGAGACAGTTTTTGACAATTCCTTTATTTAAATGCTTCTTCTTTCTTCTATCTTGCTTCATCTTCTGGTTCTTCTGGCTCTTCTGGTTCTTCTGGTTCTTCCTCCGGCGTTCTCGTCCAGCATCTCCTCCGCGGCGTCTTCTGTCTTCTTCTCCTCGGGCCGCTCCGCACCCATGGCATGGGGGGGAGGCTCCCGCTCTTCTCTTCTTCTCTTCTTCTTTTCTTCTTTTCTTCTTTTCTTCTCTTCTTCTCTTCTTCTTCATTTTCTTCTCCGGGCCGCTCCGCAATCCATGCTGGCATGGAGGGAGGCTCCCGCTGTGTGACGGCGCTCCTCGTCTGACAGTTCTTAAATAACGGAGGGGGGCGGGGCCACCCGGTGACCCCGCCCCCCTCTGACGCACGGTGACTTGACGGGACTTCCCTGTGACGTCACGGGGAATGCCACAGGGAAGTCCCGTCAAGTCACCGTGCGTCAGAGGGGGGCGGGGTCACCGGGTGGCCCCGCCCCCCCGTTATTTAAGAACTGTCAGACGAGGAGCGCCGTCACACAGCAGGAGCCTCCCTCCATGCCAGCATGGATTGCGGAGCGGCCCGGAGAAGAAAATGAAGAAGAAGAGAAGAAGAGAAGAAAAGAAGAAAAGAAGAAAAGAAGAAGAGAAGAAGAGAAGAGCGGGAGCCTCCCCCCCATGCCATGGGTGCGGAGCGGCCCGAGGAGAAGAAGACAGAAGACGCCGCGGAGGAGATGCTGGACGAGAACGCCAGAGGAAGAACCAGAAGAACCAGAAGAGCCAGAAGAACCAGAAGATGAAGCAAGATAGAAGAAAGAAGAAGCATTTAAATAAAGGAATTGTCAAAAACTGTCTCTTGTCATTTTTAACATTTTTGACACTTTTTTCGTGAAATGGTAGGGGTACTTATGTACCCCCTTACCATTTCACACAGGGGGGGGCCGGGATCTGGGGGTCACCTTGTTAAAGGGGGCTTCCAGATTCCGATAAGCCCCCCGCCCGCAGACCCCCACAACCACCGGCCAGGGTTGTGGGGATGAGGCCCTTGTCCTCATCAACATGGGGACAAGGTGTTTTGGGGGGCTACCCCAAAGCACCCTCCCAATGTTGAGGGCATGTGGCCTGGTACGGTTCAGGAGGGAGGGGGGGCCGCACTCTTGTCCCCCCCTCTTTTCCTGCGGCCTGCCAAGTTGCGTGCTCGGATAAGGGTCTGGTATGGATTTTTGGGGGGACCCCACGCCGTTTTTTTTTTTTTTTTGGCGCGGGGTTCCCCTTAAAATCCATACCAGACCTCTGGTATGGAATTTAGGGGGAACCCCACGTCATTTTTTTTTTAAAATTTTGTCCGGGGTTCCCCTTAATATCCATACCAGACCTGAAGGGCCTGGTATGGAATTTAGGGGGACCCCCACGTCATTTTTTTTTTTTAATTTTGGTTCGGAGTTCCCCTTTGGGGAATTCCCATGCCGTTTTTATCAATGAACTTCTATGTGTATTGTCGGCAATGCAATAGCCGCGGGTAGTTTTAAATGAGTTTTTTCCTTCAAAATGTCATTTTGCTGTCAGACTGTTCTAAACACAGGAAACATGCGCCCCTTTACAGGCACACTATAGACACCCCCCAGGTACAAAATTTAAAGGGATATTACACTTTTATTGATTGACTTTAAGTATTATTAAAATCACTGCTCCTGAAAAAACGGCCGTTTTTAAAACTTTTTTTTGCATTGATCCATGTCCCCTGGGGCAGGACCCAGGTCCCCAAACACTTTTTATGACAATAATTTGCATATTAGCCTTTAAAATTAGCACTTTTGATTTCTCCCATAGACTTTTAAAGGGTGTTCCGCGGCATTCGAATTTGCCGCGAACACCCCAAATTGTTCGCTGTTCGGTGAACTTGCGAACAGCCAATGTTCGAGTCGAACATGAGTTCGACTCGAACTCGAAGCTCATCCCTAATTTCCACTTCGCAAAGCCCACCATCATCCACCATCTCAGTCATACTTGCACCAAACACATAACAAAAACCGCCCATTTACCATACATCCCTCTTCTAGAGAGGAAAGATATCACGCTTGCAGGGGGTACCAGACAAAAATTTCTCCCTTCCACTACAATACCAACTAAACCCGGCAACAACTGATCCTTTGGATGGCAACCTCCTGAGAATTCATTGCCTGTAGCAAATTATCACAAATAGAAACACGAGGTGGGTCCAGGAACTTCATGCATAGGAATTTTATTTGAAGTGCTTATATTTTCCATTTTGCAATATATTGGTGCCCTATGTACTCTCACTGTTTAATTGTCTCTTGAGCTTTCTGTAAATGCTTTTTACCTCAAAATAAAAGAAACTTGTTGAAAAAAAAAAAAACACAGGATAGTCAGGAGAAGAAGCTAAGGTCGGGGCAACTAGCAGATAGGGATGGTCAGGAAGAACACGCCAAGGTCGGTACACAGAAGTCAGAGATAAACATACAGTATTACACCACACAGAAGCCTAGACACAACTGTTGCTCAGGCAAGGCTGGTGTGCAGTGCACTGAGTTAAATAGTGTTTCCTTTTAGAGGCGGGGTGGAGCCATCCTGAGAGAAGATTACTTAAACATGCAGGTGTGAGAGCAGACAGGGCATGAAACATTACTGCATATTCATGACAGTTCCCCTCTTACAAGACCTCCCCCTCCCTCACTTGGGCCCAGGCTTGGAGGGGAACCTCAAATGAAACCTCCTCAAAAGACTAGGTGCAAAGACATCAGATGTAGGGATCAAAGAGCGCTCCACATAACCATAACCTTTCCAATGCCTTTACAGAGCCCGGAATCCAGAATTTGACTAACCTCATACTCCTGATTATCCTCAGAGACCGGAACTGAGGTAGGGAAAGGGCGAGAGAACTTATTGGAGGACTAAATGCTTCAGAAGGGAAACATGAAATGAGTTTGAGATCTTGAGGCTAAGGATCTAAAGCTAAAAACAAACCGGGGTTAACTTTGAAATTTGCCCAAAGATTCATTGGCCCATACACTAAAATTTCTGAGAAGGAACCCGGAGCTGGATGTTCCTGGTGGAAAGCCAGACTTTGTCTCCAGGCTGTAGAGAAGGTGGCTTACACCTGCGACGGTCGGCAAAACCTTTAAATTTATCAGCAGCTGCCTGGAGGGAATCATGGACATCACCCCACATAGAATTGAATGATTGCTGAACCGTAGCCAAAGCTGGAATGTCCGGAGAACAGGTCATAGGAAGAGGGAGTTAATGGTGTCTTTCATAAACTGTGAGAAAGGGTGTCTTCTGAGAACTGATGTTAACATGATTACTGTGAGAGAATTCTGCCCACGGGAGTAGAGAGGACCAATTGTCATGATGAGCAGAGACTAAAATGCAGAGAAAAACCTCTAACTCCTGATTAACCCTCTCAGTCTGTCCATTGGATTGAGAATGGTAAGAAGAAAAATCCAAGATAATATTGAGGGATTTGCAAAAGGCTCTTCAAAAACAAGATGTGAACTGAACACCCCTGTCAGAAACAATATGGGAAGGAACCCCATGGAGGTGGAAGATCTCTCAAACAAAAATGGGAACCAAAGCAGGAACAGAAGGGAGACCAAGAAGAGGAACAAAATGAGCCATCTTGGAGAACCGATCGATTACCACAAAAATGACTATTATTCTCAGATGGTGGAAGATCAGTGATAAAGACCATGTGAGATCAGAGCTCCTCTGGAATGGGCAAGGGCATGAGAAGACCAGACGGAGCTTGCGCGTAGGGTTTAGACTGGGCACAGACATGACAAGCCTTAATGTAGTCTTTGACATCCAAACGGAGAGAGTATGCCACCAGTAGTAGCGACTGAAGAGAAGGAAGGATCAGAGGAACCCAGCATGACCTGCCACCTTGGAATTATGTCCCCAACAAAGAATCTTAGCTCTTAGCTCAGTGGGGATGAAGGTCTTACTACGAGTAGGGATGAGCTTCGAGTTCGAGTCAAACCCGTGTTCGACTCGAACATCGCCTGTTCATCGAATTGTGAATGTTATGGGCCGTTCACACCAAATTTGAGTGGCGCGTCATGGCCTATAATTCACTGCAGCATCGCAGTGCATTGCTGGCTGATGATTGACCAAGCATGCACTATGACCCGCATGCTTGGCCAATCACAGCGCCGTCCATACAGGGTGGCTTTGGCCAATTATGGCTCAGGGGGTTTAGTACACGCCCCACACTATATGAGGCCGCCCGCGTGGCGGCCTTGTGTAGTGTGTTGCGGCAGAGGAGAGATATAGACAGAGAGACAGTGTCATTTGATTTAAGTTAGATAGAGTAGGCAGCCTAGGTGTTGTGTGTGTGTATGTATGTATATGTATATATATATATATATATATATATATATATCTATCTCTATATATATTTTCTTCAGGTAGCTTTAGGTGCACACTGTGCAGAGGACAGAGTACACTGACCGTAAATACTGTAAAAACGCCTGCCTGCCTGTCAGTAGGAAGAGAATAACAGAAATGGATCTAGCTAAACTGAATACAGTGTGTGTGTGTGTATATATATATAGAGATATATATCTCTATATATATAGAGATATATATCTATATATATATACACACACACACTGTATTCAGTTTAGCTAGATCCATTTCTATTATTCTCTTCCTACTGACAGGCAGGCAGGCAGGCATTTTTACAGTATTTACAGTCAGTGTACTCTGTCCTCTGCACAGTGTGCACCTAAAGCTACCTGAAGAAAATTGCTGGTGTTCTTCTGATCATATTAGTACCACAGGCAAGCAGCTTCAGTATTTACAGTTAGTGTACTTTGTCCTCTGCACATTGTGCACCTAAAGCTACCTGAAGACAATTGCTGTTGTTCTGATCCTATTAATACCACAGGCAGGCAGCTGCAGTATCTACAGTTAGTGTACTGTGTCCTCTGCACAGTGTGTACTAAAAGCTACCTGAAGAAAAGTGCTGGTGTTCTTCTGATCCTATTAGAACAACACAGGCAGGCAGCTGCAGTATTTACAGTTAGTGTACTGTGTCCTCTGCACAGTGTGCACCTAAATACTAATAACACTACAGGCAGGCAGTTGAATCTGCTAGCTGCAGTATCCGTATATATATACATCCCAGTTTTGTGCAGCTACATCTCACTGCAGGCCATTAGTATGTCTGGAACGCCAACAAGGAGAGGCAGACAGTCACAAGCCAATAAAAGAGGGCAAGCAGGCTCTGTGTCTAGAGGCAACAGTAGTGGTCATGGAGACGGTGCATCCTCATCAGCACGTGGCCGTGGGACACGCTTGTCCTTTTTTTTGGCAGCTGGCCGTGTTGAGCCGCAACATGCGGAAGACTTGGTAGAGTGGATGACCAAGCCAACCTCATCCTCCTCATCCTCTCTCACCCAGGCTAAGGGGATTTTGTTTGGCAAAGCAGCTGCCAACGCGGCTTCTTCACTCAGCTCAATGGCATCAGTCACTCCTTCCCTAGCCCCACCATGTCCTCCTGAGGAGTCCCCCGAATTGTTTGACCACAGTGTTGGGTACATGATCCAGGAGGATGCCCAGCGTTTTGAAGGCTCCAATGATGGTACCCAGCTAAAGGAAGGCAGTAACGTGAGCCCAGAGAGAGGGGGTGCCCAAGAAGGACAGCAATCTGGCAGTCATGTTCCCCCAGCTGCAGCATACTGCCAGGTTTGCTCCAGTGATGAGGAGGGAGGGGATGATGAGGTCACTGACTCCATGTGGGTGCCTGATAGGAGAGAGGAGGAGGAGGAGGCACATCTCCAATGAGGCAGGATGCCCTCCAGGGGCCAGCTTAAGGGTAGCACACCGACTGCATCACACCGCAGAGCTCCGCATGTGCAGAGCTCCGCATGTGCAGAGCTCTGCTGTCTCTGCGGGTTATTCCAAAAGTTCTTTGGTGTGGGCCTTTTTTGAGACGAGTACATCAGATCCCACCACTGCTATTTGCAACATATGTCTCAAACGTTTCTCGCGTGGCCAAAACATCACCCGCTTGGGCACCACATGCTTGACCAGACATATGTCGACCTGCCATGCAGTTCGTTGGCAAGCGTACCTAAAAGACCCACACCAAAGAACAAAGTGGACCTCTCCTTGCTCCTCATCAGCTGGGATCTCCAACCCCACTATACCTTCAGTCCTCTCTGAAACCTGCACTGAGAGGAATGAAGGTGTAGAATTAGGTGTATCACAGCCAAGTACTTGCGGGCAATCTGCTTTTGGTACACCAACTTCAGATTGTACCAGGCAAATTTCCCTGCCCCAGCTGCTGCACCGCCAAAAGAAGTTCGCTCCCAGCTATCCACATGCCCAGCGGTTGAATGCTAGCTTGGCTAAATTGCTAGCACTTCAACTGCTGCCTTTTCAGTTGGTAGACTCTGCCAGCTTCAGTGAGTTTGTGAAATGTGCTATTCCTCAGTGGCAGGTTCCCAAACGCCACTTTTTCTCACGGAAGGCGATGTCTACCGGCATGTGGAAGTCAATGTCTTGGCCTCGCTGGACAGGGCGGTCAGCGGTAAGGTGCATATTACCGCTAACTCATGGTCCAGCAGGCATGGACAGGGACGTCTTCTGGCAGCTGGGAAGGATACAGGACAGGGTGCAGTAGTGTTGGAGGTTGTTCCGCCACCACACCTCCAAAATTCTACTAGTGGTGATTCTGCCATACCTCTCTCCTCCACCCCCTTCTCTTCTTCTTCCTCCATGGCCTCTTCCTGTGTTGATTTGTCCTCGGAACCAGCGGTGCTCCGTAGGCGTTCAAGGGGCTACGCAAACACGCAGGCAAAAAGATGCCATGCAGTGCTTGAGCTGATGTGCTTGGGGGACAGGAGCCACACTGGGGCAGAGATTCTGTCAGCTATGCAGATGCAGGTTCAGAGGTGGTTGACTCCACGCCAGCTTAAGGCAGGTAAGGTGATTTGCGACAATGGCACCAACCTCCTCTCTGCCCTCTGACAGGGACAACTGACCCATGTGCCCTGCTTGGCTCAGGTCCTTAACTTGGTGGTACAGCAGTTCTTGGGCAGGTACCCGGGCTTACAGGATGTCCTGAGGCAGGCCAGGAAAGTCTGTGTGCATTTCCGCAGGTCATATAATGCCAGTGCTCAGCTGGCTGACCTCCAATAGGAATTTAACCTGCTCAAGAACCACCTAATGTGTGACATGCCCACCAGGTGGAACTCAACATTGGCCATGCTGCAGCGGCTGCACACGCAGCAGAGGGCCATCAATGAGTACCTATGCGACTATGGCACCAGGACAGGGTCAGGGGAGCTTGTTTTTTTCCCCACGCCAGTGGGCTATGATCAGGGATGCATGCACTGTCCTGTCACCATTTGAGGAGGCCACGAGGATGGGGAGCAGTGACAGTGCATGCATCAGTGACACTGTCCCTCTTGACCACTTGTTGGAGCACACACTGCGTGGAAAAATGGACAGGGCACTTGAGGCAGAACAGAGGGAGGAAGAGGAAGACTTCCTTACCTCTACAGGCAGTGTTCCTGCGTGCCCGCCGATCACACAGGAGGAGGAGGAGGAGGAGGATTGTGTCAGCATGGAGGTGGAGCCTGGCACTCAGCATCAGCAGTAGTCTTCAAGGGATATCTTGCCATTGCAGAGGGAGCAGAGGATGAAATCTCTTCGGGAGGCCTTGCAGAAAAGTTTGTGCAACGCGTTTCCAGAGCCTGGGAGGTTACAATTTCCTGGTCCTCCTGGACAACATGTTGCTGAGTCTTCGGTCAGTCACAGAAGGATTGGTGGAGAAGGTGGCCGTCTGACCAATGTGTTCAGACAATTTTCTTGTCCACAGCCCCAAGGTATGATCAGTTCCAGCAACCATCTCCAGTGTCAGATTCACATGGTGCAGGAATACCTAGGGGCAAGATCAGACTTGGACACCTTTCCCACCGATAATCCTCTGGGTTACTGGGTCTTGAGGATGGATCATTGGCCAGAGCTTGCACGGTATGAAATTGAGCTACTGGCCTGTCCTGCATCCAGTGTTCTTTCGGAACGCACATTCAGTGCTGCTGGAGGCTTTGTAACTGATCACAGGGTGCACCTGGCCACCGAATCGGTCGACGGCTGACCTTTAAAAAAATGAATAAGTCTTGGATCACAAGCTACCAAGCACCTGATGCTTCTTCACTGATGCTTTATCACCAATCCTTGTTTCACTAAAAACCCCAAATTTTCAAAAAACATTTGTCATTGGGACAGAAAGTGAGGTGAAATCTTCTGAAGAGGTGCACAGACAGCAAAACAAATGTTACAGGGGTGATAACTCTTCCCTATGTTTTCCAAAAAGCTTAAAAATAGATTTTTTTCGGCTGGAGCTACACTTTAAAAATGTACCAGTTCAAAATTACAAACTGATTCTACTTAACAACAAACCTACAGTCCCTGTCTTGTTTGCACCACCTGTATACTGCTGTTCAGAGTATAAAGGGCCTGGGGGCCCCACGCCTTTCCTTTTTTTAATTTGTGTGCAGGATTCCCCTTAATATCCATACAAGACCCAAAGGGCCTGGTAATGGACTGGGGGAGAAGTATCAATGC
Organism: Aquarana catesbeiana; assembly: GCF_042186555.1. Lineage (NCBI taxonomy): Eukaryota > Metazoa > Chordata > Amphibia > Anura > Ranidae > Aquarana > Aquarana catesbeiana. Next base: position 962,097,086 of record NC_133324.1, read on the forward strand.
TGTTTGTCTCACCAATTTTCATCAATATTGCCGGGACCCGACATTACATTAAAGCCACAAGCAGTTTTAAATGACTTTTATTCCTTTAAAAATGTAATTTTGTGCAGGGACTGTTATGAGCACGGGAAACACGCACCACTTTACAGGCATACTATAGACACCCCCCAGGTACGATATTTAAAAGAATATTTTACTTTTTTTTCACTTTAAGTATCGTTAAAATCACTGCTTCCGAAAAAACGGCCATTTTTAAAACTTTTTTTGCATTGATACATGTCCCCTGGGGCAGGACCCGGGTCCCCAAACCGTTTTTAGGACAATAACTTGCATATTAGCCTTTAAAATTAGCACTTTTGATTTTGAACATTCAAGTCCCATAGACTTTAATGGGGTTCTAAAGTTTGCGCAAACTTTCGATCCGTTCGCAGGTTCTGGTGCAAACCGAACCAGGGGGTGTTCAGCTCATCCCTAACCAGGAGGAATTTTGGACTCCAGGGTGGTCGAATGGGCAAGAATGCATGAGGTAGGAATGATCGGCTCAGGTTCAGAGGTAGGCTCCTTATCTGGAATGTCAAATGTCCTAGAGTGCATCAGCCCGACTGTTGCAGGTACCAGGTTTGTACGTAATAGTGAAATTAAAATGGGAAAAGAAAAGACTCCACCTTGCCTGTCTGGGATTCAGTTGTTTGGCATTCTGTAAGTACTGTAGAGTCTTATGGTCAGTAAACATTGTTATGGAATGCAAGGAACCCTCCAAGAGATGATGCCACTCCTCCAACGCCAATTTAATCGCAAGAAGTTCTTGATCACCAATAGCGTAATTTTTCTCTGAGGAAAAACAACAACCAAAAAAAGGCAAAGAATTGAGGAAGCACAGCTCCCACTGCCATCGGGGAAGTGTCTACTTCAATACAAAATGGTCAGGTTGCCTCACCAAAATGGTCAGGTTGCCTCAACAATGATCCAGAAACAAAGGCCTGTTTCAAATCATGAAATGCAGAGACTGCTTCAGAGGCCACTCCTTGGCATTCGCACCCTTCTTGGTCAAGGCGATAATAGGCGCAGCAATGGAAGAATAATTTCCTTATGAACTGCTTGTAATAATTAGTGAACCCAAGAAAGCGCTGTGTGGCCTTGAGGCTGGCAGGAAGAGGACAGTTGGTAATAATGGCCGAGACCTTTCCAGGATCCATATGAAGACTGAAACTAGAGACAAAGCATCCTAGAAACAGGTAATCAGAACATTTAAAAGAACCAGCTTGGCATTCATATTATTTTCTCGAAGGCGCTAAAGTACAATCCTGACATGGTTTCTGTGAACAAGCAGATTTTCTGAAAAGATGAGAACAGATTGACAATGCAGATTTCTTTGACAAAGTTTTGGAACACAGCTGGGGCATTACACATATATGAGACTTGCCAAATTGTTGCTGCATTACTGAAGCTGGATTTTGATCGTTGGATCAGCCGTTAAACAGACTTGCATCCTATGATTACCCCAAATGGGACTGCTTGTATGACCTTTCTGTTAAATCAGAGGTCCACAGATTAAGGTGAGCGGCCTGTACTTATGGTGGTGGAAGCACAGGTAAGAATGTACACGGTTTACGATCGTCTTGAGCACCCTGGTCACTAATGTTCTCTTCTTGGCTGCTGGTGTTTTCATCATCTTTGGCTTTTCAGCATTTCTCATATCTGGGACTTGTATGCGTTTTGTAGCAGCTATTTATGCACTTTTGGTCAATTTTTAGCACTGCACTATTTTTGTATTTTATGTCTATTTAAGGGGCATTACACAGACCAAAGGGTATAACCAAGTGTTCGTAATGCCCATCTCTAGTGTTGAATGCAGTTTTCCAGTCACCACTAGGGATGAGCCGAACACCCCCCTGTTCGGTTTGCACCAGAACTTGCGAACAGGCAAAAAATTTGTTCAAACACGCCAACACCATTAAAGTCTATGGGACACGAATATGAATAATCAAAAGTGCTAATTTTAAAGGCTTATATGCAAGTTATTGTCATAAAAAGTGGGACATGGATCAATGCAGAAAAAAGTTTTAAAAATTGCCGTTTTTTCGGGAGCAATGATTTTAATAATGCTTAAAGTGAAACAATAAAAGTGTAATATTCCTTTAAATTTCGTACCTGGGGGGTGTCTATAGTATGCCTGTAAAGGGGCGCATGTTTCCTGTGTTTAGAATAGTCTGACAGCAAAATGACATTTCAAAGGAAAAAAAGTCATTTAAAACTACTCGCGGCTATTAATGAATTGCCGGTCCGACAATACACATAAAAGTTCATTGATATGGATATTAAGGGGAACCCCGGCCAAAATTTAAAAAAAAAATGGCGTGGGGTCCCCCTCAAAATCTATACCAGACCCTTCAGGTCTGGTATGGATTTTAAGGGGAACCCCGCCCCAAAATGTAAAAAAAAATGGCGTGGGGTTCCCCCCAAAAATCCATACCAGACCCTTATCCGAGCACGCAACCTGGCAGGCCGTAGGAAAAGAGGGGGGAACGAGAGAGCGCCCCCCCTCCTGAATCGTATCAGGCCACATGCCCTCAACATTGGGAGGGTGCTTTGGGGTAGCCCCCCAAAACACCTTGTCCCCATGTTGATGGGGACAAGGGCCTCATCCCCACAACCCTTGCCCGGTGGTTGTGGGGGTCTGCGAGCGGGGGGCTTATCGGAATCTGGAAGCCCCCTTTAACAAGGGGACAACCAGATCCTGGCCATCCCCCCTGTGTACCCCTACTATTTCACAAAAAAAGTGTCAAAAATGTTAAAAATGACAAGAGACAGTTTTTGAAAATTCCTTTATTTAAATGCTTCTTCTTTCTTCTATCTTCTTTCTTCTATCTTCTATCTTCCTTCGGTTTCTTCCTCCATCTTCTTCTTCTTCTGGTTCTTCCTCCGGTGTTCTCGTCCGGCATCTTCCTCCGCGGCGCCGGCGTCTTCTTCCCTTCTTCTCGGGCAGCTCCGCATCCACCATGATGGGAGGCTCCCGCTGTGTGACGCTTCTCCTCTTCTGACAGTTCTTAAATAATGGAGGGCGGGGCCACCCGGTGACCGCGCCCCCTCTGACGCACCGTGACTTCCCTGTCCGCCCCCCTTTGACGTCACGGGGAATGCCACAGGGAAGTCCCCGTCAAGTCCCCGTACATCAAAGGGGGGTGGGGTCACCAGTTGGCCCCGCCCTCCGTTATTTAAGAACCATCAGAAGAGGAGAAGCATCACACAGCGGGAGCCTCCCATCATGGTGGATGTGGAGCGGCCCGAGAAGAAGGGAAGGAGAAGCCGGCGCTGCGGAGGAAGATGCCGGACGAGAACACCGGAGGAAGAACCAGAAGAAGAAGAAGATGGAGGAAGAAACCGAAGGAAGATAGAAGATAAAGGATAGAAGAAAGAAGATAGAAGAAAGACGATAGAAGATAGAAGAAAGAAGAAAGAAGATAAAAGAAAGAAGAAGCATTTAAATAAAGGAATTGTCAAAAACTGTCTCTTGTCATTTTTAACATTTTTGACACTTTTTTTGTGAAATGGTAGGGGTACTTACCATTTCACACAGGGGGGAAGGCCGGGATCTGGGGGTCACCTTGTTAAAGGAGGCTTCCAGATTCCGATAAGCCCCCCGCCCACAGACCCCCACAACCACCGGGCAAGGGTTGTGGGGATGAGGCCCTTGTCTCCATCAACATGGAGACAAGGTGTTTTGGGGGGCTACCCCAAAGCACCCTCCCAATGTTGAGGGCATGTGGCCTGGTACGGTTCAGGAGGGGGGGGCGCTCTCTCATTCCCCCTCTTTTCCTGTGGCCTGCCAGGTTGCGTGCTCGGATAAGGGTCTGGTATGAATTTTTGGGGAGACCCCACGCCATTTTTTTTTTTTATTTTGGCGCAGGGTTCCCCTTAAAATCCATACCAGACATGAAGGGCCTGGTATGGAATTTAGGGGGACCCCCACATCATTTTTTTTTTAAATTTTGGTTCGGGGTTCCCCTGTGGGGAATTCCCATGCCGTTTTTATCAATGAACTTTTATGTGTATTGTCGGACCGGCAATTCATTATTAGCCACGAGTAGTTTTAAATGACTTTTTTTCCTTTGAAATGTAATTTTGCTGTCAGACTGTTCTAAACACAGGAAACATGCGCCCCTTTACAGGCATACTATAGACACCCCCCAGGTACGAAATTTAAAGGAATATTACACTTTTATTGTTTCACTTTAAGCATTATTAAAATCACTGCTCCAGAAAAAATGGCCTTTTTTAAAACTTTTTTCTGCATTGATCCTTGTCCCCTGGGGCAGGACCCAGGTCCCCAAACACTTTTTATGACAATAACTTGCATATAAGCCTTTAAAATTAGCACTTTTGATTCCTCCTATAGACTTTTAAAGGATGTTCTGTGGCTTTCTAATTTGCCGCAAACACCCCAAACTGTTCGCTGTCCAGCGAACTGGCGAACAGCCGATGTTCGAGACGAACTCGAAGCTCATCCCTATTGAAGAGACAAAAACATGAAGAAGGAGACTTTTTCATGTAGAGGGCAGGAACAGTCAAACTTTGGCACCACCCCAGCCCGCGGAAGCTTAGTGCTGCAGTAAGAGCCACTCTCCTAGAACACCATCATGACCGACGCAGCAATCTCCTTCGCCAAGGACTTCTTGGCCGGTGGTGTGGCCGCTGCTATCTCCAAGACCACTGTAGCGCCCATTGAACGAGTCAAGCTTTTGCTTCAAGTCCAACATGCAAGCAAACAAATCACAGCTGACAAGCAATACAAAGGAATCATAGACTGCGTTGTCCGTATCCCCAAAGAACAAGGTTTCGTGTCTTTTTGGCATGGTAACCTCGCCAATGTGATCAGGTAATTCCCAACCCAGGTCCTCAACTTTGCATTCAAAGACAAGTACAAGAAGATCTTCCTTGATAATGTTGACAAGAGGACCCAGTTCTGGCATTACTTTGCCGGATACCTGGCATCTGGTGGAGCTGCTGGAGCCACCTCATTGTGCTTTGTTTACCCACTTGACTTTGCTCAAACCCGTCTAGCTGCTGATGTTGGAAAGGCTGGCGCTGGCAGAGAATTCAAGGGTCTTGGTGATTGCCTTGCCAAGATTTTCAAATCCGATGGGCTTAAAGGTCTCTACCAAGGTTTCAACGTGTCTGTCCAGGGAATCATCATTTACAGAGCTGCTTATTTTGGAATCTATGACACAGCTAAAGGTATGCTTCCAGATCCCAAAAACACACACATGTTTATCAGCTGGATGATTGCTCAGACAGTAACAGCAGTGGCTGGCTTTGCCTCTTACCCATTTGACACAGTCCGTCGTCGTATGATGATGCAGTCTGGAAGAAAAGGAGCTGAGATCATGTACAGTGGCACAATTGACTGCTGGAAGAAGATTGCAAGAGATGAGGGTGGCAGGGCTTTCTTCAAGGGTGCCTGGTCCAACGTGCTCAGAGGAATGGGTGGTGCTTTTGTCTTGGTCTTGTACGATGAGCTCAAGAAAGTCATCTAAGTTTATCCTTGTTCAGATGTCTTTGACCTGGCATGCTGTATTATGTAACATACCCTGAATGTTCTGGACTTTCTATTTTTTTTTTTTTTTGTCAAGCACACCTTTTATTTATAAAATGTAACTGGTAATTTTACTGGTTGATATTTGGGGAAACAAGTTTATTCCATTTCACCAGCTTTCCACATTAACATAAATCATTCCCTTATACCCACTTACTACCAGTGGAGCCTGCATTTGTAGTGCACATCTGATAGGTGGGCTTACCTGATGGGACTCAATTCAACGTTCCTTTATTTTTTATTTCAGTCATGTTTTTAAATAACCTAGGTTGGAGGAAATAAAAAATATGGATCTAAAAACTTTGGCACCACATCCCATATGGACAATGTAAGCAAGAGAGGGAAAAGGGGTAAAAAACCCCAGGGACTTTTTAAGGTGCTTCTATAGATAAAGTAAATAGAGTAGAAAGACATGTATATACAAATAAAATGTATTTATTTATTTATACAATTACATAACATTGCAACACATGATTAAAAAAGTCTCCTAATGTCCACATCTAACAATGTAATTGATGGGAAGAATACCACTCCCTGACTACCACTCAACATGTTTCGCTCATTTGGAGCTTCCTCAGGAGTTTAGGTAAAATTTGTGGTATACTGGAAATGATAAAAGAGACAAGGAATAAGATTTCACATGTATCACTAAAGTTTGTATCATATAATTGAAACAACTTTGATATGGATAGAAATGAATAACATGTCATAATATATGGAGCTAGGAAATCACTCCCATTACACAAAAAGAAAAATAATAATAATCAACAAATAATAATCGATGAAAACCGAATTCACCAAAGGAAAATTATGGATGAATAGTGGAGCTGATCCCCAGGTGGTGGGGAGATGCCAGACACTCCTATGCAGCCAGTGAGCTGAATATAGATGTGACTAAATAAAAAAAGTGGAAGATTGACATATAATACATCAATAATCCCTAGTGCCCAAAAAAAAAAAAAATATATATATAAATTAATATGAGCTAGTAAGAAATTATATATATACACAACACCTCGTGAAAGTGGTATACAAATATATAAATCCAAAAAAAAAATAATAAAATGATAAAAAAAATATATATATATATATATATATATATATATATATATAAAGTCCAAAAATCAATCAATCGTGAAACAAAAAATGAAGAAAGTCCAAGGAAAAGTGAGGGTGACTCCAAAACTGCTCAGCTGTGTTTCAAAACATCCACCACACCTCTGTGACGTGATTCCACTCCCTTCTGAAATTCAAATTCTGCCATGGCAGAACAACACTGGACTCCATGGTCTGGTGTAGACAGGGACAAGTGAAAAGTGGTTGTCCCATGGAGCAGTGGATGTGTATGCTCGCATGTTGACCCCCATGAAGGTGGGTTAGAGGCTCTGTCAGGCCAAACACGAGAGTGAGAGACCTTAAAAGCTGGTGAGTTTGAATTTCAGAAGGGAGTGGAATCACGTCACAGAGGTGTGGTGGCTGTTTTGAAACACAGCTGAGCAGTTTTGGAGTCACTCTCACTTTTCCTTGGACTTTCTTCATTTTTTGTTTCACGATTGATTGATTTTTGGACTTTTTATATATAAATATATATATATATATATATATATATATATATATATTTATGGTCGGAGCCCTATGTCCGATATGGACATAGATAACACTTATAGTAAAGATAAGACTTACCATCGGAAATAGACCTAAAAGTGTGGACTTACCATATGAAATGGACCTGAAAGTGTGCCTTGGTCTAATGGCCGGTATGCCAAAATAAGGGGGCATACCCTGGTTTAAGAAATGATTATTCTGTAAGAGAAATGAATGAAATGAATAGTTGAGAAATGCTATGAAATGGGGATGGGAGGGTGGGTATCGCGCACAGGAAACCGACAAGCACCACAGGTGAGCGGGCTGCTTAAATACCCCCCGGGCTCCTCCCATAAATTCAGGCCACCATACTGGCCTTCCTACTTATGGTCGGAGCCCTATGTCCGATATGGACATAGATAACACTTATAGTAAAGATAAGACTTACCATCGGAAATAGACCTAAAAGTGTGGACTTACCATATGAAATGGACCTGAAAGTGTGCCTTGGTCTAATGGCCGGTATGCCAAAATAAGGGGGCAAAAACATTCAGGTAGGGTTATAATTTTATTGGTTTTCAGTTATTTATTGAGCCAATTTGGAGAATGCCTGTGCCATCTCTGTTTGTGGATTGGGGATGTACCGGGCGAAGCAGGCTGATTTCCACCTGCCTAGTCTTTTGATGATGTGATCTGGCACCCCGTGGCGGGACGCCGCGGAGGCTGCTCCGATGCGGAAAGAGTGTCCGGAATACTGACTAGGGTTAAGGTGAAGATTGCGGAGAAGTATCCTGACGTGACTCACAAACTGAGAGGCGTTTAAGGGTTTGACTGGGAATGGTAGAAGGGGACTGCTGTCTGGTTGCTCAGGCAGGAGAGATAGGAGTCGGTTGAGTACAGCGACTGGACACCAGCTGTTGTTGGTTCTGTAGAGGTGGATGTTCACTCCCGAGCCCGTTTGCTGGGTTTTAGAGACCTCGAGGTGCAGGATAAAGTCGTCTTGGTGTCGAAGCAAGTGTCGTCTGCATAGTACTTGGTCTGTGGGTTTGTTAGAGGTGAATTCGCCAGGCCGCAAGAACCCATAGTAAGCTAAATATATGGCTGCTTGTAAGACCGTGCTGGGGAGCAGACCGAATGGCGATGTAGCCAGAATATTTGACATGTCCCTAAAGATGGGCCCTGTAATGGGCAAGCGCTTAGTGCTGATGACTGGTTGTTGTTTCTGTATTCCCCTTAGGATGGCTCGTATAGCGTGAGATGAGAACAGTGACGATTTCGTCGGGTCTTCAAGTGCCATGAAATGTTGAATGCCGGCTAGGTATAACCGGATGGTGTTGTAGGATAAGGCCAGCTGCGTGTGGCAGTGTGCCGTGAAGGCCAGTACCTGTTTGACATCTGTTGGTTCTTTGCGGCAGGACGTGAGGAATTTATTAAAAGCCTTCCAAGCTGTCTGGTAGGCTTTGAGTGTGTTGCGGGAGAGGGAATTATTTATGAGTTGCGTAGCTCCGTGTAGATGTTGAACTAGTCCAGGGTCAGTTGTGACCAGACGGGGATAGGGGCCGACATTGGATCGGCATCGGGAACCTGTTTGAAAAAGGAGGGATAATTGAAACGTGATAGTGCGTCAGCTGCTGAGTTGTATCTGCCGGGTATAAATTCACAGTGTATGTTGAACTGATGTTGTAAAGACAGTTGTACCAACCTGCGCAGGAAGGACATGACTGCTAGGGACTTGGACCTGCCTCTGTTGATGATGTCTGCCGTGGCTTGGTTGTCGGTGGTGAAGACTACGGTTTGTCCTGTCCAGTGGTGGCCCCAGAGTTGTGCGGCTGCCACTATGGGATAAAGCTCAAAGAGGGCAGATGTTTGGGAAAAGCCGGGTATCAACAGTATCTGTTGAGGCCAGGGTCCTGAAAACCAATGATGGCCAAAAATTGCCGCGAAACCTGTGGAGGCTGCAGCGTCAGTCACCACCTGGGGTGAATGGATCGAAACCATAGGTATAAATAGAGATATGCCATTCCAGGCGGACAAGAATTCCTCCCACATTGATAGGTCCGCTATAGCTGCGGAGTCTAATTTCAAAATCTGATCAGGGTCTTGAGTTTCTGACAGAAATCTAAGCAGGCGTGATACAAATGTGCGGCCTTGTGGGATAATTCGCATAGCGAAGTTGAGCATACCCAGGAGAGACTGCAACTGTTTTTTGGTACAGCCCTTGGTGTGTGTAAAGTCGTGAAGGACTGCCCTAATGCGTGTTAATTTGTCAGGGGGGAGACTGGCCTGCATTGCGTAGGTATCCAAGCTGACCCCGAGAAAGGTGATGATGTTTGCTGGACCATCGACTTTGTGCTCGGCGATAGGAACATTGAGGTTTCCAAAAATAGCTCTAAGTTTGTCGAGATCTCCTGGGGGCTTGTTGGGCGGTTCTATCAGTAGGAAGTCATCCAGGTAATGGATGACTTCATGGCATTGACCCTTGTGTAATAGTATCCAAACGAGGGACTGTGCGAACGTGTCGAAGAGCCACGGGCTACTCTTCGAACCGAAGGTGAGTTTCGTGGCAAAATAATACGCTTCCTTCCATTTGATGCCGTGCCAGCACCAAAGGGACGGGTGGATGGGCAGGAGCTTGAAAGCATCCGAGATGTCGGCTTTGGAGAGCCAGGCACCTGTGCCTGCTTTGATGATCGCTTGTATTGCCATGTCAACGGAGGAATATTTTAGGGAAAACTCTTCGGAGGGGATCAGGGAATTGAGACTGGGTATGTGCGAAGAATGAGGCGCAGACAAGTCGTACACCAAACGCAATTTATTAGAGAATTTGCCCTTGACAAGCCCAATAGGGCTGACTCTCCATGTGCTGAAAGGGGGGCAAGTGAAAGGGCCTATTACGTAGTCTCGATCTACCTCTGCCTGTAAGAGCTGATCTATGGCCTGTTCGTCGATGGCTGCCGAACGAAGATTGGCGCATTCGTGAGTACTGTGGGGCAGTGCAATGAGGCCGGTGTGAAAACCTACTGTAAAGCCTTGGATAAGGTAGGTGGCCAGGGAAGGGGTGGGGTGTGAAGTGAGATACAGTCCTAACCATAAGATGTTGATTCGGCTTAGTCATGCCCTCTTGTGTTGCTTGACTTCACACAAATTCCTAGGGTGTGCTCTTTGGCATAAAGTGCAGATGTGAAGTAGACGGCATTGGCTGAAGTTGCAGGACCCATAGTTGAAGTTGTTACAGATGGCTGCCCCTCCCATGGTTCGGACTGGGCGTCCGAGTTTGTCCACCTGAGGCGTTGGTTCAGGGATCGACTGGCCCTGTACTGTACCTGAGGTAGAGGGGAACTCGAAGGGCCGTCTGATCGCCGTATTGGCGCACCAGGTGGCAGTGTGGGTGGAAGACTGGCAAATTGCACACAGAGGTGAGCGTAAGCCGGCAAAGTGGCGGCAGAAGAGCTCTGTGTCCATGAGACTCCAATCTGTCGTGATCTGGAATTGTGAGAATCTGGCGGCGGCCTTGGCTGAGAAGGAACGATGATAATCGTAGAAGGCGAAACCTCCATACTTGTGGCCCAAGTCTACCACAGTATGGAGGTATAAGTCCAGCTCTTCCCGCCTGCTAGGGGTGGCTGAGCACAAGACATCTCTGAGCATGCCAAAGGCCAGGGTAAATTCGGGGACTGATAGCTTGCGGTTCAGCCTGGGGTCTTTGGCTTTAAGGACCACCGATATGTCGCCCCAGGAGTAGGCCTTATTTTCTGCCAAATCATGCACGGAGATAAGGAGAGAGGCCAGGTTGACGTCCTTGCCGTCCAAAATGTCCTTCCTGATACTGGTTGGGACCAGGTGGGAGGGGTAGACAATGGCGCTTGAGCCTGAGGTACCTGTAGGAAGAGGTGTCAAGGTCTGAGTTGCAGTTGGGTCGGGGACAGCCGTGGCCGGTCGGGCCTCCAGAAGTGCCACCCTGGCTTGGACGTCTGCAACTGAGGTGGATAGAGATGACACCATCGTGTGTAATTGTGAGATGGCCGATGATATGGACTGGAGGGATGCCTGTTGGGTACTGGGTCCTGCTGCTGGTGGGGGGAAGAGGAGTTTGAAGAGCTCGCCTTTCCTCGCTGTGGCGGGGAAGGGGACACCTCTGCGTCTGAGCTCTGCCGTCAGTTTGGGGATAGTCCATCCCCTGAGGGATTGCACGCTGCCGCTTTCTGAGACCGGAGTAGGTGATAGAGGGGCCGTGAAGTCTTCACTGCCGGCCTGGGACATGGTTGCTCTGGTGAGGATCTCTCGAGCTTTATTTCCTGGTTGACTGTAACCTATTGGGGGTGAGATGAATTTCAAGTTTTTTCTTTGATCCGCTGAGTCATACTTACCCGACTTATTCTCCCTTTTTTTTTTTTTTTTTTTTTACCTGGGGGGATATCGTCCAACCTGGTGCAGGGTGGACCTACTGAACTTTGACTGACCTGAGGAAGATGAAAGGTGACAATTCGTGAAGGGATTGCTAAGTAACTTGAAGCCATGATTTGTATGGTGCTTGCAATTTTGTGACAATGAAATGATTCGAAATGTTTGCCTTGATTGTGAAATGAATGAACTGCATGACAGAGGTGCGGCCTGGTCGTGTCACGATTTGTTCGACCGTGGGCCGGGCTCTGGAGCGTGTATTGGAATGAGGCAACTGACAATATTGGTGCTCCTGGGACGAATCGGTGCTTGTTTGATGCATCTGGATTCGAATAGGAGTGCAGTATTAAATGAAATGAGAGAAATGCTTGTTTTGACCGAGGCTCGAATTGGTTGTGCCGTGTTAGCGACTGGCAACCAACCGAGCTCTGGTGTAGGTATGAAATGTGATCGGAACCAGTGATGCATTGATGCATGCCGTGACGAATGGTGCGCCTCAGATGCGACTGGTTCCGAAACGGTGATGCGTTGTGGAAGTGAAATGGTAGAAATTGCATGACAGAGATATGGGTCAATCCCCCGATGTCTACGATTTAGCTATGATCCGGACTCTGGAGCATGTATCAGAAATGTGGCCAATCCTGGGCACGCCGAGACGAATCGGTGCATTTTCATGCGACTGAATTCCTGTCGGAACGTGATACGTGGGACTGAAATGATAACCATGACAGAGGTACAAATGACTGATAACGTAACTCTGGAGCATGTATAGAAATGAGGCCAATCCTGGGGCACGCCGGGATGAATCGGTGCATTTTTCATGCGACTAAATTCATGTCGGAACGTGATACATGGAGATGAAATGATAACCATGACAGAGGTATAATTGACTGATAAACGTACCTCTGGAGCATGTATAGAAATGAGGCCAATCCTGGGGCACGCCGAGACGAATCGGTGCATTTTCATGCGACTAAATTCATGTCGGGACGTGATACATGGAAATGAAATGATAACCATGACAGAGGTACAATTGACTGATAAACGTAACTCTGGAGCATGTATAGAAATGAGGCCCATCCTGGGGCACGCCGAGACGAATCGGTGCATTTTTCATGCGACTGAATTCATGTCGGGACGTGATACATGGAAATGAAATGATAACCATGACAGAGGTACAATTGACTGATAAACGTAACTCTGGAGCATGTATAGAAATGAGGCCAATCCTGGGGCACGCCGAGATGAATCGGTGCATTTTTTTTTTTTTTTTTTTTTTTCATGCGACTGAATTCATGTCGGAACGTGATACGTGGAAATGAAATGATAACCATGGCAGAGGTACAAATTGACTGACAATAACGTAGCTCTGGTGCATGTATAGAAATGAGGCCGTAATAACTGGGGCACACCGGAACGAATCGGCGCACCTTTGGTGCGACTGGATTCGAATCGGAGCGCGGTAAGTGACTGAAATGAGAAATGATTTGAAATGTCAGAAATGAGTTTAGAAATGTTTCAGAAATGAGAAATGGTTGGTATCGAACTGACTTGATAAATTGCAATTTTTGAAATGTCAGAAATGAGTTTAGAAATGTTTCCGAAATGAGAAATGATTGGTATCGAACTAACTTGACTTGATAAATTGCAAATTGCGACTGGCTATGGCTGTCTACCGATACCGACATGCTAGAAATGAAGCGACGTCTGCGTCGCAGTGCTGTCGAAATGGTAACATATCGAAAGTACAAGCGATATACATTGCAGTTTGTGAAATGCGAGTGAAACGAAAATTTGAAATCACGGTTTAGTGACATGATATGAAAAACGAAAAGTCCGACGGGACCTTACCTGCGACAGCCAAGCCAGACGCGTGGTACAAACTACGAACGGAAAACGCGGACTTCGAAGGTTTTGAGTACGGAATATCGAATACGGGAACTTGCAAGGCAAGAACTTGCGAACGCTGGTATATCGAATAGTCGGCCTAGTGACGTATATCGCGCACAGGAAACCGACAAGCACCACAGGTGAGCGGGCTGCTTAAATACCCCCCGGGCTCCTCCCATAAATTCAGGCCACCATACTGGCCTTCCTACATATATATATATATATATTTTTTTTTTATAATTTTATTTATATTTTTTTGGATTTATATATTCGTATACCACTTTCATGAGGTGTTGTGTATATATATAATTTCTTACTAGCTCATATTAATTTATATTTTATTTTTTATTTTTTTTGGGCACTAGGGATTATTGATGTATTATATGTCAATCTTCCACTTTTTGATTTAGTCACGTCTATATTCAGCTCACTGGCTTTATAGGAGTGTCTGGCATCTCCCCACCACCTGGGGATCAGCGCCACTATTCATCCATAATTTTCCTTCGGTGAATTTGGTTTTCATATATTTTATTATAAAGTGGCAGCTTCGGTAGGGGTTTGACATTTATAAGCATAGCACAGAGGTGGAAATACAGGTCTGGGGCAACGTTGTTTGTACCTGTATATCTTCAGTTTTAAAAACAAATAATAATCGTAGAATTCTCACCAGGCTTTTAGATGATGAATGGGAATTGCATTGGTACAACATTGATCTCTAGCGTGTATCGGAGCTATAGAAGAGTCCCTGTTAAGTAAAAGTTTCCATCCGTTTTGGCCACAGAAGGACTATAAATTGATAAATCCTTTAAAAAGGATAAGATGGAATGTAATGAGAAAAGCATCTAGATAAATGATGTCAATAAAGGCATCAAAACAGAAAAAATGCACAAAAAGATTACCTTTAGTTGAATCAACACTCAATTGCAAGGCAGAAGACTAGCCTCATTGCAACTAAAAAATAAACGTTTAGGGTCATCATAACAAGAAGATTCAGAGCCCGCAACTTTAGAGGGATCAATAGAATCTTGAAGAGATGGAGGTGCATAAACATGAAACTATGAAAAAGAAAAAACAGCATATATTTAAATGGAGTCTGAAAGTGTAAAATCGCTCCCGAATTTGGGCAGAAACACTTACAGAGCAAATTACCTGTGGGGATGATTTAAGCAGGCATAAGGTGGGGGAGAAACAACCTCCCCTCTGGACGAGACGCCTATGGCAGAAGAAGACATTGTCTTCTTTACAGTCAGTTTCACTTTTATTTTCTATTGCTTTACTGCATGTTGTGTTGCACTATCCTCTTCAGGTAATAGAGGTGTAGCACCCTCTAGTTAGGTAGGTGCTAGAGTGAGGATTTTCTGAAGAGTAGAAAAATTTGGGCAGGCCTAGCTGGTGGCTATGCCTGTTTGTTTTCATTCTGGGCTGGGAGTGGCTCAGGGCAGGGCTGGGTGACTCACAGGTAGCATCACTGTCACTTCCCTCTTTCTAGAAGGTGCTAGAAGGAAAGGAGGAGAGGAGAGGTGGAGCTGTCTGGGGTATCTCGAGAAGCCTTGACCAGTCCCCAACTTGGATTGGCAGGGGACAGGCCTCCTTTAAATACCCAGGCTCAGCCCAGCTGGGGAGGAGTTGTCAGGTGGAAGAGCTGGAGTGAGAGAGTGTGGCAGTTGTCGGGGTCCATGGGGAGCTCCCCAGTCCCCGGGGGGGGGGGGTGGCCCTAGGCTGGCTGGTGAGTGGAGCACAATCAGAAGGACTGGGGAGGCACACCGAGAGAACTGTGAGATTTCAGTTTGAGATGGGTGCAAAACCAGAAGAGAGGACTGTGGGAAGTGCACTGGAAAGTAGTCATTGCACCCAGGCAAGCTGGCAGGGTCTGAAGAGAATTATCTGGGAGTGGTAGCTGAGCAGAAGACAGTTAACACCTGAACTATTTCTACACCACAGGGGCCCGAGGTCCCTGCCCACAAAAGGCAGTTCACTGTGGCCTGGCTGAGTTAGTGTCAGGCCTAACCATGCGGCGCTAGCTAGTCTGGAGGAGTAACAGTCTGCAGCAAGTAAAGTGCTGGTGGAGTAACAGTCTGAAGCAAGTGAAGTGCTGGCAGAGTAACGGTATGCAGCAAGTGAAGTGCTGGAGGAGTGAAGGATAAGAGGTCTTAAGCAAATGTTGTGCTAGGGAGAAGACTGGAGTGTATATACTGGAAGTGTGTATAGAGGTCCCAAGCAAGTTGCACTCTATTTCCTGGGCATCCCATATTTTCCCATTACCCATCCAAGTTTACTCCCCTCAATGAAAAATCAAAAACAAAGCTTATGGATAGTTCTATGTCTCTGAGTGACTGAGAGATGGATGTCTGGCTGAGCAGGGTGACAGGTGAACCACTACATTCAGCCACTCCTACGGGGGCATGGCTACAGAGGGATAGCTATAGACAGGAAAGCCTATGGACGTCTATGTAGAACACTGAGGATCATGGGAATTGAAGCTCGGGGCAGCAGCCATAGAATAGGATTTATGGACCCTGACCCTACAGTTTCTAGAGGACACTCTCTCCTCATGGAGAGTCCATGTGAGCACATCACCCACATCTCTATGGGAGACAAGATGGTCAGGGATCAGAGCTTGAGTCCTAAGAGGGGTAACACAGGGGCAGCTCTACACAGACCACAGTGATCCCATCCATCATGTTCTTGCTGCAGGGAGACTGGAATATCTACCCACTCTCCCCTCCTTCACTTCTAATCAATGGAGTCATTTGCACAGAGACAAGGGGCCTTTTTCTACAGTGGGAGTCTACAGCTGCAGTGCAGGGACTGGTAAGGGGATTCACAGCCCACTATTTGCACACTAATTGCAGGGACTAAGTTACTGGAAGCAGGATACTCATTACATAGCACCCACGCTGCATGCTGATTCTCAAAGACTATTGATAACACTGCTTATGGCCCCAACTATAGCCAGCAGAAGAACACCCTAAAGGACTGCACCCTATAAAGCCATTCTGCAAGCCCCGATCCATTATTCATTTAAAAGGTACCTCTGTCCAGTGAGCCTAGGCAGAGTATAGTCACCAGTAATGCACTTTGGCAGTGCAGCAGTTAATTCAACCAGATTACTGCTCATTGCTGCACTTATGGTGATCTTGCTACTGTTTGTTCTGATCCTGGTATATAGTGTTCTCTTATACATACTGATGACTGCTGATCACACCATATGTTGAGTTTTACTATTACTATTGGTAATCCACTTTTATGCCTTTATCGTTACCAATTTGTAGTGTGTGACAATATATTAAGACTTGCTTTCACTAACTCATTTAGTGTCTGTTTCCTGGCCCAGCATCATTATTATGTACCTTGTATTGCCTTCAGTGATTTATGTGATGTTGTAAGCTTTGTTCACTTAACCTAGTGTGTCAGAGGGGCTGAAGTCATTGAGGAGGTTGAGACAAAGAAGAGGCTCGTAAGTTTGGGATCCCTCTGTTCTACTAGCAAGTTACCAAGACAGCAAGCCAGAATAAGCAAATATGGACCCCACCGCTGCAATCCAGTGGTGTGAGGAGTATAATGGCTGACTGGAGTCAAATGTGGTGGCCAACAATTCTTGGAGACACCTTAACAGAATAAAAGATCTGCCAAGCACTGCCTGCATTTGTTCCTGATTAGAGAGTGTACACACTGGACTTGAAACCCAGACTGAGTGACTTCTCACACCTATGTCCTATCAGAGTGGAAAAGGGGGATTCCTGCCTATTTCCAAGGAACTAGTTTGCAGCTGACTAACAACATTGAAGCCTGTCTGGTTAAGATGTGTCGTGGATATTCCACTATGCTCTTGCACTAATAAGCGCTCTTCCACCATAATGGTAGAATGCAGCCTTAAATAACCCATGTCTCCCCCTTTCCCCAGTAAACAGACATCACCGTAGCTTACATTCTCAGCTCCATCAGCATGACTGCCTTGCCGAGCAGTCCACTTGCTTTTATTTACACACACAAAGGAAGTCACAAACTGGAGGGTTTGCCTCCAACAGCCAATCACCTCCTACACAGTATGTGACCTCACAGGAAATGACCAAATAAGGACATGACCAATACAGCAATGACTAGGGGAGTCTTATGGGCGTGTTTGGGCGGGGGCAGCGTGTACAATCTCCAGCCCCCTATCTCTGATCACAGGAAGCCTGAGACTTTGAACACTTCTCCCGACCACAACGATTTAAAGAATCCCGTTCTTATTGTTTGTGAATCCTTATTCTGCGTTGTTTAGAGAACAAGGCATAACCGGACTATACTACTGTCTTTGTGGACGAGAGATTATCTGCAGGTGTATGCTCATGGGGCCACAAATATGTTGATCAGGCACACAGGGGTGACACGAGCACATACTCGTTAAACCAATAATGTCTTTGCAGAGCGAACACACCCCCACCAGACGATCGTTCTGTGCATCGCACAGGGGCCCTTAGCTGGTGGACATGTCCCCACTCCGCAAACACTTCTCTACATCCCCAAGGAGCTTTTCCCTACCAAACGGATCTCAACCAACGTCAGTCTACCCCAGTCAGCTCTTTAAAGCGGGCTGCGGGAGCACTAACACTGGGAGACACAACACATATTAAAATACAACTTCATAAAATTTCCACAACAGATGAGAGTGCCAGATGCAAGTGCAGAGAGCTCAAGTCATGTCATTCCTACTGAAGGAGCTGCTACACCAATGACCTCAGTTGACATAGAAGCAGACTTCTTCGCTGCTCTGGGGAATTTTATGACCAAGAGTAGTCAGGCTGCTCCCTCAGAAGCAGGATACAGACAGCTGAAGCTCTTCTCGGACTGGTGCCTGCTGGGGAAGAAGAGCATGGAACCTGGAAGGAGCAGGACATGCAGCCCCTGGAAGAATGGGATGTCCCAGAAGCTCAAAAGAGAGAGCATCACTGAAAGTTTGAGAGGAGCTGCTGCAGAGAAATCTCAAGTTCTGTTAAAAGACCTGTACAGCCTATGACTACCTTGCCACGCTGCAGCACAGTGGTGTGGTGGTTAGCACTCTCACCTAGCAGCAATAGGTTCGCTGATTCAAAATCCTGACCACAACACCATCTGCCTGGAGTTTGCATGTTCTCCCTGTGCCTGCGTGGGTTTCCTCTGGGTGCTCCGGTTTCCTCCCACACTCCAAAGACATGCTGGTAGGTTAATTAGATCCTGTCGAAAAAAAAATTGGCCAAATATGTGTATGTTGTATGTATATGTGTTTGTAAGCGTGTCGGGAACCCATGGGGCAAAGGACCGCACTATACCACAGATAGACACCGGCGGCAAAAAGCGCCCTGAAGTGATTCCATTTGCATAGGTAGCACTATACAAGTCACTCATTCATTCATTCATTCACAACAGAAATTCAGGTAAATGAAGAAGGCTTCAAATTTTGCCAATTTGAGCATGCCTTCCAACACCAAGGTGAATATCTGTCCGAGTATATTAGGCAGCTAAACAAGATGCTGTACCAAATAATGCCTAAGTGAGGAATCGACCTAGAAGGTGTAGATTAAACCAGAATGAAGCAGATTCTGAGAGGTGCCCTATATTCTGACCCGGCCTGGCTCCACCTGAAGACATCAGCAAATATCATGCCTCTAAAGTATGAGCTCATTAAGGTAGTGAGAAAAGAGAAAGCTCTGTTTGAGTTCAAGAGAGTCATGGCCATCCCAAGGATGGGGTTGTCAGTTGAAGTTGGGTCAGTGTGTGTAGTAGACATCAACTCGGAGATAGTCGCTCTTAAGTCACAGATGTCACAAATGGTGGAAATGATTATTCTATTAGGAGCCAGAGTTACCATATTCCCTAGCAAAAGTGTTCCCAGGTCCAACCAGCCTTCAGACTCTAAAACTGCTCCTGCCCTCAAGCCTGGCAAGTGATTTGCTTCAACTGCAGAGGTGTGGGTCACTAAAGATGAGTATTGCCAAGCCCAGAAAAGTCTGAGAACCAGTGCCAGGAGTGAACCAGGTGCCCACATACAACAGCCAACTTACTCTCCTTGACCTCAGGCAGGCGGTCATGGAAAGACAATGCACACCATCCTCCCAACAAAACATTTGACAACACAGAATCTTGTCATGAAGAAAGTACAGACTGCTCAACCAACTTCAAGCAATTTTCCTGACAATTTAGTAGGACCTTCTCCCATCATGCCAGTCCAAGTAGAAGGCATCTATACAAATGCCCTTCTGGATACAGGAGCACAGGTGACCCTTCTAAACTAAGACTTATATAACAAACACCTCAAATGTCTACCCCTACAGAGGTTGGAAGAGCTAGAGAATTGGGGTATTGGAACTCAGAATTCCCCCCTATAATGCGTACCTTCCGATCAAGTTGCCCTTTGACCCCCTCCATAACTGGGCAATCAGAGACATTCAATACATTAGCTGTTGTAGGGTGTTAAAAAGGTGCCCAGCACCCGAACTAGCCTTCGGCAAGACAATCCATTCAGAGAAAGAACCTGACAGATTCCATTGGGTGATCTGGAAGATCTCCATGAACATCTGTCAGAGTTGAAGAGGATGGGCATCATTCGAGTTGTGGAGCCCTTATGCCTCCCCCATAGTGGTGGTAGAAGTGGCAGTGGTGAAAGAACAATGGTTCTCTGAAGATGTGTATCGACTATTGCACCCTCAATTGGAGAACTATCTCCGACCAGTATACAACATCTTGGATAGAAGATGCCCTACAATGTCTTTTGGGGGTGAAGTGGTTCAGTGTACAAGACATGAAAAGTGGGTACTACCAGATTCCCATGCATCTGGAAGACAGAGAGAAGACAGCCTTCATCTGTCCACTAGGGTTCTTCAAATTAAACTGAATTCCCCAAGGTCTGTTTTGGGGAGCTTCATCAATCTTCCAGAGATTGACAGAAAAGACAGTAGGGGACTTGAACCTTATCAAAGTGCTAGTGTGCCTCAGATAATATCATTGTCCTTGGCAGAACCCTTGAAGAGCATGAAGAGTGCCTGGAGTAGGTCTTGAAGAGACTTCATGATGAGGGGATAAAGTTGTTCCTAGAGAAATATCAGATCTACCGGCCTTTTGTCACTTACCTCAGACTTGTTGTCTCAGCTGAGAGAGTGGCCACTGACCCCAAAAAAACTGGAAGCTGTCACCTCCTAGCCAAGACCTACCAATGTGTTCTATTTGTACTATCGAAGATTTGAGGTATTTAAGAGTGAGGACAATGACCCAGACATATCGAAACCAGTCAAACAAACTGGAGGACCTAGGAGGTCCTGGGAGTCAATCCAGGACCAGTGAACTGATCAGTGCGAGCAAGCCTTCTGTCAGTTGAAGAAGAGTTTATTGAATGCCCCTGTTCTGGCCTATGCTGAGCCAACCAAACTTTATTAACTACACATCGAGGAGTTCCTTTCCCTGAAGTGTGCAGTAGTGGATAAACTGAAAGATTACTTGTATGGTGCAGACATGTGTTCAAAACTGACAATAACCCCCTCACATATATACTTACTATAGCAAAGCTGCATGCCACAAGGTATAGGTGGTTGGCTACCCATCTCAGTCGGGTTTCCACTTCAGTCTAAAGTATCATCCTGGGGTTAGGAAGAGAGACTCTGATGTCATGTTGAGGAGACACTATGACTCAGGGATTACCTCTGAAGAGCTGATACAGGAAGGGCTACAAGCCTTGTGTCAAGGAGCATCGGGCTTGAGGAGCAACAGAGGCTGAAGCCATTAGAGCCTCATTTGCAGGTGTCCCCAAATATTACTATGACCCAAGTAAGGGGACGAAGGTCTACCTAGGCTTTCAAAGAAAGACCCAAGAAAGGACTAGATGGAGGGCTGCCTCTATGATTTCTCATTAAAGGCCCTGGATGTCAATATCCAGATCTGCTGCTATAGGGTTTTCGAAAAAGAAATTCACAAAGAATGGGATCAGCTGCAGGTATACAAAGAGGTGGTCTACCTAAGGGACAAAAAATAGGGGATTGTTGCCTGGATCAACCAATAGGTTAGTTAAATAGATGGTCGTTTTAACGGATAAGTATCAAAAAATCATGCAGGCAGAAGTCTGCATGCAGTTCCAAGATGCCCTATGAATCATATAACAAAAACATAAGAGAAAGAGTTCTCTAAAGGAGGGTCAGCAGGGAACACTGATGTTGATACAGATCAGCTTTATTTATTACCAAATAGTAAACCAAATTAAATACAAAAGAAAGTGAAAAAACCAGCAATAATGACTGACGGTTACCACAAACCAGTTAAAATGGGACAACGTTGTCACAAGGGGTAATTAAAAACATATGGGAGCCGCGGCTTCACATCCACTCATACACGTCATACACATCTCTAGGTTGTAAATAAGGTATAGTAAGCTAAATGATATAATGAAGATTAAGTATTGCTGCCCTATTAAAGTACCAGTCATATGTAGCAGTTGGCAAAAAAGTGTTTTAGAAAGTCCTGTATGATGGGGGCAGGTCATATATCAGTAGCAGAGATGTGGGTGGATGGACAATCTGGCAATTAATGAGGTATATTGTGGTTCAATTTAGATGAATCGATCTGCTGAGAGGTAAGCAATGCCCAGTTATTGCACACATTGTATGTATAGCAGCTGTTTAGATGGCAAATCAGATCATGTCCCGGTTCCAGCAGATAGATATAAATTGTGCAGTTCAAGTAGCAAAATATATGTCCATGGAGACAAGTATGGGGGGTGCAAGCAATACTGACATACTTTTATAAAGACGCTGAATGAAATGGAAGGATCTCACCAGCCTCAGTAGCTCTGTCGTCAGGTTTGCAGTAAGTCCTCAGTCCGCAGTTCCTAAGTCTCTACATGGATAGGTGCCGCTGTAATAAGCGGATAAATGCCAAGATGAAGGAACCGTTTGTTGATGAAGCCGCCGTAAGGCAGGTGTCTCAGTATGGAGAGATGTTGATGGAGGAGACAAGCATCAGCTGTTGAGTTGTGCAGGAATAGACCGGATCAAATAGTACAGGTCGGATTGCCAGGTCGAATTGCCAGATCGAATAGCGCGCGGCTCCCAGTGACGTGCTGACGTCACACCGCTGACGCGTTTCACCAGCCAATGGACGCTGGTTTCCTCAGAGCGAGGAGGGGTCAGTGGTGAAGGGTTTAAATAGCCATTTAAGGGATGCAATTCCCATTTTTATCCACTAGATGTCACCATCTGGACCACTCACATGAAAGACATTCAGCAAAGGGAAAGGGGAAAAAAAAGACGTGCATATCAAGCACAAAAATAAAGCAAGTGAGAGCATCGATTGAAAGAGACTAGGATAAAGTGACTTAAAAAGATTGGCAATAGAAAGAGTGAAGAAGTTGATTATTTATGGTATTAGCTATATTGAAAATTAGTTCTAGGATTTTACGGACAGGGTATCATTGTTCTAGGAAAGGTTGAAAGCTACATTCTGTGTTTAACCCCTTGGGGGCTAAGGAGTCTAAGTAGTACGTCCACATTTTTTCCTTCTGAAGGAGAATAGTGTCAAAGTCCCCTCTTCTGGGGGGTAAATTCAGCACATAGATCCCCTTAACTTTGAGGCCCTTTGGATTACTGTCATGAAATTTGGCAAAATGTACTGGGATAGGTCGATCGTCTTCTTTATTCTTTTTTTTATTCCTAATGCCACTGATGTGCTCACCAATCCGGGTTCGGAGTTGGCGTTTAGTCTTTCCTATGTAGTTTTTATTACAAGGGCACGTGAGCATGTATATGACGCGTGTCGTTGAACAATTAATAAATTGTTTGATTTGATAATGCCTACCTCCTCTCGGATTGGCGAACTCATTAGTGTGATCCACATATTTGCATATGTTGCAATGTCCACATGCATGCATGCCAGGGGGGGGTCTTCTTTCAGTGAGCCAGTTTTTATTGATGGTTCTGGTGTATTCTGAGTGGACCAAAAAATCACCCAAATTCTGTGCCCTTTTAGCTGTAAGTAGTGGTTTGGGGCTAATTAAATCTGTAATTAGAGGTGCTGATTTAAGGATGTGCCAATGTTTGTTGAGAATCTCTTGGACTTTTGTCCATTGTGCACCGAACCTAGTGATGATTCTCGGAAAATCATTTTCTAATTTTTCATGTCCTTGAGTGTTTTTCTGTGTAATTAGGAGATCCTCACGTTTTCTTTTTAATGCATTATTTTTAGCTTTTTTAAGGCAATTGTGTGAGTATCCTCTTTTTCTGAACCTGTTGTACATCTCATGTGCTTCAGATAGAAATTGTTCATCCTCTGAACAGTTTCTCCTGATCCTTAAAAATTGTCCCGTTGGTATCCCTTTTATTAGGGACTTCGGATGATGGCTCTGTGCCAGGAGGAGGGTGTTGGCTGCTGTTTCCTTGCGGAACGTACTAGTCGCTATCCTATCTCCGCATCTGGTGATTTTTAAGTCAAGGAAGGAGAGGGCATCAGCAGAATAGGAATAAGTTAAATGAATATTCCTTTCATTATTATTGAGTTGGGACATAAATTCCTCGAGTTGTTCCGCTGTGCCCTCCCAAATCATGAGTATATCATCGATGTACCTTGACCACAAAGTACAGTGGTCAAGGTACATCGAGGATTTGTAAACTACCTCCTCCTCCCAAAGGCCGAGGTGGAGACACGCATATGAAGGGGCCCATGGGGCACCCATACTGGTGCCTCTCACCTGCTGGTAAAATCTTCCAAGAAATTGAAAAAAATTGTTGTTTAGCATGAATTCTAATGTATCAATAATGAACTCATTATGGGCTCCCAATAGGGGGAAATGGATGTCCAGAAAGGTTTTGGATGCTTGGATACCCCAATGGTGGGGAATCGATGTATATAAGCTTTCAACATCTATTCCCACCAAAAGGGCATTTGATGACAAGGAGAAATGGGATAGTATAGAAAGTATATCTCTGCTATCACGGACAAAAGACCGTAGTTTTGTTACCATATCCTTGATCATCGAGTCCACAAACTTGCCTGTTCTCTCAAGTGGACCATTGATAGCTGAAACAATTGGCCTTCCAGGAGGGTTTGTGAGTGATTTATGTAACTTTGGGATTATGTAGAAGGTTGGGATAGTAATGTTATCAGCTCGGAGATAAAGGTATTCCTTTTTAGTGAGTAGATTGGCTTCCATAGCTAGTTTTAACTTGGTGTTAAGAGTGTCTATCAGGGCTGGGAATGGGGTACAAGCTAGTTTTTTATAAGTAGATGTATCATTTAGTAGTCTGAAAGCTTCATCCTCATAGAGTTTTTCACTAAGTAGGACCACATTTCCACCCTTATCACTTCTCTTTATCACCAAGTTTGGGGCCTCCTGTAGTTCTTTTAATGCTTTTCTCTCAGAGCTGGTTAAATTACTAGATCCCAACCATTCCCAGTTGATCTTACCAAGATCAAGTTTAACCTGATCTAGGAATAGTTGAAGCCATTTGTGCTTTGATAAGGCTGGCATTTTTGTAGACTTGATCATCAAATTGGATTTCCTCCTGATTGGGTGGCTATTTTCAGTTTCAGAGTCGCTATCGGCGTTTTCCTCTAATAAAGAAATTAAGTTATTAATAGCCTCATTTTCATCCTTGTCAAAATTGGAATTGGGGATAGGTTTATTATTGGAATCATTTTGGTGCCACAGTCTAAAGAGAACCTTTCTAAGGAATAAGTTTATGTCCTTAAACACTTCGAATTCATTCATGGGCGCAGTGGGGGAAAAAGATAGTCCTTTTTGAAGGAGTTTTACATGATTGGAATCCATTTGGAAATCAGATAGATTAATAATGCTCATATCCGTAGAGGCTGAGCTAGAGACTCTGTTTAGCGTCTTTTCTGGCTCCTTAATCGCCCACTGCGTCGATGCTGAGTTATGTTTCGATCCTTTCCTCTTCCCTCTACGTTTACGTTTCCAATTTCCCTGAGATGACTCTTGTCTGTTAATTGTTTTGGGCAATCTGCTACTAGGTTGCCCTGAGGTTCCTCTAAAAAAGTGACAGATTTAGTAGGAATATCCTTATCAAGGTCACTATCTGAGGAGGAACCAATTCTATTCCTGCTGGTACGTTGTGAGTATCTAGAATTTCTTGAGGAGGATCTACTTCTGTTTGGCAAGGTAGGGTTAAAAATATCCCCCCCCTCAAAATCACTAAGATTTTGTCTGAATTTTTCCTGCTTCGTGTATTTAAGATTTTTTTGTATTCTTTCTATTTCTTTTTTAATGAAGTCGTTATTTTTTTCAAAATCAGGTTCGCCTTTATGAGGTTCCAGGGCTTTTGCACTTATTTCTAATTCTCCTTTGATTTCCTCAAGTTGTCTTTCTTCTTCTAGAACTATAATCTTCATTAAGGCTAGGCCTCTATTTAAACATTCCTCTTTCCACACCTCCAAAAAACTGGGGGTATGGAGGTGTTCTGCAGGGACAATTCTCTCTCTTAGACCTCTAGGAATAATATTGTGAGAAATATGTGATTTTAAGGAGGAAATGTCCCATTTACGGTTTAAAAATTTAATCATAAGCTTTTTATGATTTTTAAAAAGCTTACGTGTTAATTCCCCATTTTCTTCACTCTTTCCATCTGTGGAGAAAGCCGTATTAATTTCGTCATCCAGTTCTCGATCAATCATATATGCCATGTATATGCTTGTATGCACGGTTTGTGCTATTAGACCGTCTGTCAGTCCGCTGAAACACTAATGTTAATACAATAGTGGTGGGATCCTCAAGGCAAAGAAAGGACAGAAAACGTCCCAAATACTGAACAAAAAATAGGGGATTGTTGCCTGGATCAACCAATAGGTTAGTTAAATAGATGGTCGTTTTAACGGATAAGTATAAAAAAATCATGCAGGCAGAAGTCTGCATGCAGTTCCAAGATGCCCTATGAATCATATAACAAAAACATAAGAGAAAGAGTTCTCTAAAGGAGGGTCAGCAGGGAACACTGATGTTGATACAGATCAGCTTTATTTATTACCAAATAGTAAACCAAATTAAATACAAAAGAAAGTGAAAAAACCAGCAATAATGACTGACGGTTTCCACAAACCATTTAAAATGGGACAACGTTGTCACAAGGGGTAATTAAAAACATATGGGAGCCGCGGCTTCACATCCACTCATACACGTCATACACATCTCTAGGTTGTAAATAAGGTATAGTAAGCTAAATGATATAATGAAGATTAAGTATTGCTGCCCTATTAAAGTACCAGTCATATGTAGCAGTTGGCAAAAAAGTGTTTTAGAAAGTCCTGTATGATGGGGGCAGGTCATATATCAGTAGCAGAGATGTGGGTGGATGGACAATCTGGCAATTAATGAGGTATATTGTGGTTCAATTTAGATGAATCGATCTGCTGAGAGGTAAGCAATGCCCAGTTATTGCACACATTGTATGTATAGCAGCTGTTTAGATGGCAAATCAGATCATGTCCCGGTTCCAGCAGATAGATATAAATTGTGCAGTTCAAGTAGCAAAATATATGTCCATGGAGACAAGTATGGGGGGTGCAAGCAATACTGACATACTTTTATAAAGACGCTGAATGAAATGGAAGGATCTCACCAGCCTCAGTAGCTCTGTCGTCAGGTTTGCAGTAAGTCCTCAGTCCGCAGTTCCTAAGTCTCTACATGGATAGGTGCCGCTGTAATAAGCGGATAAATGCTAAGATGAAGGAACCGTTTGTTGATGAAGCCGCCGTAAGGCAGGTGTCTCAGTATGGAGAGATGTTGATGGAGGAGACAAGCATCAGCTGTTGAGTTGTGCAGGAATAGACCATATGTTTTTAATTACCCCTTGTGACAACGTTGTCCCATTTTAACTGGTTTGTGGTAACCGTCAGTCATTATTGCTGTTTTTTTCACTTTCTTTTGTATTTAATTTGGTTTACTATTTGGTAATAAATAAAGCTGATCTGTATCAACATCAGTGTTCCCTGCTGACCCTCCTTTAGAGAACTCTTTCTCTTATGTTTTTGTTATATGATTCATAGGGCATCTTGGAACTGCATGCAGACTTCTGCCTGCATGATTTTTTGATACTTATCCGTTAAAACGACCATCTATTTAACTAACCTATTGGTTGATCCAGGCAACAATCCCCTATTTTTTGTTCAGTATTTGGGACGTTTTCTGTCCTTTCTTTGCCTTGAGGATCCCACCACTATTGTATTAACATTAGTGTTTCAGCGGACTGACAGACGGTCTAATAGCACAAACCGTGCATACAAGCATATACATGGCATATATGATTGATCGAGAACTGGATGACGAAATTAATACGGCTTTCTCCACAGATGGAAAGAGTGAAGAAAATGGGGAATTAACACGTAAGCTTTTTAAAAATCATAAAAAGCTTATGATTAAATTTTTAAACCGTAAATGGGACATTTCCTCCTTAAAATCACATATTTCTCACAATATTATTCCTAGAGGTCTAAGAGAGAGAATTGTCCCTGCAGAACACCTCCATACCCCCAGTTTTTTGGAGGTGTGGAAAGAGGAATGTTTAAATAGAGGCCTAGCCTTAATGAAGATTATAGTTCTAGAAGAAGAAAGACAACTTGAGGAAATCAAAGGAGAATTAGAAATAAGTGCAAAAGCCCTGGAACCTCATAAAGGCGAACCTGATTTTGAAAAAAATAACGACTTCATTAAAAAAGAAATAGAAAGAATACAAAAAAATCTTAAATACACGAAGCAGGAAAAATTCAGACAAAATCTTAGTGATTTTGAGGGGGGGGATATTTTTAACCCTACCTTGCCAAACAGAAGTAGATCCTCCTCAAGAAATTCTAGATACTCACAACGTACCAGCAGGAATAGAATTGGTTCCTCCTCAGATAGTGACCTTGATAAGGATATTCCTACTAAATCTGTCACTTTTTTAGAGGAACCTCAGGGCAACCTAGTAGCAGATTGCCCAAAACAATTAACAGACAAGAGTCATCTCAGGGAAATTGGAAACGTAAACGTAGAGGGAAGAGGAAAGGATCGAAACATAACTCAGCATCGACACAGTGGGCGATTAAGGAGCCAGAAAAGACGCTAAACAGAGTCTCTAGCTCAGCCTCTACGGATATGAGCATTATTAATCTATCTGATTTCCAAATGGATTCCAATCATGTAAAACTCCTTCAAAAAGGACTATCTTTTTCCCCCACTGCGCCCATGAATGAATTCGAAGTGTTTAAGGACATAAACTTATTCCTTAGAAAGGTTCTCTTTAGACTGTGGCACCAAAATGATTCCAATAATAAACCTATCCCCAATTCCAATTTTGACAAGGATGAAAATGAGGCTATTAATAACTTAATTTCTTTATTAGAGGAAAACGCCGATAGCGACTCTGAAACTGAAAATAGCCACCCAATCAGGAGGAAATCCAATTTGATGATCAAGTCTACAAAAATGCCAGCCTTATCAAAGCACAAATGGCTTCAACTATTCCTAGATCAGGTTAAACTTGATCTTGGTAAGATCAACTGGGAATGGTTGGGATCTAGTAATTTAACCAGCTCTGAGAGAAAAGCATTAAAAGAACTACAGGAGGCCCCAAACTTGGTGATAAAGAGAAGTGATAAGGGTGGAAATGTGGTCCTACTTAGTGAAAAACTCTATGAGGATGAAGCTTTCAGACTACTAAATGATACATCTACTTATAAAAAACTAGCTTGTACCCCATTCCCAGCCCTGATAGACACTCTTAACACCAAGTTAAAACTAGCTATGGAAGCCAATCTACTCACTAAAAAGGAATACCTTTATCTCCGAGCTGATAACATTACTATCCCAACCTTCTACATAATCCCAAAGTTACATAAATCACTCACAAACCCTCCTGGAAGGCCAATTGTTTCAGCTATCAATGGTCCACTTGAGAGAACAGGCAAGTTTGTGGACTCGATGATCAAGGATATGGTAACAAAACTACGGTCTTTTGTCCGTGATAGCAGAGATATACTTTCTATACTATCCCATTTCTCCTTGTCATCAAATGCCCTTTTGGTGGGAATAGATGTTGAAAGCTTATATACATCGATTCCCCACCATTGGGGTATCCAAGCATCCAAAACCTTTCTGGACATCCATTTCCCCCTATTGGGAGCCCATAATGAGTTCATTATTGATACATTAGAATTCATGCTAAACAACAATTTTTTTCAATTTCTTGGAAGATTTTACCAGCAGGTGAGAGGCACCAGTATGGGTGCCCCATGGGCCCCTTCATATGCGTGTCTCCACCTCGGCCTTTGGGAGGAGGAGGTAGTTTACAAATCCTCGATGTACCTTGACCACTGTACTTTGTGGTCAAGGTACATCGATGATATACTCATGATTTGGGAGGGCACAGCGGAACAACTCGAGGAATTTATGTCCCAACTCAATAATAATGAAAGGAATATTCATTTAACTTATTCCTATTCTGCTGATGCCCTCTCCTTCCTTGACTTAAAAATCACCAGATGCGGAGATAGGATAGCGACTAGTACGTTCCGCAAGGAAACAGCAGCCAACACCCTCCTCCTGGCACAGAGCCATCATCCGAAGTCCCTAATAAAAGGGATACCAACGGGACAATTTTTAAGGATCAGGAGAAACTGTTCAGAGGATGAACAATTTCTATCTGAAGCACATGAGATGTACAACAGGTTCAGAAAAAGAGGATACTCACACAATTGCCTTAAAAAAGCTAAAAATAATGCATTAAAAAGAAAACGTGAGGATCTCCTAATTACACAGAAAAACACTCAAGGACATGAAAAATTAGAAAATGATTTTCCGAGAATCATCACTAGGTTCGGTGCACAATGGACAAAAGTCCAAGAGATTCTCAACAAACATTGGCACATCCTTAAATCAGCACCTCTAATTACAGATTTAATTAGCCCCAAACCACTACTTACAGCTAAAAGGGCACAGAATTTGGGTGATTTTTTGGTCCACTCAGAATACACCAGAACCATCAATAAAAACTGGCTCACTGAAAGAAGACCCCCCCCTGGCATGCATGCATGTGGACATTGCAACATATGCAAATATGTGGATCACACTAATGAGTTCGCCAATCCGAGAGGAGGTAGGCATTATCAAATCAAACAATTTATTAATTGTTCAACGACACGCGTCATATACATGCTCACGTGCCCTTGTAATAAAAACTACATAGGAAAGACTAAACGCCAACTCCGAACCCGGATTGGTGAGCACATCAGTGGCATTAGGAATAAAAAAAAGAATAAAGAAGACGATCGACCTATCCCAGTACATTTTGCCAAATTTCATGACAGTAATCCAAAGGGCCTCAAAGTTAAGGGGATCTATGTGCTGAATTTACCCCCCAGAAGAGGGGACTTTGACACTATTCTCCTTCAGAAGGAAAAAATGTGGACGTACTACTTAGACTCCTTAGCCCCCAAGGGGTTAAACACAGAATGTAGCTTTCAACCTTTCCTAGAACAATGATACCCTGTCCGTAAAATCCTAGAACTAATTTTCAATATAGCTAATACCATAAATAATCAACTTCTTCACTCTTTCTATTGCCAATCTTTTTAAGTCACTTTATCCTAGTCTCTTTCAATCGATGCTCTCACTTGCTTTATTTTTGTGCTTGATATGCACGTCTTTTTTTTTCCCCTTTCCCTTTGCTGAATGTCTTTCATGTGAGTGGTCCAGATGGTGACATCTAGTGGATAAAAATGGGAATTGCATCCCTTAAATGGCTATTTAAACCCTTCACCACTGACCCCTCCTCGCTCTGAGGAAACCAGCGTCCATTGGCTGGTGAAACGCGTCAGCGGTGTGACGTCAGCACGTCACTGGGAGCCGCGCGCTATTCGATCTGGCAATTCGACCTGGAAATCCGACCTGTACTATTTGATCCGGTCTATTCCTGCACAACTCAACAGCTGATGCTTGTCTCCTCCATCAACATCTCTCCATACTGAGACACCTGCCTTACGGCGGCTTCATCAACAAACGGTTCCTTCATCTTGGCATTTATCCGCTTATTACAGCGGCACCTATCCATGTAGAGACTTAGGAACTGCGGACTGAGGACTTACTGCAAACCTGACGACAGAGCTACTGAGGCTGGTGAGATCCTTCCATTTCATTCAGCGTCTTTATAAAAGTATGTCAGTATTGCTTGCACCCCCCATACTTGTCTCCATGGACATATATTTTGCTACTTGAACTGCACAATTTATATCTATCTGCTGGAACCGGGACATGATCTGATTTGCCATCTAAACAGCTGCTATACATACAATGTGTGCAATAACTGGGCATTGCTTACCTCTCAGCAGATCGATTCATCTAAATTGAACCACAATATACCTCATTAATTGCCAGATTGTCCATCCACCCACATCTCTGCTACTGATATATGACCTGCCCCCATCATACAGGACTTTCTAAAACACTTTTTTGCCAACTGCTACATATGACTGGTACTTTAATAGGGCAGCAATACTTAATCTTCATTATATCATTTAGCTTACTATACCTTATTTACAACCTAGAGATGTGTATGACGTGTATGAGTGGATGTGAAGCCGCGGCTCCCATATGTTTTTAATTACCCCTTGTGACAACGTTGTCCCATTTTAACTGGTTTGTGGTAACCGTCAGTCATTATTGCTGTTTTTTTCACTTTCTTTTGTATTTAATTTGGTTTACTATTTGGTAATAAATAAAGCTGATCTGTATCAACATCAGTGTTCCCTGCTGACCCTCCTTTAGAGAACTCTTTCTCTTATGTTTTTGGTCTACCTAAGGGGCCAGGGGCCCCTTGGATGGTCACGACGACATGTGATGTCAGAAGGCACTGGGTGACGTAACTGGGTGCCCGCCCCTTGCCTATATAAGAACTATCAAAGCCAAAAGGCGGGTAGCCTCTTTATAAAGAACTTCTCAAAAACTGTTTCCTCTCTTTCTTACTTTTTGATACCTTTTTTGGTGAATGGGTGTGTGTACGATGTACCTGATACCCATCCACATGGGGGGGAGGGTCGGAATGCACCCACCCCCCCATGTTGAGGGCATTGTGGCCTGGTATGGTTCAGATGGGTGGGGCGCTCACTCATCTCCTCCTCTTTTCCTGACCTGCCACGCCGGGTTTTTTTTTTTATATTTTGGTATGGGGTTCCCCTTAAAATCTATACCCCATTACCGAAATGCCTGGTATGGACTTGGGGGGTTGGGGGACATACACCGTTTTTTTTAAACATTTTTCTATTGCTGGGAAATTGTGGGCATTCTTTACCTTTTTTTAATCTGTCAGTGGGGGAAGCCTGCTGACGGATAATGTTTGTTGTTTGTTAAGGACGCGGTCGGCCGGCTTCTCAGCCCGCTGCTTAATAACTAGCTATTTCTTCACACAGAATTCAAATTGTTCGATCGTTTTTCGACCGATCTGAATTCTAATTGTTCTGAAAAGTTGGAATTCATTAGAAAATGAATAAACAAAACAAATTTTACTGGATTTCAACTAAATTTGTTACTATTCGTTACTTTTTCATTCTGAGATCTTGGATTTGAACCACTTCAGCCCTGGGAGGATTTACCCCCTTAATGACCAGGCCATTTTTTGCAATACGGCACTGTGACGCTTTAACTGACAATTGCGCATTTTTTTCCCCCACAAATAGAGCTTTCTTTTGGTGGTATTTGATCACCTCTGCGGTTTTTATTTTTTGTGCTAAAAACAAAAAAGACCTACAATTTTGAAAAAAAAAAACAATATTTTTTACTTTTTCCTATAATAAATACCCCCCAAAAAATGTAAAAAAACACATTTCTTCATCAGTTTAGGCCAATATGTATTCTTCTACATATTTTTGGTAAAAAGAAATCACAATAAGCGTATATTGATTGGTTTGCACAAAAGTTATAGCGTCTACAAAATAGGGGATGGATTTATGGCATTTTTATTATAATTTGTATACTAGTAATGGCGGTGATTATCAATTTTTAGTGGGACTGCGACATTGCAGCGGACAGATCGGACACTTTTGACACTTTTTTGGGACCAGTGACACTTTTACAGCGATCAGTGCTGTAAAAATGCACTGATTAATGTATAAATGATGCTGGCAGGGAAGTGGTAACATCAGGGGCGATCAAGGGGGTAAGTGTGTCCCAGGGAGTGCACTGACTGGGAGTACAGGAACAGACGATCAGACTGTACTCTCCTGACAGAACGGGTTTTATGCTTTGTTTACATTGACAGATCCCCGTTCTGCCTCTCTGTGGAGAGATTGTCAGTGGCCAGCAGACATTGCAGCCGCCGACCACGAGCATTGCCTCTGGTGCCGTGCATGCAACCACTGCATCTATTACACAAAGCGCTATACTGGTACGGCGATTCAGAGACTGCAGACACACTACAACAAATGATCAGAGACTGTGGACACACTACAACAAATGATCAGAGACTGTGGACACACTACAATAAATGATTAGAGACTGTGGACACACTACAACAAATGATCAGAGACTGCAGAAATACTACAACAAATGATCAGAGACTGCAGACATACTACAACAAATGATCAGAGACTGCAGACATATTACAACAAATGTTTAGAGACTGTGGACACATACAACAAATGATCAGAGACTGCTAGAGATCACTGCCATTACAGTCCCATTACAAATCAATACTTCCATTAATGACTTTCAAGACATGATCTACCAAAGATCCTGAGGTTGGACCCCGGGGTTCTATGGAGAATAATCTGTGTGTTTAATAATGAAGGTAATATATCAGAGAATAATATTTTCAATGTTTTCTATGATAAGAATCTCCTGAAGATGTTCCATATTCCTCCTCAGACATCATTACATCTCCTGTACATAAAGCACATTATGAAGATGATGTAAATGGTGTTTTGTGTCCCTGTAAGGACCTCCATTATAAAAAACTGATAACAGATGATAAAACATCAATCAGTAAAACATTCATAAATCATTCTGTATGTCAGATCTCAGCTGTCTATAGAATGTCATCATTAATGATACAAGTGGAATATTGTTTGTCTCACCATTCGTCCTGGGAATATGATGATCTGTGTTATAACACTGAATGTGTCATTCTCCATGTTCCATGGACCTCCATGCTCCGGCAGAGGTCTCTCTTAGGGTTCCGTCTTAAGGATTTTTCTCGGGCCCTTTTATATGTTGTGATCAGCTAGTTTACTGATTTATCCCAGTGGGGTTCATTTCCCAAAGCAGATCATTAAATTTTGTAGATAAAAAAAACTTTTGTCACACTGAAATAAACAATTGATTAAATCAGACTTGGTAAAATATCTGTACAAACCTCCGGTAGTATCATTATTATTATTATTATTATTATACAGGATTTATATAGCGCCAATATTATAGAAGGGAGACAGTCCAGTTGTAATACAACACAATACAAGAGGGTTGAGAGGGCCCTGCTCATAAGAGCTTATAATCTAATAGAGTGGGGCAAGTGGTACAGAAGATTGTAACTGTGGGGGATGAGCTGATGGAAGTGATAAAAGATTAGCTGGAGGCATGATAGGCTTCTGGGAAGAGATGATTTTTCAAGGATAGCCTAAAGACAACCAGAGTAGGAGATAGCTGGGCAGAGTGAGGTAGAGAGTTCCAGAAGATGGGAGAGGCTCTGGAGAAGCCCTGGAGATGAGCATGGGAGGAGGAGACAAGGGAGCTTGAGAGCAGGAGGTCTTGAGAGGAGCACAGTGGACAGTTTGAGTGATATTTGAAGACAAGATTGGTGATATAGCTCAGGGCAAAGTTGTTAATGGCTTTCCTAAATAGGCTCTAACCTGTTTTTATTTATTTTTTTGTTCTTTTTGCACTACCTGTGGTTAAAATTTAATTGCTTCAATCTTGCCCATTAGAGGCTTTACGCCATAACCCCATTTGCTAATAGATTTCTTCATAAACCCGTTCGCTGTTAGATTTCTTCATAACTCCATTTGCTGCTAGATTCCTCCATAACTCCATTAGCTGTTAGAGTTCTCCATAACACCATTCACTATTAGATTTCTCCATAACCCAATTTGATATTAGATTCCTCCATAACCCCCATTCACTGATAGATTTCTCCTTAACCCCATTCGCAGTTAGGTTTCTCCATACCCTCATTCGCTGTTAGATTTCTCCTTAACCCCATTCACAGTTAGATTCCTCCATAACCCCATTCACTGTTAGATTTCTCCTTAACCCCATTCACAGTTATATTTCTCCATAACCCCATTTATTGCTAGATTCCTCCATAACCCCATTCACTGTTAGATTTCTCCTTAACCCCATTCACAGTTATATTTCTCCATAACCCCATTTATTGCTAGATTCCTCCATAATCCCATTTGCTGTTAGATTTCTCTTTAACCCTATTCGCAGTTAGATTCCTCCATAACCCCATTAGCTGTTAGATTCCTCCATAACCCCATTTGCTGTTAGTTTCCTCCATAATCCCATTTGCTGTTAGATTCCTTCATAACCCCATTTGCTGTTAGATTTCTCCTTAACCCTATTCACAGTTAGATTCCTCCATAACCCCATTAGCTGTTAGATTCCTCCATAACCCCATTTGCTATTAGTTTCCTCCATATCCCCATTAGCTGTTAGCTTCCTCCTTATCTCCAAGAGCCAACATTTTGAGCTGGGCTGACCCCTGCCAATCCAAGTTGGGGATTGGTCAGGGCTCCCCAGAACACCCCAGGTGGCTCCACCTCCCCTCCAGCCTCTCTTACCAGAAAGCACTAGAACCTTCTGGAAAGAAGTAGAAGGTCCTAGTGATGTCACCTGAGTCAACCAGCACTCCTCTGAGCAACTCCCAACCCAGAATGAAAACAAACAGGCCTAGCAACCTGCTTAAATTTTACCTAACCTCTCTAGCACATTACTGAAGGGTGCTACACTCACCCCCCACCAAAATCCAGCTGCTCCCTCAGCTGGGAAATTGAAAAATAGCTCCTGGGCTCAGGAGCAAGGATATCCCATAATTTGAATAGGAGGGGAAAAGGAACAAATTTGCATGGGGGACATATATATAAATAAATACGTATCAAAAATATAGAAGATTTTTTTTTTGTTCAGTATTAACAGCATATACATTGCATTCCTAACTAAAAGTCCCTCCCGCTACAAACAATTATGCACATACATAGGACCAGAGCATCTCCCCCTTGAAGGAAACCCTCTGTTCGCAGGATCCGTTGCTCCAGCCAAAGATAGATAGACAGCCATCCCATCCGAAGGAGTCCTGTAAAACAACACAACAAACATCCTATCCTACCAGCTACCTGTACACTTTAGAAAGTTTCTGTCAGGAGGGGGTTATAAACCTGCCGACAGAAACAACAACAGCAACAAACATATGGGTCACTTCAAAACACATTTTCACCTGTAGTTCTGTCAGGAGGGGGTTATAGCCTGCCGACAGAGCATTAAAAGGAGAAAAGACACAGCATAAAAAAGCAACAGTTCACTTTTTTTCTGATGGGCGGATTCCTTAAAAAGTTGGTTTTAGGAATCAGACCTCACCCTCAGTGCCCTTGCAACAGGAAAGAGTCCATCCATTGGGAACAACACAGGGTGGCAGGCCGGTCTGATCCTGCAAAGTCAGAGAAGAAGGACACATTCTGCTACTCTCTAACAGTCCATGTGGCACTTTCTATGGTAGGCTGTACTCTCCAACAGTCCACTTACGCATAGAAGTGCGGGTCAGGCAATCTCCTCCTGCCACCCCCTTCCTCTCTGATAGAGACAGAGTGACTCCTTGTAGGCCGCTCTGCCTTCACTACCATCATTCTGTCCTTGTGTATAGCTCTCGCCAGCCTCCATTCCTTCAGAATGTCCACAAAGTGAGCCCAAGTCTCCTCACACTCGGGCACCCTCAGAGGCCTGGAGATATGCAGAAACTCCCAGATCAAATCTTCTTCCCACTCTTTCCTAGAGCTCTCCATGACGTCCATGATCTCGGGAGTGACATAAGGATATTCCAGACTCCACTCCAGAGCAACTCTCCTTCCCGCTGGAACCTGGAAAACCTGGGCAGCTCTCTAGGTTTCCTTTCCCGGGCAGGACACAGGCATCAGGGCACTTCTTCACCCACTGCCTATAAGTGGGCGCTCTGGTCTGGGTGGTGGAGGGTCTTTGAACAAAAAGTTATCTGCTGCTGATGGGAGTTCCTGTTATGTCTTCAGGCCTCCAGCAGACTCTGGCTCTTCTCCCCCCTCTGACGGAACTTCCAGGTCCTTTCTCCCATTCCTCCTCTGAGCAGCTATCAGGAGAGGACCATTCTGCTAGCCTCTCCAGAGACCCGAACTCCGCTAACAGTCCTGGAGAACCCCAATCTATGGCTTTGCCCTCGCATTCCCCATCCAGCTCAGCTGAGGGCACACCACCCTCCAGCACTGACTCCTTCTGGACTGGGATAGCAGGAGACATAGGAGCAGTCGGTGTTTCAAGGACAATTTCTGGTTCCTGCTGGGCAGTACTCACAGTCACCAGGTCCCCGACCAGGCCGCAGGCCGTGACAAACTCCTCTTCCCTTATGTTGCTGATGTTCACAGGGGAGTCACCAGGCTCAGACTCCAGGCCCACTCCAGCCTTCCCCGGATCTCCGTGTTTGCACGAGACACAGTCTTGAGTGCAGGTCCACGCTGTAGTACTGTGGCTCTGCTGGCCGGATGCAAGGTGGGTGAGCGGCTCGCCGCAATGACCACATCAGATCCAGGCACTAACCACAGTGGTCGGGATCCGGCATTCTAGGCACAGCAAACACAGCCGCTCCCTCCCTTCTATCATCCCAAGGGCGAATCCTCCGCGATGCTCCAACAGAACACCGGTGTCAACGAGTGTCCGTTCCTGCATGTCATCAGGCAACCAGGTCAGCGCTGAGTACCGATGCAAACTCTCCACCATCTTGCTCATCTGCCTCGTGGTGTCTGCTGCTAGCAGGGAACACTGGGTCTCTTCAAGGGTGTGGCACAGCTCCCTCACTTCCAGACACGCTGTCGTCTGTAAAACTGATAGGCAGGCCCCTCCCTGAGCATGCTATTGTAACCCCTTGTTGGATGAACTGAAGGATACAGGCATGCTGTGGCTAGCAAGAGATTTCCAGGCATGTTGCTCAGCACCTACTGTGTCCAAGCAACTGCAAGCAGATGGCCACTGACTTCTCTGGTGGTTTCCGATAGCAACAATACAGTTCAAAGCCCATTCCTCACTGAAGGAAACATTTTTAGCACAGTACCGCCCGCAGACACCCGCAGGCTAACCCTGCGCAACAGTAGACAGTTCCAGGCACACTTTACTGTAACAAGCAATAATTTGGAGCAAAGGGTCAGAATGTCCAGCAGTAGCAGATTGCTGGACATATTTGTAATACATGGGCACGATCACCCGCAGTGGTTGCCACGGGTAACAGCACATAGTACAAAGTTACTGAATGGCAGAATTAGCACAAGTGTCCATCCCAGCCGTGGTTGGGGCAACTGGGCAAGCAGGCAGCAATAAGGGTTAGATTTGAACGTTTTTACCGCTGGTTGCTATGGACAGCGGCACTTGTTACTGTGGCATTAAATAGCAGGCTGAGCACATAAGTCCTTCCCCAAGTGTAATTGCTCAACAATAGCAGAACAAAGCACAGTTCTCCGGCTCGATCACTCTCGGTTGCTAGGGGCAATGGCTGGCAGGTTAACCGTGAACAGACATCCCGGACAAGCCCCCAAAGGTAGCAGTACCCCTGTAAGGGCCGCTAAGTATTGTGGTTTGTCTGTCACCCTGCCAAGCCCTGTATCCACTCTCGGGCACTCCAAAACATATAGCAGCCAGTAAACTTTGTTTTATTGTATTTTATTGAGCGGAATAACTTGGATGAGGATGGGAGATATGGGATGCCCAGCACAAATGATCAGTAATTGGTTTTGGGACAACTATGTACACTCCCAGCACATATTTATTCAACTTCCTCCTGTACACTCCTTTTTGAAGTTACCTATCCTCACTCCTCCAGCACATCACTTGCTGCAGACTGTTACTCTCTGTCACCTCCAGCACATCACTTAATTCCCAGGACCAGCTAGCACATTTGTATGGGTAGGCCTGACACTGGCTTAGCCAGGCCTCAGCAAATGCCCTTTGCAGGCAGGGACCGCGGGCCCCTAAAGTGTAGCAGACAAAATAGCAAAAGTCCTTGTGATAACTGTCCTATATGCGGCTACTGATCCCAGTTAGCCCTCTGCAGGCTCTGCCAGCCCTCCTGGCTGCAGCTGCCCCTTTCCACTGCCCCTTCCACCACAGTCTACACTTTTGGTTCTTCACCTATCTCAGACTGCAAGCTCCCAGTCCTCTCAGGCTTGCCTCCCCAGTCCTCCTGACTGTGGCTCACTCACCAGACCTCCGGGCTGCGACCAGTGGTCCTCCCTGGAGTCTTTTAGTAGTGCTCTCTCCCGCTGTCCTCTCCTTAATCTCTCTTGTGCTTCTGGTCCAGGACCTCGTCATGGGTTTCTGAAGGTGGTCCAGACTGCACCCGAGCCCAGGCCCAAGGTCACTCCCCCAACTGGGGAGCTCCCTCCAAGGCCCCGACAGCCTTCACACTCCCTCACTCCAGCTCTTCCACCCGACAACTCCTCCCCAGCTGGGCTGACCCTGGTCATTTGAGGAGGCCTGACCCCTGCCAATCCAAGTTGGGGATTGGCCAGGGCACTCCAGAACACCCCAGGTGGCTCCACCTCCCCTCCAGCCTCTCTTACCAGAGAGCACTAGAACCTTCTAGAAAGAAATAGGAGGTCCTAGTGATGTCACCTGTGAGTCAATCAGCGCTCCTCTGGGCCACTCCCAACCCAGAATGAAAAAACAGGCCTAGCAACCAGCCAGGCCTGCTTAAATTTTACCTAACATCTCTAGCACACTACTGGAGGATGCTACATTATTGATACATATCCCCCAGGGCAGTACCCAGATCCCCATACCCCTTTTATGGCAAATTACTTGCATATAAGCCTTCAAAATGGGCACTTTTGATTTTTCCTGTTCGGCTCCCATAGACTTCAATGGGGTTCGCTGTGCAGGTTGGAACACTTCCCCTGTTCGGGAGTTCTGCTGAGAACCAAACAGGGGGGGTGTTCGGCCCATCCCTGGTTCTTAAGCACAGGATTATCAGTGGTTGGTAATGCAGCTAGAGTAGTAGCCTGTTCATCCTCAGAGTCAGGGTCAGTGTCAGCAAAAGCAGCCTGGTGGTATGTCAGGTGTTTTTTTGCTTACCGGGCCTTTTTTGAGATGGTGAGGCATATGGGAAAGGAGCTGCCCTCTTTGTGCTGCCCCTGGTGTGGGTTTCTTTAGGAGAGGAACAGTCCATGGAGTCTGCAACAGCTACCCTGTGTGGGGCACACTGGGGAGATGTCGCCGCTTTGTGGGAAGAGCCAGGGCCATCTTGGCTGTCTCTATACCGAGGGCCGGTGAAGAACTCGGTGACCTTTTGGTGGCCCGCCAGCATATTCTTCTTTCTGATCATGCCTGTCTGACAGAGTCTCTGGGATTTGCCCTGTCAGACGAGATATAGCGTGGGCAGCTGTAGCGGGCAGATCAGCAGGTATGCTTCCTCGTGCTGGGAGAGGGGAAGATTCAGGTGGCCATCTCCCTGTGCTTTGGAAATATCTAGTATTTTCAAATCTAGAATGATAAAGAAGCTATTAAATACAATACGATGAAGGTTTAGTGTGAGTGTATTATAACAACAAAGAGATGAATAATTTAATTTATATTTGTTTGCAGAGCTTTATTAATTCCTTCAACTGTAAGTAATGGGGGTTACCAGGAGTGGCAACACATAATATATGCAGCCCATCCAATTATACACTATATTGTCAAAAGTATTGGGACTCCTGCCTTTACACGCACATGAACTTTAATGGCATCCCAGTCTTCGTCCGTAGAGTTCAATATTGAGTTGGTCCACCCTTTGCAGATATAACAACTTTAAAGTGGATGCAAACCCAATTCATGAAGTTTGAGCTGGGCACATATATCTGCAGTGTTTTGTTATCTCTCTTCAAAGCCATGAGTCCCGGAGCTTTGTCCTGCTCCGTTCCTCTGTTATCAACCTGAGAATTTTTGACAAGCTCTCCAGGATGGTAGATAGAATTGTGTATCGGGGGAGGGAATAATAAATAGATTAGCACACAGCTAAACTATTTACAGGCAAGCTCTGCATGTGTGGGGAGGGGATGTGTGCCTTTCCTCCAATTAGCTGTCTCACAGTGTGTAGCAATAATCCACTCCTATAGAGGAATCAGGAAGAGAAAATTCTAGCAGGACGTGCACTTTCTAAACAGTATATAAAGGTGAAGACAGAAGATATACATGTAAAACCTATGTAGGGAGATTTGTTTCATCTCTGTATATCATCTGAGGCTGTTCAATTCACTGGGTATAGGAGAGGGTTTACATCCACTTTAATTCTTCTGGGAAGGCTGTCCACAAGGTTTAGGAGTGTGTCTATGTGAATGTTTGACCATTCTTCCAGAAGTGCATTTGTGAGGTCAGGCACTGATGTTGGACAAGAAGGCCTGAATCTCAGTCTCCACTCTAATTCATCCCAAAGGTCCATAAAGAAATTGATGAGCGAGTTTGGGGTGGAGGAACTTGACTGGCCTACACAGTCCTGACCTCAACCTGATAGAACACATTTGGGATGAATTAGAGAGGAGACTGCAAGCCAGGCCTTCTCATCCAACATCAGTGCCTGACCTCACAAATGCACTTCTGGAAGAATGGTGGAACATTCCCATAGACACTCTCCTAAACCTTGTGGACAGCCTTCCCAGAAGAGTTGAAGCTGTTATAGCTCCAAAAGGTGGGCCAACTCGATATTGAAAAATATTGATGGCTACTGAATTAGAAAAAAATGTAAAGTACCTTTGTCATATCAATTCTACAGAAACAATTAGGAAATTGAGGCAACCTTGGACTTTCATGGTACGGTTTTCAGAAAAATATACACATATATTGAAAAGATCAATTTAAAAAGTGCCCAAAAGGGCAGACATGACACATACATACAGTAACTCCTGACATAAAGCAACCCAAGACAGTAAAATTCCTCTGATATAGACTGGAGAGAAATTAATGTATCAACCTCACTAGGGGATTAGACATAGGTATCTTCCCATTAGTTCACTCTACATGTTTCCCGAAAAAACGCTTCTTCAGGAGTATAGTTCAGAGGAGGGTTTGTTCTAAAAGAGAAACATATACATAAGGAATCTTCAAATACAAAACTATAACATAATATAATATCT
Source organism: Aquarana catesbeiana (assembly GCF_042186555.1). NCBI lineage: Eukaryota > Metazoa > Chordata > Amphibia > Anura > Ranidae > Aquarana > Aquarana catesbeiana. The sequence continues at coordinate 962,139,864 of NC_133324.1, forward strand.
TATTACTGAATATGGAGCCAACCACTTGATCTCTATCATGATGGTGAGAGGCCCCTTCAGATCCAACACATATAATGAACACATTCAATGGTCCCCATCTGTCAAGGCCACCAGGAAACTGTGGGCATAGGTACTCACCAGCAGGACCAAGACCAGCCACCAAGCGCCTCAAGGCCAAAATGGCAGTCTCCCGGGTGAGTGCAGAAGCCAGGTAAAGGTAATACAGAATAGACAACTGTTAAATGAAACAAAGAAGTAAGTATGATGCACAAACACCCTCATGGGTATTACAAGTAGGGCATACAACAGGGGCTTTAGAATCTTGACAATCTCCCTGAACCTAATAGGTACACTAAGGCCACATAGATATAAAGGTAAAACATGGTAATACACACCAACCAAAAACTTCTTCACAAGATTACATAAAGATGTAACGGGGCTGGAGAGGTACTATCAACCTCAAATCGGGTGTTCAGGGCTGGTAATCAACTCTAATGGAGTGGTGTTAATGACGCTGTAAAGGATATATACAGAGATCATGGATATATGAAAAAACTAATGTATAAAATATACCACCAAAAGCCATATGTACACTCATTATGCCCAATAATATGCCAACTTATATCTTTGAGGTTGGGAGAGATTTGTCTTTGTCAATGAGAAATTTAGCCTTTGACTAACTAAGATACTTCAATGGTTTTGTTACATTGATGACCTGCTCGTTATATGGACAGCATCCAGGGATGAACTTTTGTGCTTTCTGGAGGCTCTCAATGTCAATGAATTTAATCTTAGGTTTACACATACCTTTAGTACACAACAGGTATCGTTTCTTGATTTTACCATTATCATTGATAAGAATGGTCATATTATGACCAATCTATACCTGAAGCTCTGGCAATACCATCTTGCATGCATCCAGCCTGCATCCTGCCCCACCAATCAGGAGTATACCGTATTAGCAATATTTGCACCTTTGTAGAAATTGTTAACCGAATGAGGATTTTGTCCATCACTCTGGGTTATTACGTAACAGGTTGTTAGCTAGGGGCTATTCTAATACCCTATTGATAAAGGAGTTTAATAAGGTAAGGTCAAGATCCAGCTTGGAACTTCTTTACAAAAGTACCATTAAAGACCACAGCCAATATGGTGAAATGTATTACTCTCTTGGCCCATGGCATTTATTAGCGGAAAATATCACACTCTAAGTATGTACGCCCTACTCCTGAATTGGTGTATAGAAGGGCTACTTCTTTACGTAATACTCTAACTACCAGTCATTATCAGAATAGGTGTGACTCATCCTTCTGGTGGTGTATACAATACCGTTCACCCCTAGTGCAGTTGATACTACTTTTCTGGTGGTGTACACAAAACATACAGTGCACCCATAGTTGTTATTACACTTCTGTTGGTGTACACCGTACTGTGCACCCATAGTGCAGTTGCTACTACTTTTCTGGTGGTGTACACAGTACACAATACATACAATGCACCCATAGTTGTTATTACACTTCTGTTGGTGTACACAGTACCGTGCATCCCTAGTGCAGTTGCTACTACTTTTCTGGTGGTGTACACAGTACACAATACAGTGTAGTGTGATTTTGCTAAACAATATTTACAGCATGTCCGGAAGGCCACCAAGGAGAGGCAGATGCTCACAGGCCACTAAAAAAGAAAGGGCAAGCAGGCTCTGTGTCTAGAGTCGACAGTGCTGGTCGTGGACATGGCATGTGGCCGTGGGGCATGCTTGTCCTTTTTTTCTGCTGCTGGCCATGTTATTGAGCCACAGCATGCAGAAGAGTTGGTGGAATGGATAACAAAGCCGTCCTCACCTTCCTCATTCTCTGTCACCCAGGCTCAGAGTAGTTTGCCTGCCAATGCAGCTGCCAAAGTGTCCTATTCCATCGGCTCCATGTCAACAGTCACTCCTTCCCTAACCCCACCATCACGCACGGAGGAGTCCCCGAACTATTCGACCACAGTGTTGGGTACATGCTGCAGGAGGATGTGCAGCGATTTGAAGGCTCCAATGATGGTACCCAGGGTGAGGAAGGGAGTAACATGATCCTAGAGAGAGGGGGTGCCCAAGAAGGACAAGAAACTGGCAGTAATGTTCCCCCAGCTGCAGCATACTGACAAGTTTGCTCCAGTGACGAGGAGGGAGGGGATGATGAGGTCACTGACTCTACTTGGGTGCCTGAGAGAAGAGAGGAGGAAAGTGAGGAGGAGGAGGAGGCACAAATCCAACGAGGCAGGATGTCCTCTAGGGGGCAGCTTAAGGGCAGCCACCCTATTGCATTACACTGCAGAGCTTCACAGGTGCAGGGCGCTGCTGACTCCCTGCTGACTTTTAAAATTTCCTTGGTGTGGGCCTTTTTCGACACATGTGCAGCAATTTGCACCGTTGCTGTTTGCAACCCATGTCTGAAGCGGATCAAGCGTGGCCAGAACCACAGCCGCTTGGGCACCACATGATTGACCAGACATATGACAACCTCCCATGCAGCCCGTTGGCAACAGCACTTGAAAGACACACATCACAGAAAAAGGCGGACTTCTTCTTGCTCCTCATCTGGGCTTTCCAACCCCACTATATCTCCAGTCTTCTCAAAAACCTGCACCGAGAGGAATGAAGGTATAGCAATAGGTGTCCCAAGTACTTGCAGCCAATTTGCTAGCAGTACACCACTAATTGATTTTAGCAGGCAAATTTCCCTACCCCAGTTGCTGAACCAATGAGGCAGGATGCCCTTCAGGGGGCAGATTAAGGGCAGCCACCCTATTGCATCACACCACAGAGCTAAGCAGGTGCAGGGCACTGCTGACTCCCCGCATATTTTGAAAAGTTCTTTGGTGTGGGCCTTTTTTGACATGTGTGCAGCAGATCGCACCATTGCTGTTTGCAACATATGTCTGAAGCGTATCAAACGTGGCCAAAACAGCAGCCGCTTGGGCACCACATGCTTGACCAGACATATGGCGACCTTCCATGCAGTTCGTTTGCAACAGCACTTAAAAGACCCATATCAAAGAACAAGCCGGACCTCTCCTTGCTCCTCATCAGCTAGGATCTCCAACCCCACTATATCTCCAGTCCTCTCATAAACCTGCACTGAGAGGAATTAAGGTATAGAAATAGGTGTCCCAAGTACTTGCGGCCAATCGGCTAGCGGTACACCAACATCTGATTTTAGCAGGTAAATTTCCCTACCCCAGTTGCTAAACCGTCAAAAGAAATTTGGTCCCAGCCATCCACATGCTCAGCGTCTGAATGCTAGCTTGGCCGAATTGCTAGCACTGCAACTGCTGCCTTTTCAGCTGGTAGACTCTGCCCCCTTTCGTGAATTTGTGGAATGTGCGGTACCTCAGTGGCAGGTTCCCAAACGCCATTTCTTTTCACGGAAGGCCATCCCGGCTTTCTACCAGCATGTGGAAGGCAATGTCTTGGCCTCGTTGGACAGGGCAGTCAGCAGTAAGGTGCATATTACCGCTGTCTCCTGACCCAGCAGGCATGGACAGGGACGTTACCTTTCTTTCACAGCGCACTGGGTAACTCTTCTGGCAGCTGGGAGGGATGCAGGACAGGGTTCAGTATTGTTGGAGCTTGTTCTGCCACCACGCCTCCAAAATGCTAGTAGTGGTGATTCTGCCACAGCTCTCTCCTCCACCCCCTCCTCTTCTTCTTCCTCTATGGCCTCTGAACTAGCGGTGCTCCGTAGGCATGCAAGGGGCTACGCAAGCACTCAGGCAAAAAGATTCCAAGCGGTGCTTGAGTTGGTCTGCTTAGGGGACAGGAGCCACACTGGGGCAGAGATTCTGGCAGCTCTGCAGGGGCAGGCTCAGAGGTGGTTGACGCCATGCCAGCTTCAGCCAGGAATGCTGTATGCGACAATGGCACCAACCTCCTCTCCGCCCTCAGACAGGGACACTTGACCCATGTACCCTTTTTGGCTCACGTCCTAAATTTGGTGGTGCAGTGGTTCTTGAGCAGGTACCCGGGCTTACAGGATCTCCTGAGGCAGGCCAGGAAAGTCTATGTGCATTTCCGCCGGTCATAAAATTCCAGTGCTCGGCTGGCTGACATTCAAAGAGAATGCAACCTGCCCAAGATCCACCTCATTTGTGACATGCCCACCAGGTGGAACTCAACGTTGGCAATGCTGCAGCAGCTGCACACACAGCAGAGGGCCATCAATGAGTACCTGTGTGAGTATGGCACCAGGACAGGGTCAGCGGAGCTTGTTTTTTTGTGCCACGCCAGTGGCTACTGATCAAGGATGCATGCACTGTCCTGTCACCATTTGAGGAGGCCACGAGGATGGTGAGCAGTGACAGTGCATGCATCAGTGATACTGTCCCTCTTGTCTTCCTGTTGGAGCGCACGCTTCATGGAATAATGGACAGGGCACTTGAGGCAGAACAGCGGGAGGAAGAGGAGGACTTCCTTACCTCTCAAGGCCCCCTTTATCCAGAAAGTATTCCTGCGGGCCTGCCGATCACACAGGAAGAAGAAGAGGAGGAGGAGGAGGATTGTATCAGTATAGAGGTGGAGGATAACACTCAACATCAGCAGCAGTCTTCAAGGGATCGTTTTCAGTCCCCAGAAACCCATGGAATTGTACGTGGCTGGGAGGAGGTGGTTGAGGATCATGTGATCCTTAGTGACCCAGAGGACTTCGGATCCAATGCCTCTGCAAACTTATACTGCATGGCCTCCCTGATCCTGAAAAGCCTGCGAAAGGACCCTAGTTCGTGGTATCAAGGAGAGGGATCATTACTGGCTGGCAACCCTTCTTGATCCATGTTACAAGGGTAAGGTTGCAGAACTTATCCAGCCTTCGCAGAGGGAGCAGAGGATGAAACGTCTTCGGCAGGCCTTGCAGAAAGGTTTGTGCAATGTATTTCCAGAGCCTGGAAGGTTACAATTTCCTGGTGCTGGACAAAATGTTGCTGAGGCTTCGTTTAGTCACAGAAAAAGCGGTGGAGAATGTGGCCGGCTGACTTCAGACAATTCTTCAGTCCTCAGCCCCAAGGTCTGATCGGTTCCAGCAACCATCTCCAGCGTCTGAATTACATGGTGCAGGAATATCTAGGGGCAAGATCAGACTTGGAGACCTTTCCAACAGAACATCCACTGGGTTACTTGAAGATGGACCACTGGCCAGAGCTTGCTCAATATGCAATTGAGCTACTGGCTTGTCCTGCATCCAGCATTCTTTCTGAACACACATTCAGTGCTGCTAGAGGCTTTGTAATGGATCACAGAGTGCGCCTGTCCACAGACTTTGTTGATCGGCTCACATTTATAAAAATGAATCAGTCTTGGATCACCAGCTACCAAGCACCTGATGTTGATGTAACCAATTGATTTTTCTATGGATGTGGGATCCCTTGAAGACTGCATATGCTGAGTGACTATCCTAATATGCTGAGTGACTCTCCTGTTCCTCCTCAATCTTCATGATGATAGCTTCTAAGAATATTTTTGGTTCAGGGCACCACCACCACTGCCTAAGGCCCACATTTTTCTGCCCCTGTTTAACAGGGGTGTGTAGTTACAATTTTTGATCAAATATTTAACAGCAGGGCTTGTTCCTGCGCTCAACAAGAGTATCTTTGAGGCTTTACAGTGTTGTGCCACCACCACCACCACCGCTTAAGGTCCAATTTTTCTGCCCCTGTTTAACAGGGGCATGTAACTACAATTTATGCTCTAATATTTCACAGCAGGGCCTGTTCCTGCACTCAACAAGAGAATCTGTGAGGGTTTACAGTGTTGTGGCACCACCACCACTGCCTAAGGCCAATTTTTCTGCCCCTGTTTAACAGGGGTGTGTAATTAAAATTTTTGATCAAATATTTAACAAGCAGGGCTCATTCCTGCACTCAACAAGAGTATCTGTGAGGCTTTACAGTGTTGTGCCACCACCAGCACCTCCTAAGGCCCAATTTTTCTGCCCCTGTTTAACAGGGGCATGTAATTACAATTCTTGATATAATATTTCACAGCAGGGCCCGTTCCAGCGCCCACCAAGAGTAACTGTGAGGGCTTACAGTGTTCTGGTACCACTAACACCTAAGGCCCAATTTTCCGCAGAGTGTATATAGCAGGCTGTATAGTATATACAGGGGGTCCCCTATTTTCAAACATCCGACTTACAAACAACTCCTACTTACAAACAGAGGGAGACAACAGGAAGTGAGAGGAAATCTACCCCTAGGAAGGGAAAATTTTCTCCTGTAATGCCCTGTACACACGATAGGATTTTCCGGTGGAAAATGTGTGATAGGACCTTGTTGTCGAAAATTCCGACCGTGTCCATCACACATTTTCCATAAGAATTTCCGACACACAAAGTTTGAGAGCTTGCTATAAAATTTTCCGACAACAAAATCTGTTGTTGGAAATTACAATCGTGTGTACACAAATCCGACGCACAAAGTGCCACACATGCTCAGAATAAATTAAGAGATGAAAGCTATTGGCTACTGCCCAGTTTATAGACCCAACGTGCGTGTTTTACGTCACCGTGGTTCAGAACGATCGGATTTTCCGACAACTTTGTGTGATCGTGTGTATGCAAGACAAGTTTGAGCCAACATCCATCGGAAAAAATCCATGGATTTTGTTGTCAGAATGTCTGATCAATGTCCGACCGTGTGTACAGGGCATAAGAGTTAATATGGGAAAAAGGTGTCTCCACTGATACTTTATCACCAATCATAGTTTCCCTAATAACCCAAAATTTTCAAAATCCAATTTTCATTAGGACAGAAAGTGAGGTGAAATCTTCTGAACAAGGGCACAGACAGCAAAACAAATGTTACAGGGGTGATAACCCTTCCCTATGTTATCCAAAAAGGTTAAAAATAGATTTTTTGGCTGGAGCTACACTTTAAAAATGTACCTGTTCCAAATTACAAACAGATTCAACTTAAGAACAAACCTACAGTCCCTGTCTTGTTTGTAACCCGGGGACCGCCTGTATACTGCTGTTCAGATTATATAGGGCCTGGGGGCCCCATGCCTTTTTTTTTTTAATTTGGGTGTGGGGTTCCCCTTAATATCCATACCAGACCCAAAGGGCCTGGTAATGGGCTGGGGGCGGGGGTACCCATGCCGTTTTCATCAATGATTTTCATCTATATTGTCGGGACCTGACATTACAGTATAGCCGCAAGCAGTTTTAAATGATTTTTATTCCTTTAGAAATGTCATTTTGTGCAGGGACTGTTCTAAACAGGGGAAAAATGCGCCACTTTACAGGCATACTATAGACACCTCCCAAGCATGATATTTAAAGGAATATTTCACTTTTATTGTTTCACTTTAAGCATTATTAAAATCACTGCTCACGAAAAAATGGCCGTTTTTAAAACTTTTTTTGCATTGATACATGTCCCCTGGGGCAGAACCCGGGTCCCCAAACACTTTTTATGACAATAACTTGCATATTAGCCTTTAAAATTAGCACTTTTGATTTTTTCACGTTCGAGTCCCATAGACTTTGATGGTGTTTGCGCATTCGCACAAATTTTTTGCTTGTTCGCATGTTCTGCCGTGAACCGAACCAGAGGGGTGTTCGGCTCATCCCTACTTTTGGTATGAGGGATCATGCTTTAAACAGGTTAAGGGAGTGGCTATGGGAGCCAAATATGCTCCCAGTGTGGCAAATATACTAATGAGCCACTGGGAAGAACACAGCATATTTGGAGTTCCCATACCCGAAATATGTCTATATAAAAGGTACATTGATGACATTGTCATCCTTTGGAATGGCACAGTGGAAACACTGGAAACATTTCTGAGTAACATCAATAATAACTCTTAAGGACTAAAATTCACAGGGAACTGGGATTTTTATGAAATCAGTTTCCTTGATTTGGTCTTGGTGAAGGCAGATGGGGGCATTCAAACCAAGACCTACTGTATTTCAAGGGCACTGATAAAAACAGTTACATCCCCACAGCCAGTTGCCATCATCCTAGGTGGTTGGGTGGGATTCCTAAGGGTCAACTTATGAGAATCAGGCATAATTGTGACAATATGTCCAATTATTTACATAAGTCTGATATTGTGGTTAATAAATTCAAAGAAAAAGGTTATTGAGATCAGGATCTTAGGTCCATTCAATCACAAGTGATGGAGATAGATAGAAGATCACTTTTGGGGGATAAACCCAAAAAGAAATCAGACATAAATTTTATAGCCTTTTTGACTAACTTTAGTCGAGATTACAAAAGTCTACAGAAGATAGTTATGAAACACAGGCCACTATTATTGGGAGATAGAACATTGTCAAAACTGTTGCCTAACCGTCCTAGGTTTATTTATCGACGTGCACCCAATTTAAGGAACAGATTACCTCCTAATGTGTTGAACCCCCCCCCCCCAAAGCAAGTTGGCACTTTTTTGGATTTAACAGGGTTTTATTATTGTAAAAAATGTAAAGCATGTAAACTGACGAGGAAAAATGATAGAAAGGTACTGAATTTTACATCATTCAGAAGAGGGAGTTAATATAAAATTGAGAAATGTATTACATGCAAATCTACCCATGTAACCTATCTTATGCCCTTGCGGGTTGCAATATGTGGGACGCACTAAAAGAAATTTATGCACTTGTATCAATGAACATCTAAATAATGGAATAAACTATATTATACTTCATCATGGAAGCCCTTTTTTTCTTTATTCTTTACTAATCTTTGGATGCCTGTTTGGATTGATACTGTGGTTATGAAAATCTCTATATCAAGTTCCATCACAAGCGTTTATGAGTACCTGAACAGGTTCCACGGGATCCTGATTGATCATCCGCTTGGACCGGAGCTGTGGCTGTGAGGATCCTCGATGGGCATTATCCATAGGCGCATATGGGTGTATGAGATTCTGGTTACCCTGTAATGGGTGTTATGGGATTCTGGTGAGTAGGCTGCGTGGTAGGTGATGGTGGTGGAAGATCTATTCCTTGTTGTACACCAAGAATCAGAAGTGAATTGAATTTTTGATCATCATTTTTTGAATTTTTTGACCGATTATTCACTCTAATTATTTATTTTGATTATACACTTTGTGAACGTTATACATAATTATTACACCACATGTTTGATTGTGTTTGTTGATTTTGGTTCATGCATTTACAAGCATTTGCACTTTAATACTTTGAGGGAGCGCGGTTCTAATTAATTAATATTTATTAATTTTCCTTTATCTTAATTCATTTACATACAACGAGCTGCTCTTATTATTATTATTATTATTAATACTATTATATTTGCTATTTGCGCAGGTTTGGTGGTGGTTGTATATTTCCACATATATACATTTTTTCACTACACTATGAGAATCTTTTTCTGGTGTGCATTGCTTATCCCATTGAGAGCCACAAACAACATTACTGGAGATGGAGTAGAGATGGAGTAGAGTGATGGATACACTTCGATCTGGAGAGCAAATCTAATCTTTTGGATTAAGTGCCTTTAAACTCACCTTTGACCACTTGCCTACAGGGCACTTTCACCCCCTTCCTGTCCTTGCAAATTTTCAGCTTTGCACATTGAATGACAATTGCGCGGTCATGCAACGCTGTACCCAAGCAAGATTTTTATTATTTTCTTGAGAACTTTCTTTTGGTGGTATTTAATCACCGCTGAGTTTCATATTTTTGCTAAACAAACAAAAAAAGACCAAAAATGTTGAAAACATTTTTTTTTTCTTAGTTTCTGTTATAAAATGTTGAAAAAAAGTAATTTTTCTTCTTCACAGATGTGCCCTAATGAGGCTGCCCTGACGGGCACTGATATGCTTCACTGATGGGCACTGATGAGGAGGCACTAATATGCAGCAATAATGGGCACTAATAGGCAGCACTTATGGGCGGCACTGATAGGTGGCACAGATAGGCAACTATGATAGGTGCCACTGATGGGCAGCACTGGTTGGCAATGATTGGCACCACTGATCGTCGCGCTGCGTGCCCCCCCAGGCACATATGCACGACAAAAATTGGAGGATGTCCTATGATGTCCTCTCTGAACGAGAGGACAGTTAATTAGGGGGTCAACATATCGCGGTGAGTGCATTGGAGTGGCACAAGTGGTGGAAAACATTGTCAGATAAGAAGTGGAGGAATATTAATTTGTGTTAAGATCACGTTTCCACATATTGGTGGATGGGACTTTATTGACTCGTCTATATGTATTTTTTTGGTTTGTAGTGGCAAATTGAAATATCGTTTTTTTTTTTTTGTAATGGAAAAGGATCGCATCCGTCTCTGTTTTTCTGGTTCTAAATGTGATGGTAGCCTGATATGAACTAACTGTTTTTATTTATGAATTGAATATGAGTCCAGAAAAGTCCACTGTCTCAATTCAGAAAAAAACCCCGAACTGGTCAGATGTCAGTCCCGTTCTGCTCCAATTCAGAAGAGGATCTGTTCATGGATCCGCTGCTGAATGGACTGGACACAGACCATGTAAAAGGACCCTAATGGAGTTTTAAGAAAAAACACCAATTTCCTATTTCTTTTTATGTTAAGCAGAGGGGACATGATTGGCAATGGTAACATTAATCCATAGAAAGGTTTTGTCTAGTGGCATACAAAGCAAATATCAAGCTTAGGGAGTCTATGGAGACTTCAAGTAATATTAAAGGTTTGCTTTTTTCTTGCCTTTAAAATAATAAATATGTCATATTCATGGGCATCCGCAGAATTTTTTTTTTGGGGGGGGGGGGCATCATTTTAAGGTCACCCATGCTCTGCCCCTTTTCGACAATGTCATGAAAGGGAGGGGATTATTCATTATCACATAAAGCACAGGCATGCAACGGTTTGATAAACCTGATGCAGGGTCCCCATATAGATCCCCCTTTAGAGCAAGCCAGGGCAGGTCCCCCATAGATCCCACTTTAGTGTATAATAGGCCAGGGTCATCCATAGATCCCTCTTTAGAGCAGTCCAGGCCAGGGTCCCCCATGGATCCCACTTTAGAGCAATCCAGGCCAGGGTCCCCCATATAGACCCCCCTTTAGAGCAGGCCAGGCCAAGCTAGGGCCCCCCATATAGATCCCCCTTTAGAGCAGGCCGGGGCCGGTCCCCCATAGAATAGATCCCCCTTTACTTTGTCTTCTTACTCTTACCTTTTTTCACCTTCATATAGAATATAATCCCCAGGTTTTCCTGCAGTACCACACTCCAGGCTCTCTAGCCTCTCCCCCTGCAAAGAATATTATATAAATATATATATTTTTTTTTTCCACAAGTCCTCCTTGCTTCCTCCTCCTCGGCTTAGGCTGCCTGCCTGTTCTCAGGTTCTCTCTCCCACGCTGGGTGGCCACTGCACAGCACATTCCCTCCCCCAGACAGTCCCACAGATCTCTCCACACACAGGCAGGATGCCACCACCACTCCACTTGAGGATCTACATCTCTCTCTGCACAGTACACAGGAGGGACTGGAGCTGAGCGGCCGAGGCCCGAGGCAGCGCATCGGGGTGAGGGAAGGATGGTCTCAGTGAGTCACAGAGCAGCAGACTCAGAAAAAAAGCCCACGGCGGCCGCGGCGGACCCTGCAAGGGCCGCTCATGGACACCAGTGTCCATGTGCGGACATCTTGCCGATTCCAAGGAGGTGATTGACCCCTTGCAGATGCCCATGGTCATACTTATCTGCTCTGTGCAATGGTTTTACACAGAGCAGCCCCAATACTTTTATTCTGGGATCCCCTGTCATTTTTTTTATATAGGTCCCCTGTCAGTGCTCCAGGCTCCTCCTGTTCAGTGAGTGCCCCCTTAGGAAGCCGAAGGGTCTGGTATGGACTAGGGGGGACCCCACACCATTTTTCAAAATCCAGGTGCTGGCAATTGCAGCTGCGTGTCAATTAATTAATGAGTTAATTTATTTTTCAATAGTTTGTATTTATTTATGGTAAAGCAGAAGTTTAACAACAACATATGAGCCTCGCAGTGCCAAATATGAAAGTACAAAATACAAATGTGTAGTTCATTGAGGGTTTAATCTCTTTATTATAGTAAAACAACAGTCACGTTATAAAGGATGTACCACTAAAATAAAATGTGAAAACCCATAAAGTGGTAAGGCTGTAACTTATAGTAACATAAATGTATCAAAGAAAGGTATCATCTTGTTTATAGAACTCACATATAGGCAACCCTGGTACATACCAAGAGTTGCGCCAAAACAATATTACTAGCACATGCGACCCAAAATCATATAAAAGGAAAAAAACCTAAAGACCAGCACAATAGATGAGAGAAAAGAAAGCAGGAAAAAAAAAAAGAAAAAATAGACAAGAGGAAAAAGAGAGCAAAAGGAGACCTCTTTTTAAATGGGATTTGGTTCGTTTTTTTCTTTAGAAATTTCATTTTTGCTGCAGCCTGTTCTTTACATGCTACAGATGTGCTGCTTTACAGGCAAACTAAGGGGACCCCCAGGCACTATATTTATAGAAATTTTTCATTGTTATTGTTGCAATTTAAGCATCATTAAAATCACTGCTCCTGAAAAAACAATTGTTTTTTTAAAAATATGTTTCCATTGATACATGTTCCCCAGGGCAGTACCCAGACTCCCAAACTCCTTTTATGGCCAATTACTTGCATACAGTGCCTTGCAAAAGTATTCACCCCCTTGGCTTTTTACCTATTTTGTTACATTACAGTCTATAGTTCAGTGTTTTTTTATCTGAATTATATGTGGTGGATCAGAACACAATAGTCTAAGTTGGTGAAGTAAAACTAGAAAAATATCTATATAAAACTATTTTTCAGAAATAAAAAACTGATAATTGGCATGTGCGTATGTATTCACTCTGGTGCAACCAATTACCTTCAAAAGTCCCATAATTAGTGAAATGATGTCCACCTGTGTGCAATCTAAGTGTCCCATGATCTGTCATTACATAGACACACCTTTTTGAAAGGCCCCAGAGGCTGCAACACCTAAGCAAGAGCCACCACTAACCAAACACTGCCATGAAGACCAAGGAACTCTCCAAACAAGTAAGGGACAATGTTGTTGAGAAGTACAAATCAGGGTGAAGTTATAAAAAAATATCCAAATCTTTGATGATCCCTAGGAGCACCATCAAATCTATCATGACCAAATGGAAAGAACATGGCACACCAGCAAACCTTTTATGCAGAGAATTATAGTATACAATTGAAGCACTCTAATTAGTTATCAATCCTAGCACATTACACTTCATCTCATATATAAATAAATAGTTTAATCAATGAAGGTGCTTGCAATGTATAAAATTCATTAAACCGCTGTACTACTACATCAATAAAAATTACTGCACTCTACCAATTCATTCATGCACGGCTTACTCCATATATATAATAAGGTGAAAAAATATATATTATAATAGATGTAAAGTGTTAAAAATACATACAAATTCCCTGCTGTAAAAATCAATAGTGCCAGTATAAATATTCATATATTCATATTCATATTTTGGAGGAGCCAGTGACGATCACTGCTGTTGGATACATCTGTTTCACAGCAGCGGCTCTCTGATAGAGTATCGGTCACAGCGGCTGACTGCAATCCCTATGCCTCTAAAGCTTGAACGTATTGGACGTTTGTAAGTGTATCATTGTGCTGTTTAAACTTTAGCTCTTATTGATTAAGTTCACTGCGCAATGATATTTTTTCTCTGCTTATCTTGCATATATCTATCGCATGCTGAGAACACACATTGAATCAAAGCTCAACTTATGATCACTATTACTCATCTGGAAAAAGTGTTTTTTGATTTTTAATAACTCAAGCTATGAACAGGATGAGAGCACATTGCAATGGCTTCTATCCTTAAGGCTTCTATCTCTAAGTGATTCTTTCTACAAGTGATATGCACTTCAGTCTCTGCTTTAAGTTCTGCCTCACCTGATCATTCCTTCTCTGTCTCTTTACAGGTATGTGTCAGCTCAACCACATTTTCCACCGTTAAGTGAAATTGGGATTTGCTGCTGTCTCTGTGTGTGTATGTCTTTGGTATGTGTCAGCTCAACCACATCTTCCACCGTTAAGTGAAATTGGGATTTGCTGCTGTCTCTGTGTGTGTGTCTTGGTATGTGTCAGCTCAACCACATCTTCCACCGTTAAATGAAATTGGGATTTGCTGCTGTCTGTGTGTGTGTGTCTTTGGTATGTGGCCTTCTCTATCTGTTGCCCTGTGTGCACAACCATGATGTTGTTATTTGTTGCTCTGGACTGTCTTACCTAAGTTTTATGTGTTGATCTTATCTTGGCCTATGGCCTCTTGCTATTCTGACTTTAGAAGCAAAAAGTCCACTTTGATTGTTAGGCATTCTTATAGTCACTCATGATTAATTAATGAACTTCAACCCCACCCTTATAACAGTATAAATTTGAGCATCCTTAAGGGGTGAGCACATTGCTGGGGGAGCACATTGCAATGGCTTCTATCCTTAAGGCTTCTATCTCTAAGTGATTCTTTCTACAAGTGATATGCACTTCAATCTCTGCACTTCAGCGATCGCATGACGCAAACAAATACAGCAATCTGCACTGGAAAGCACCTAACAGACTGCAGGTGACCCTGTCTCTCTAATAAGCTCTCCTTCCACTCTGTAACATGCGCTCTCTACCACTGCTTCTGACACTCCTGTCCTCTCTCCTCAAACTCTCTTACCTTCACCACCCCTCTCCACCCGTCTGCTTATACATATCACCCTGACTTCTGTCCTCTCCCTATTACTGCTCCTACCAGCTCTTGCTCATTCTACATCCATATACTGATAAAACCTCCAGTACTCTGAGACATGCCCCTTCACATAAATCACATTCCCACATTACCTCCCTCACCCTCCTGCTTCTCCTAATCTCTCTTGACATATCCCCAAACCCTGGGCCACCATCATCTGTCTTTGCCCAACGCTCCCATCCCCCTACACCCTCTGGCAGGAGCCGCAACACACAGAACTTGGTCTCTATTCCTCTTTCCAAAACCAGCCCCCCCTTTTCCTGTGCCCTGTGGAATGCACGTTCTGTCTGCAACTAACTCACCGCCCTTCATGACCTCTTTATCACAAATTCCTTTAACCTACTTGCCATTACTGAAACCTGGCTTCATGAATCAGATACTATTTCTCCTGCTTCCCTCTCCCATGGGGGCCTTCTCTGGACTCACTCCCCCCAACCAAGTGGACGGAAGGGAGGTGGAGTGGGAATCCTTCTAGCCCCATGCAGCACCTATCATGTACTTCACCCACCTCCCTCTCTGACACTCTCCTCTTTTGAGGCACATTGCATTTGTCTATTCTCTCCCATTTCTCTAAGAATTGCTGTCATCTACCAGCCCCCTGGACCAGTATCAGCCTTTCTTGATGACTTCTCTGCCTGGCTACCCTACTTTCACTCTTCTGAAATCCCCACAATTCTTCTTGGCGACTTCAACATCCCTGTTAACACTAACACTACTATTACTTCTAAACTTCTCAGTCTAACCTCATCGCTTGACCTGAAGCAATGGATACAGGCTCCTACCCACTCCAACGGCAACGCCCTTGACCTTGTCTTCTCCTATCTGTGTACTCCGTGCAACCTTTCCAACAATCAGATCCCACTCTCTGATCACCACCTTATCAGTTTTGCTCTCTCCCTGTCTTCCACCTCTTCTCCCTCCAACCGCCTAACAGTTACACGTAGAAACCTTCGCCACCTCAACCCTTCTCTTCTCTACTCTGCTACTGATCACCTCTATGACAAAATCTCATCTCTGTCCTGCCCCAACCTAGCTACTTTCATCTACAACAGCTCACTGTCTTCCTCCCTAGACAAGCTTGCCCTCCTCACTATACGCAGAATTAGGCCCCGACTGCTACAACCCTGGCAAACAGATGACACCAGAAGTCTCAGAAAACGTAGCCGCGCTCTTGAGCGCCTGTGGCATAAGACTAAGACCCAGGAAGACCTCACACAATATAAATCTGCCCTCCTAAAATACTACTCCTGCCTTCACACTGCCAAACAGACCTACTTTATCACACTCATTAATACCTTTTCATCCAGTCCACGTCAACTCTTCTCTACCTTCAACACGCTACTCTGTCCTCCACTGCCTCCACCCACCAACTCACTCACTGCCCAGGAGATTGCCAATCACTAAAACTAAGATTGATACAATTCATGAGGAGATCACCAATGCGCAAAAACCTCCCCCATGCAACACCCCATGTCTACAGACACAATCATTACTTCCCTCATTCAACCCTGCTACTATTACTGAGGTTGCTAAACTTTTATCTAGCACTCATCTAACCACTTGCCCCCTGGATCCAGTTCCCTCGCAAATGCTACGCTCACCCTCTGACTCGATTCTACACTCTCTAACTCACATTTTCAACCTCTCCCTCTCTTGTGGCATCTTCTCAAACTCTCTAAAACATGCGCTAGTCACCCCCATACTAAAAAAGCCCTCACTGAATCCCACCAATCTCAACAACTTACGTCCCATTTCCTTACTCTCCTTCTCCTCCAAACTTCTTGAAAGACTGGTCTACAACCGACTAAGCGACCATCTGACCATGAATTAACTTCTTGATCCCCTTCAGTCCGGTTTTCGCCCTCAACACTCCACGGAAACTGCTCTCCTTAAACTCTCAAATGACCTACTAATGGTCAATGGACACTATTCTGTACTACTTCTCCTGGATTTCTCTGCTGCCTTTGACACAGTGGACCACCCCCTCCTCCTCAAAAAACTCCACTCCTTTGGTCTCCATGACTGTACTCTTCGCTGGTTCTCATCCTACCTATCCCACCGCTCCTTCAGTGTCACTTACAACTCTACTGCCTCCTCTCCTCTTCCTTTTTCCGTTGGGGTCCCCCAAGGTTCTGTTCTTGGACCTCTCCTTTTCTCAATCTACATCACATCCTTGGGTCAGTTGACTGCCTCCCACGGCTTTAAATATCATCTCTACGCTGATAACACCCAAATCTTTCTCTCCACCCCCCAGCTCTCTCCATCTGTCTCCTCACGCATTACCAACTTACTAGCAGACATATCAGCCTGGATGTCACATCACTTCCTCAAACTCAACCTATCCAAAACCGAGCTCATGATATTTCCTCCCTCAGGTGCCACTTCCCCTGATTTCCCTGTCAATATCAATGGCTCAACTATCAACCCATCTCCCCACGCCAAGGTCCTAAGTGTAATCCTGGACTCTCAACTAACCTTTTGACCCCACATTCTATCACTATCCAAAGCTTGCCGCCTCAATCTCCGCAACATCTCCAAGATACGCCCCTTCCTAACCAATGTCACCACAAAGCTTCTAATCCACTCCCTGGTCATCTCCCGCCTCGGCTACTGCAACTCCCTCCTCATTGGTTTACCTCTAAATAGGCTATCCCCACTTCAGTCCGTCATGAACACTGCTGCCAGGCTCATCCACCACACAAACCGCTCAGCGTCTGCTACACCCCTCTGCCAATCCCTTCATTGGCTGCCACTCAGTCACAGACTTAAATTCAAGATACTAACTATAACTTACAAAGCCATCCACAACCTGGCCCCCAGCTACATCTCTAACCTAGTCACAAAATACCAACCTAATCGTTCTCTTCGCTCCTCCCAAGACCTCCTGCTCTCAAACTCCCTTGTCACCTCATCCCATGCTCGCCTTCAGGACTTCTCCAGAGCCTCCCCCATCCTCTGGAATGCTCTACCCCAA